>NC_142118.1:3988750-4301875 GCF_056152115.1 Neolamprologus brichardi | reverse complement strand
TTTGTTTGGTGCTCAGCAAACCAAACCAAAACTATCTGCAACTCCAAACAACCAAAATTGTAAGGGCTATAAAATCAGTTTTCCAGATTTCTGTCTGGTCCAGAATTGGAAAGTATGCGGTGTGCCGTGTATCTTTGATGAAACAGAGGGCTCATGAGATCTCGACTGGCTCCGCGCCAAGGTGGGACACAAAAATTTAGAGAAGCGAAGAGAGACAGCGGCCACTTCAGAGTCTTTTCTAAGTTTGGATCTTTTCTTCTTCATGTGCTGCGCACACTAATTTTAGAGGTGGTGCACATGGTGTTTTTTCTGTGTTCCGAGAACAGCCAGTGAAATGACGTCCAGCATAGCGAAGACTTTGGCATCTGTGCAGCAGCTCTGAACACATCAAACGGACGGCCGTCCACAGATTCAGGAGCAGAGCAAATATGGAAATGACTTTTCCAGAGCGACTGCACGGATGATGCTGCTTTTACATACATGCATTTTCTATATCCGCATGTAAATTAGAGATTATCTGCCAATATGAGCCACTACTTTTGCTTTAAATACGGCTCCTTCACGTTTTAAAAGTCCTCACTCCGAACCTCACTCAAAACTACTTGCTTGCTTGCTCCTAACCATGTGCTGCTACTACCATTACTGTAAGAGCTAATCATCCATGCAATTACAATGGAGCTGGCCTTGAGTGACATGCTGAAATCATTACCTTTGGCAAGGACTCAGTGGAGTAGACCATTATATCGCCCAATTCTCACAGCAGAATAATTTTATGCTAAGCTAAAGTAGAGTTAGAAGCCTGCACTGTATACTATTATGATACTCTGGAGAACATACTTAGTGAAATAACAAAAACTTTTTATCGTGTGATGATGGGGTTCAGCATCAGAAAAAAATGACCTCATAACATCAGAATTGCTTTTCTTTCTTTCAGCGAATATCGTGCTCGCTATCTCTGCTTTTAACTGATATTTAATACAGTGAGAAGCGGTCGCAGTTATTGATGACGTTGTTAATTCTCCTGACATTTAGGGCTGTTCTTTTATAAAACTGTAATCAAACAGGAATGGAGTTCAAGATGTGTACCTTGCACTTTGTGGGCACATCTCCACAGAGGATACAGGAAGGAGTTCCATATGGGAGACATATGAGCTAACAGGCTCAAGGATGGATTTGCCTCCAGACACTGATCTAAGGTCAGAGCTGTGCTTATTCCTCTGATGGTTACAGTTAGGTTTGGGCTAAAGGGTAAACCCGGCTGATCCTGGAACCTTGCCGAAGGGCGTCGCCTACGCAGCGAGCTTGAAAGCGGCTGTGCGGCTACCGAGAGCAGCCTCCATCTTTGTAACAGGAAGTGAAGAGATCAATCAAAGGGGAGATACATGACATCTCCCAGCATGTCCATAAAATAAATGTCAATCTCAGACACAGTAAATCTCATTCATTACCACGCACACGACTTCAAACCAGTGAGGTTTACGTTCAGAGCTGGCAATGAATTTAAAACTCCGAACTTAACCGTCTTGTCCGAAAGCAGAAAAGTAGATGAAAGCCCATAACACACAGTGAATAACGACAAACATCTACAGCATTAAACAGAATATAACTGACAGTTTGGCCATCGTCTGCCTTTAAACACCAACCATTTCTCTTTAAGAGCTATATAAGGTCGACATCTTTAGTACATGTCTTCACATTTCAGGACCACAAAATCCTAACAACACAAACCTTGGGGTTTTAGGGTTTCGATGCAGCACCTTGAGGACTTCTGGGCCTGGAACCCAGTCCACTGAGCAACAAGTTGACCCGCTGCAATAAGAGGAGACCTGTTAAGGACCACAGGGGCTCACTTGGTGGTCTTTGAAAACACGCTGGTGCTGAACTTTTTGTACTCGGAGCAGATTACCAGGAGGCTGCTTCCAGATGCAGTGCACCGGGGGAAACAGACTCTCCTTTGCTGGGTGGTATGGGACAAACCAATTCACCCACACTTTTCTCATTAGAGTAATAAGCTTTGTATAAACCACTGTGCTGCTATTGTCAGGGACACACACACCATTTCCTCCATCCACCCATCTGTCTGTCCATACGCTACATCTGACACTCATATCTTTGCTGGAATGATGCACGTTAGAAAATCCTCAGGGAGGCTCTTATGATTGTGACCACTGTGCATGCGTGGTATATTAATTATATCAACCATAAAAACAGCATTCTTATTCAAAATGACACTCTGCCTTAACACAGACCTGACAAATGCACTACCAGCACAGCGGTAGATAGGGAAAAAAATTATACCATTTATTTTGAAAGCATCTTGATTAATGCGATTGTAGAGGGAGAGGAAGAGATGCCCGTTCATGTAAACAACATGTCAGCAAGCTGTGGGCCCTGGACAGTTCAAGAGCGAGGTGTAACTCACAGTCCTTTGCCCTGCTCTCCCACAGCCCGTCACTGGCATGGCAAACTCTGCCTCACCAAGCTTCCTGTGACTCACTTCCTGTCCCGGCCCTGCACCTGCACTCCTCTGGGTGATGTCATGGCAGGTTTTCCTCTTGGAGTCGCGCTCTCCACATCTGGTGCAATGTGCGTATGTACGCATGTGTGTTTATGTGTGTACATCCATCAGCATGCCTGGCTCAGACATCAGTCAGAGGACCTGTGGTGAATGTGGCCCTTCATAGCTTTCCTGATGACCTCCTCCATGAGGCAAAAGCTTTTGGAAGAGAACGGCACATCAAACAGGCAGGGGAGGAAGAGAACAGTCGGAACATGGATCCAGTCCCAAAGCTGGATTATTGTGATATTTTTCCCATTTGCTTTCTCTCGCTCTCTCAAAAAGGGACTCATACAAATATGTCATTTGGTTGCCTCCTTGCACCCTCCTTGTGTATTCACTACAGCCTTCTGTGAATACTTACTGAGCTCGAGTAGTTCTGTTTTCCAGTGAGGAGAAACAACCTCTAGATGTCCTCAATATCTGTAGGAATAATTACAGTAGGCTTTTCTACCATCGGTGACCACAGTGAAAATGATAGATTGAGGGGAACACACTACTTGGACAGGCCTATGAGTAAATGGAAATATTGTATGAGAATGAGTGAATACTTTTTTCCTTTTTCCTGGGCTGAAAGAAGTTTTTTTTTTTTTGCTCTTTTCTCCCTCAGATTGAATGTGTACGTATGCGAATGGGCAGGAAATGCCTTACAGCTCCCGTAAGCAGTGGAGAAACCCGTTTGAGGTCAAGGGTTGCAAGAGGAAGGCAGCAGGCATATATCAATATTCATTTCCTTTTCGGGTACATTCCCAGACCTCTTGCTAGTTTCACTCCTTTATAGAGTGTGTTCTGGATCATTAGTTCTTGCTAGCTGCCTGTTGACAACATTAGCTATTCTAATGGTCGTCTGTGGGAAACTGAGTGCCGTGTCCTCCCTTTTGGTGTGTTCGTATGCATCACATCGCCTGGCTCTGATGCTGACAGATGGTACTGACCAGAAAGAAGCGAGTGTAAGAGAAAAGGAGGTCACCTCAATTTTTCTTTGGCGTCTGGTTATTTCCCCATGATGTTAAAAACATAGTGTACCATCAAAAGTGTTGAAGGAAGGAGTCTTGGTGACAATGCAGTTGTGATGCACTATCCACAGCCGTGACATGAGGGATCGATACTCTATTAGCATCCTGAGTATACCGTAAGCATACTTAGAAACGTCTTTTCCTCATTAGAATGGGCAGCATTTAGAAGGCCAGAGTTTACCAACATTCAAGGGTTGACATTGGACTAAATCTCCATACTGTCACTGTGCAAACAGCGGGCGTTTTGTTGACTGGGACATAAAATAGTGCTGTTGGGTTTTGGGTTTCCAGAGCGGGATCAGGGCTGCAGTATATTGAGTCCATGTGGGGAGTGCGTTTTTAATCTGAGCCTTACCCGCAGTCCTTCCTGTTTCTAATTTGGCGCTGCAGCGGTTTTGTCCCGAGGCCAAGAGCCTCTCTTCCACAGAGTGTCTATTTCCTCTGAAGTGAATAGTAGCAGGTGTGCTGGCCTGAGATCCCTTGGAGAAGTCTGCTTATGAATGGCCCACATCTCGCTCTTTTTTTTCGCTTGTCTTTGTTTTCTTTTTTCTTCTTTTCATTCTTATTTTTTCGTCTGTCCAGCATTCTTTCTCGCTTTTTCAAATACTTTCTTTCTGTGCTGTTATGTCTTTACCGCTCTGTAGACACTCTTTTGTCTCCATCTCTTTCTTTCATTTGTCCCTTTTGTTGTCTTTCCTTTCCTCGAGATCAAGGTGTATACCCCGATAAGTCATAAAGAGGCAGCTTATGCTAATGAAAACAACAAAAGACAAGAGCAAGAACGAGGGCAGCACAATCACATATCAAATCTTTCAAGACATCAGATATGATAGATCACATAAAAACCTCTCAAAACAAAAAAAAAATTGGGATGCTGAACTAGACAAATTAGACAAATCTTTACACACACAAACTCGTTAAATAATAAGCACAATTTCTACTTTATAGTCTTTATTATAGGAAGAGGAAAAAAGTGCGTCTATGAGCAAAAGACGCTGAATCTTGCACAATCTGTGCATGAGCCAGCCTGATAGCGAAGAACTCATCCAATCTTTGAGCAGAGGAGACATGCTGTCATGCTGCTTCACAGAGGCACTGCGATTGGAATTAACCTCTTGTGACCTTCACTTCTCCTCCCTTCCCCAAAACACACGCTTTAATGACTTGGTCTCGAAGGGGTGCAGCCTTCGCTGTAAGGCAAATAAATCCTATCAAGGCTAAGTCATATTCTTACTTATCTCTGATGAAAACAAGGCAAAAGAAACCATGTTGGTTGCCAATGATTTGTGACTTAACACAAGAGTGAAATACAGCTGCAAAGCCATTAAGGAAATGAGAGTCTAACCAAAGGGCTGTTTAACTGGAACACATGAACTCTTAATGATGTTTGTGTTTATTCAATTTTGCTTCCACATCATTTGGCCAAGTAGAATTTGGCGTAAAGGTTATGATGAGAGGTTGCAGATTCTGTTCCCAGAGGTTCTGAGTGTGAAGGGCTTACTGGAAATATCTTATTTAATGACAGTAATAAATAAGCAAGTCTGTACTTTGCGGGCTATTGCTATTCTGCAGCCTTCTATTAATCCTTGCCACCATAACCCGCATAATCAATCTATACAATTTCAATCTACTCATGACCCTCTCGTAACAATGGAAGTTCTCTAGCCTCTCGGGCCCCTTTCCCCCTTCTGCTCTTCTGATTCTCTGCCAAAGTCAACCATAGGCATTTACGTTTCCAGCCGTGGCGCTTCCGGCATCTGCACACGCTTATGTTTACACAGGATGTTCAAACTTGATGCAGATTAAACAAATCCAATTTGGAGGCTAAGTTCAATCACCTCTTTTATTTCAACATTAACTAGATGAAGCTGGGGGCCAGATTACCACTGCCATTTCCAAGAGGATTGGGTAAGGGGGAATGGACTGTACACAAATAAGTCCAAAAAGTATTTTGAGAGTGCTTATATGTGGATGGATGTCATCCGCTAGTTCCCACAGGCTTGCATGTGGTTGGATTTGCTCAGTGTGCGTAGAGTAGTTTTTTCAACAAAAAATCTCCAGCTCTCCCTGGCAGAGTGTTGCGAGCCTTCTCAGGGCCCATGGGTAGTTCAGCATTTGTGTGGTTCCCACACTTATGGTGTAAATGGAGGCCTGGCTTTGTGCACACAGGCCCAGACCAAACACACGTAGAGCAATTCAGTGTTATGAACATTTAATTTTGCCGGGACATTTTTTTTTATCTAGCATCAGATAGTCGCTGATTACTTAAACTCAGGAAACACAGTATAGGTCAGACGCCAATCGTGCCAAGTTCACTTTCTCATATTGTAGAGCAGACACTTTCAGAGCTTTGCTGCTGTTTGGGCCAAGCTACTGGTTCAGAACTGGCGGAATGGTCTCTGACCTTTTCACAAGTACAAAGGGACTTTCTTTGTGTCCAGAAGAGCAGTCATTTGTTCAACAGGATTTTTAATTGCTGCTCGCTTCAAAAAAAGTGCCGAGTTTGGCTGCTGTTTGTGTCCTCACCTGGCTCCTCTTACGCATTTCAGAGGGGTTCTGACCTTCCAAGACACCTGTTTGGCTAGCGTACGACTGCCCATCTGCTCCCAGCTTACGCAGCCATCCCACTTCTACGAAGCAACTCTATTCAGGATGGCTAGCTGTCCGCCTAATTGTATCACATTCTACATGCTTTGTCCTGGCATTCCCTTGCTAGCAAAAGGTTGCCAAAATCTCATCCGCCACATCAGAGGGCCCTATTAACCCCTGACCCCTGGTTGGTGTGTGTGGACAAGGTCGCTCCTCACACCCAACGCCGGGCCCATTAACACGTCGCCCCACAGTAGAAAAACTATTTTGACGGGCTGTAATTGGCGCTAAGTGATGGTGGACAAAGGCCCCCTCTGTGCTGCCCGCTGGACTGAACAGTACTGACCACTCTTGGAGCTTCACGCTTGACATTTCCTTTCTGAGTCCAATGTGAGAAGAGAGGACCTGGGGAAGCCCCCTTGCTGCACCACCACCTCCTCCATTTCTCCACCCCGTCAGCCCTTTCCATATGCCACGGTGCTCCTTTGAAAACGTGAGATAATGAGGGTCTCAGGAGAGAACAGGCCAGAGCAGGATTGCCTGGTCTAGATCTGCGGACGCTGATTAATCCAATGGTAGGCCATTCCTTTCAGAGTCACCCTAATTAGTTTATGTTAGCTGGAGAAGGTCAGGGGGGCGTGTTCGACTGAGGCCTTTTCTTTAAATGCCACAATAGTGTGATGATCTGTGGATGCAGGTGCAGCATTCGGCTGCTTTTATGTTGCTGAGCCGCTTTGGGTCTCGGTTGTACGGTTCAGTTGCAACCTGGCAAACACAATGAGGTCTTTTACTTGTGAGTATATGACATTTTTTGAAAACAACCCTCCAGCCATCTAGTTTTCCTTTCTCAGGCTCAAGTTCATTAGTCATAAACTCAAATATTATAATGCTCTACAAATAGCACAGGGAAAACCCTCAGTATCGTATGTGGTATAGTGGTTGAAAAACTGAAAAGGCTGCAAGCCAGGACATCCGAACAACTAAAGACTATGGAGAATAATTTACTGGTAGTCTTGGCCTGTGTGATTGTATTTCTAACCCAGAGCAGACCCAGTATATTCAAACCACTTTGAATTAGTTACTATGCAAATAAGAAGTTTCCTTGAAACTTATCACCATTTACGTTGACTGACTTCATATTTATGGCAAATGCCATAAATGTGATCCGAAATTCCCCCTAGCTGTGTACATCACGAGTCCTTAGTAACAGCCCAAGGCAACCCAGCCAGGC
The DNA here is from genome assembly GCF_056152115.1 of Neolamprologus brichardi. Lineage (NCBI taxonomy): Eukaryota > Metazoa > Chordata > Actinopteri > Cichliformes > Cichlidae > Neolamprologus > Neolamprologus brichardi. Next base: position 4,294,482 of record NC_142118.1, on the reverse strand, counting down.
TTCTCTCGCACAAAGCTCTATACTTAAGACAGGTCTAACTCCCTTCCCCATGCCATGCTCTCATCCCCGTATTTAACATTCTGACGTCAGAAAGAAGCAGAGGAGGCAGCAGAGGAGACTTTAATACTAAATCTCTCCCCCTGTCATTATCGGCCCCTGTGACCGCCTATCAGAGGCCCTTGAGTGATGTGGGAAAGCCTGTGCCCTGTCCTCCCAACTCCTGTAGGCCAGGCCGCCTGTTCTGTCCAAACCAAACTGAAAACTACAGGACAGGAACAGCTAGGGTTGACATCAATGAGGCGCCGAGCTCTTTATGCCCACTCTGTGGTCAGGAGGAGAGAAGCCTGGATATTAATCTCTTTTACTCACGTCTTTCCTCGCCTGTTTCCTTCCTCTTTCCCCTCCTCACCATGAAAGCTATATATCTGGGCTCTCAATCACATTACAGCTTAATCAAATAAAGGCAGGGAGTGTTTCTTTTGGTAGCTGCTGCAATTACAGTCGCAGCTGGAGGAGGCATCCTCTCCAACACCGATACTGTGTTTGGAAGGTAGAAAGAAATTAACGCTGTGTCCTCAGCCCAGCTCGGAGTGATGTATAGTGCCAGACACTCTTTGCCTGTTTTGCTTTAACCTGTAAAACATTAGATGGACTGATAAGTAACTGCTTTAAACAGATGGTATTTCACATAAAATGACACAATAGAGATCCAAAAACATCAAGATTATGTCTAATAAGTAGTAACTAGTTAAATGCTGACTGTGAGAAACCTCGTTATTATTGTGGCTTTTCAAACACCTGTGGTGAAGTGAAAAAACCCAAACGTGCCAACTCAGTCAGTCAGTCCACCAGCCCATGTGATGTGGGCCTTTATGAGAGGACACCTGCAGCACCCAGCGTCCTCAGTCAGCTTTGTGAAAGCCTCGGAACTGGGTGGGGGACAGAGGGGAGAGCTAGAGGGGTTTGTGCCCCGAAGGCCTTAACTATCACCCCAGTCCATGGGTTGCCTTTGGCCTTGCTAACTGTTCCATGAAATGGGCCCCAGGAACAGTGCAAACCTCCCAGAAACAGGCCGCTCACTGTTAGCCAACAGTGCTCTCTTTGTGTGAAAATTGTCAGAGCTGGCCCTTTTCTGCACCGGTCCTGCCTTTCTTTTGAGCCTCAGCTGTGAGCAAACAAAGCTGGCTTAAAGGTCTGCGTGATGGTTAGCTAGGTAGCTGGCTAGCAGCATTAGTGTTTGTGTGAGTGAGAGCAATGTGGTTTATGTTTCCCGTGTGAGCAGGAGGGCTTTCATTGACTAATTAGAGATGACAATTACTCACATTGTAACATGGTTACAAAATATACGCTTTCAAATCTAAGATTTTACACATGATGACATAATAAAAATGATTTAGTCATTCCCAGATCTGAAAAGGAGGGAAATACAGCCTCAGATAAACAACAACACATGAGACAAAATGCAGAAGCAGTGTGTGTAAAACTAAGTACAGCCCATGTGTAGGTAGTAAAACTACATTTAGCAACAATAACTTGATTTGTTTCCTGTATGATTATTATTTCATTCTGTCATGTTATAGAGGACTTTTGACCCGATGCACTTTTAGTTCTGTGGATTTTTTTTTTTCTTCACATCTCTATCCCACCACAGCATTTCAGTCAGGTTAAAGTGTGAATTCAACCAATGAAGCACCTTGATTCTTTTCTTTTTTAGCCATTCTGTTGCTTATTTGCGATCATTGTCCCTTTGAAAGACCCAGTTTCAGCCAAAAGACACTCTTCCAGTCATCTTGTGGTTTGTGCAAACCTAAGTTGGGCTGCTATGTTTTGTTTCTGAGAGAAGAGGCTTCCAAACAAACCATACTTGTTCAGTCTTTTTCTAATTGTACTGTCATGAATTTTAACATTTAATATGTAGAGTCTAAGATGTAGCTCTTGGGTATTTTGCAGTTTCTCTGGCTACGTTCACACAGCAGGTCTTAATGCTCAATTCCAACTTTTTGATCAAATCCGATTTTTTTTGTCAGCTCGTTCACACTACAAATAAAATGTGACAGCAAACGCGCTCTAGTGTGAACGCTCAAAGCGGCCCGCATGCGCAAAAGAAGACGTCACACACAACGCGCTCTGTTTAGACCCAGAGCAAACAATATTGTTTGACTGATGGCCTTATTATAAAGACTCGTTTCGGACTTTACGTTTCCCAATTTTTGCTTTAAGTTATTTTGTTATTTACATATGGCCTAATAATTATCCTTATTGCTGTTTAGAGAGGAGCGGTGCTTCAAAGGATAGTTGCAGATTTCTGTCAGAATCTGCAGATTATACAGTACAAATAAAATGTTCACGTTGTCTTCCCAACAGTTTCACTAACATCTACACTGGATGGCCAGGAAGTGTTCACGATGCCTTCTCAGGCGCTTCTCTGGCGCTGATAATTGGCGTCGTTTGGTAGTCGTTTGGTACCGGGCCGCGAGAGTTGAGGCTCAGGTGTGAAATGTATAGTTTTCAGGGTTTTTATCGGTTTTCAGCGTTATTTTGTTATCGTTTTTATCGTTAACTCGGTTTTCCTGGGTCTTTTCACGTGTGTTATGAATAAATCTTCTTTTTTTCGGTACCGGTACTAGTTTTATTTTGTTGTATTTATCCGCGACACCTTAAAGGCCGGTCCGTGAAAATATTGTCAGGCATAAACCGGTCCGTGGCGCAAAAAAGGTTGGAGACCGCTGACGTAAAAGACAGATTTAATGCGACACGACCGTTCAAACAGCAGTCGCTTTCTAAAACATCGGATATGTATCGGATTCAGCACCACAAACGAAAGTGACCCAGGTCGGATTTGAAAATATCGGATTTGTGCCGTTCACACTGTCATACCATGATCGGATATGGGTCATAGGGTCAAAAAAGTTGGGTTTGATGCGCTTTTGCCTGCAGTGTGAACGTAGCCTCTGAGTAGTGCGCAATCTAACCTTGGGGTGAATCTGACAGCCACTCTTGGTAAGTCAACTGTCTTGAATGTTTTCCAGTTGTGAATAATATTTCTCACTGTAGAATGACGTCAACTTCAACTTCGAATTGATTGTTTTGCAACTTTACAGTGACTTTAAGGGTAAAACAAATGATTTTACACATGCATAAATCAACCAAGCAGAGTTGATTTATGCATGTTTATTTCAAATAATGTGGATTGTGTTGTCACGGCATAAAATGTTTTGAGGAAACAGAAGAAACATTTATTAAATGCTATCTGTTATGGGGTTTCATCTGCGGTTGAAATGGACCATCAAGTCACCACAGCTTTTGGTTCACATGAGTGAACTCCCTACAAGATTTCTACATTTTCAAAGCTGTGTGTAACACAGAGAAGCTATACAGCACTACAAAAATGAGCAATAACTACAAGTGCCATGGCAATGATAAATGCTTCACCATATTTACTGAGGTGGATAAACTCTGCTACAGCAGCTTTTTCCTTTTTTCCTCTCCTTTTGGATGGAATGGAAAACCAGTAGCACTTGGTTTAACCGCATTTAACTTTGCATAATTGTTCCCAAGGTTGCTGTTTTTTATTTCTAGGCTTTCTGTGCCAATATAATTCAATCTCTGTGGCCAAGCCAAATATTTGCAGCATGGCTTATGCTTCTAAACTGAGCTGTAGTGGGCAAAAGTGGTTTTGCCTCGCCACCAGCACTGCACAGACAAGGCAATAAACAGATTCGCTGCTCATCAACAACAAATCTGCTTCTAATCACTGATTGTCAGTGTCCTTCCGTCCTCTGTTTTACAAAAAAATCTGCGCGATTAGATCAACACGCAGTCGTCCAGAGCACTGAAGTGTTATTATGCTTCAATCCACACCTTGCTCGGCACTGAACCTCATGCTGGATGGCTTGATGCAGCTGTTTACTACTCCGCTGGAACAGATGACACAAACTAGAGGGAGTCAAAGTCATTTACAGTTAGTTAAATTCCCTGCTGAGAGGCCTTGTTAAATGTTTCTTCCACAGACTTTGCTGGGAAATATTTGCAATGGTTTCCATCCAGATCTGGGTCATTCGGTTCCACATTCACTGCACAGGTGAGCTGGAGCAGGTTTGTTTGGCATTGGTCATTGGCTGTCCTTTCCTTTCCACAGGGCTGGGAAAGCAGTACCACAAACAGCTTGCAACAACAAGAGATGCTTTTGTCCAGGTTACCGCAGCGAAATGACACCGCTAAGCTACCTGCTGCCAATGTTGTCCAGGTCTCCCAGGACAGTCCCTGGGGGCTACCAGACCTGCTGCAGGCCAGACAAATAGATTCAGAAGGAGAGTGAGAGCCCTCGGGAGAATAGGTAACACTGTCAGCCGGTTGTTCAGCTGCAGCATACAGATGAAAACAACCTCTTTCACATGGAGTGTATTTTGGCTTTCAGAGCTATAATCATAGATGATTAGCCTAAGAACTCAATTCCGAGCGGGGACTATTTCTTATTCCTGTCACACTGTCAGAAATTATATTTACCTACCACTTTTCCCAACTGTCTCAAGACATAAAGGGCAACTTCACTGATCAGTGGAAATCAGGCAGGGGTGTTATATTTATTTTAAATATTAAAAGGCTTCACTTCATTTCACAGTGTATGTACAGGTTCACACGTATGACTGCAAGACAGCAGGGATGCTGTGGTGTTCCACATGGCACATTCAGGCCAGAAAAGAGAGAGCCTCAAATCACAATTTTTAAAAACAAATTAAACTAACAGTTTCACTTAAAAGAACCCAAATGCAATACAGCTATGTGCTAACCTAATGCGACATATGCTTTAAATGTTGAATAAACTCGCAACAATCAAACAAAAGCCAATGAAACCTATTTTAGTGTCTTTTAAGCACAAGAGAGACGTCTCGAGAGGAAAATAATACCATCCAATCAGCAGCTGTATCCTGCAGTGGGAAATGGAAATGGATCTGTTGCAATTGAAAAAAAAACTGTTCAATGCGGCATCATTTCCTTCTAAAAAAAAAAAAACATGTATAGTATGACATTAATATGGCAAATTAGTTCAAAAACCTGAAAAAGTAGTAAGTAACTTATTAGACTGCGTTGTGTATACTTGATAGAAAGGCTAGGTTTATATTAGGGCTAAAAAGTCAAGTTCTCCCAGTACATCATCTTGTTGCCAGACCACATCAGCTGGTGGCTGAAGTGATGCCATTCTTCATCCATCTTCATTTGCTAATTCAGTTCATAAGTGGCTGGAGCCTATCCCAGCTGTCATGGGGCAAAGGGCGAAGTACACCCTAGAGAGGTCGCCAGTCTATTGCAGAGCTAACACACAGAGACACACAACCAGTGACACTGAAATTCAAACCTATGCCAATTAACCTAAGTCGTGCATGTCTTTGGAAGCTGGAGTACTTGGGGAGAACCCATGCAACCACGGGAAGATCCAAGCCTTCTTGCTGTCAGGTGAGAGTGCAAACCACTGCACAACCTTGGTTTCAATCTGCATTTTGTAAAATCAAATCTTCTGTCTATAATCGCTACTATATATCTCCTGTCACTAATAGCCAGTATATGTGTGTGTGCACACGTGCATGCATGCATGTGTGTGTGTGTGCATGTGTGGTTTTGCATGAGGTTTGGCTTTTCATTTATGTACATGGAATAAAAGGGAGATCCCCGAACAAAGCCATACTGCCAAATATAAATTACTGCAGATGGAAACAACAGTTCCCCTTTGGCAATAATGATGGACCAAATCACTGCCACAGCTTCCTTCACAGCACAGTGGTCCCTCGCTATAAGGCGGTTCACCCTTCGCGGCCTCGCTGTTTCGCGGATTATTTTTGTGCAAGCTCGTCAAATTTACATAAATCTTAAAGGCAACCCCGGATGCATTTGGCTTCATTCTATAATACTGAACTTATTTTTCTACAAAGGTTTGAACTTCGAGAGCGTTTAAACAAGAGAGAAAAGTGTGAAAATGTTCACGCCTGTCTGAGAAAAGTATATAAAGTGTGTAGTGATGCGTTTTACAGCCTTAAAACATCTATAATAATTGTAAAAAATAAAGTTGGCTACTTCGTGGATTTCACCTGTCGCGGGTTATTTTTAGAACGTAACTGCCTCGATAAACGAGTAGTTGAATAATTTGGTTAATGCATAATCACAATAATTCAAATGGTTCTTTAACTGCATATTTTATATAAACAATGACAGTTATTTTTTATTTTTGCATGTTTTTTGTTTTTGTTTTATGTTTTATCCTCTTAGGAATATTTTCATAATTCTTTTCATTTATATTTAATCAATACAAATATTATTCTGAACGAAGGCTTCACTGGTTTGCTGTTTGTTAAAGACTAAAGGACCTTGACATGTTAAGGACTGATGTCACCCCACAACAGGTGCAGCCCTCTCTTTGGTCTTCTAATACTCATCTCCCTTCTACAGATCAGCATAGGTGGTCCCTCTATTCTATAGGACCCCTATGTTTCTTTTACCACTCCCCTCAATTTATCCCCAGTTCTATTTCCCAGTCTCACTGAGGTGTCAGTGCCAGAAGAAATGGGATGCGTATTTCTGGGCGCAAGCTGCGAGTTTACCATAGCATATTTTTATCACGAAAAGCCAACATGGAATAGGACAGCCATGCACAGCTGCTGGTCTAATTTGCTCTAAGCATGTACAAATAGGACGGCCCACACAGACCATAAAAGTGGAGTGGAGGTTTTGCTCAACGCGGCACTTTTGTCTGACCAGAGGCAATGGGACGCCTTCCAAAGAACAAACAGATCACAAAAGAAAAGAGAAGCGAAAACACACAAAAGCACTCTCACATGAGAGTTAGGAATACAGTAGAAGAACTCAAGAAGATGGACTACTGCTGCTGAGCTGTTTGAAGCAATGTTTGCAAAAGCGAATTCCCTTTTATGCTGAATAGATGAGGTTGTGTCCTCGAGCCCTGTGTACAGGAGCTGCATGCTAAAAGATCTTTTGTTAAAAGGGTTGGCGTAATAAGCAAATGCTTCAGCCAATACCTTTTGATTAGCCTTGTCTCATGATTTCTTGCTTTGTGGTAAATCTTTGTTCTGTCTTCACTGAGATATTTGAATGCTAATCAATAAACATATCAATCAATCAATCAATTAAATTCTTAAGAGTGGCTTCTGATAAATATAACAATGGGATATAAAAATAGCTTGTTTCTTCCTTTGATTTTTTTTTTTAAATTAATCAGGTCAATGTTGATGAACATCAGAATGTAAACATATAAATCCCCTTTTTCTGCAAACAAATTCTCAGCGCTACTTTTCACCTTCAGACCAATGCACCTCCTGTTCATTCTCCATACATTTTATTGCACCACGGAAACTTTTATTTTCTCTGGAGCCAATTGCTCTGGAAATCCCCTGTAGATCCTACAAGTCTTGAACGTTGGTGAAAGTATATACTACATGCCTGCGCATGAATTCGCACACATGTACAAGCACACGCATACACACCAAACGGGCGTGCTTACATATGTCTGAACGGGGTTCCCCTTTAGACACCAGATAAATAACTAACTTCAAACAGTAAACTAGGTGCTAATGAACTGGATCCTGACAGGGTTTGCTTTCCGCGAGCGAGGACCCACCCCACAATGGATTCATTCACGGGATCTCAGCCATGGAAAGTGTTGGTAAAGTAATCCCACTAGAGTTTATGTGACCTTTTCTAACTCCCAGTACGTCTTTCTCCTGTCGTGCCTTTAAGGCTCGGCCAAAGAAAACACTGACCTGCATCAGCTGATACAGGCAGAGGCGACCCATATTTGCATCTTTCAAAATGGCACCCATTCACAACCGGTTGGCAAATGCGGTGAGGAAAGGAACACAACGCCCAGCTTCCTCTTGCGCTGTACCTGTGAGATCAGTCATGGTCACTTCAAGGTCAGGGTCAGTGGTTTTCTTCTCTCTGGGTCTGCAGCACCGGACGTGGCTGAATGGCATCTGAATGCTTCCGTGCAGTCCTCAACATGCGTGACCTGCAAGAAAATATGTTATTTAATCTTCAAAAGCACATGGGCAATGTTCCCACCGTGTGTCTGTGTGAGCTGACAGACCTAATAAAAAAATCGCACCCTTGCTTGTGGCTTTATTCAACGTATTTGAGATATTTCTGCAGGAACAGCAACGTCAGCCACTTCAAACTTTCATGCACACCTGCTGAAACCGACAAAGTATCGTTTTCAACAGCTAAGGACTATGAACTCATCGAGTTTAATATCTGAAAATGTCATCCATGTGTTTTAATTTTGCACAAGCGGGAGTATCTGTCCTAGGCGAGCGATCACTGTCTATCCACATGTCTGTGCTCATTCATATCTTTTATGCTTCTGGGCAGCAAAGCGATGAAATACTGGCCCTGACAGGTAAAGCAATATGCTATGCGATGGAAGTTCTTTTACAGTAGCCCATTTTCAGAAAGAAGCTCGATATTTAAACATATGATATCCTGTTCCAAACCACAGTTCAGAGCAGCCTCTCTTCTAAATGTGAGGGTCACACTGCACTGACAACCTGTATTTATGGCTATCTGACCTGACACCATGAAGTTTTATTTCCATCAGATGTTTCCATGCAAGAAGAAGTGAACAGGGGAAAAAAGGGAATATCAGTGTTGGCTATTGCGCATGGAAAATTCTAGTTTAATTGAAAATCCATGAATTTGTATGTTTTAGCTTTACTTTCAAATTCCCCCCTTTTTTTTTTTAAGTATTTTGAATTTTTATGGGATTGGCTATAGCTTGGTAACATTTTTCAATTTTTACAAGGGTCCAGTGGTTCTCAAGCATAACCGTAAGATCCTTTTACTAAAGCACCTTTAGCTCCACCCGTTTAAACAAACAATTATTTTAAAAATAAAAGAGCTTTTCTGCAGGGCTTTCAGTGCAGTTTAAGGATTACATAATCTATCAGAGGTGGCGTTGGAGCTATTTAGACAAATACAGGCACTTTTCATCAACTCATAGACTGTTTAGTCACTGTGTGTTACACTGTACATCAGTATATATATTCTCTATTGATGATCACACCTCGCCTGCTTCAACTCTCTTGACTGAATTCAAAATGATGCTGACATTTACAGAACAAATACCCCGCATGTTCTTCTTTGTTGAGTTTTTTTACTTAAATAAATAACAGTATGAAATTTCATGAGAGCTATGGGAATCCATGGCTTAAAAATAAATCAGTTCACAAGAAGCAGACATGATTTTAACAGCTTAAAAAAAAACTTATAACACTCTGCAGGCCATAAGGATGTTTAGCCTTTGTTCCCCAGAGTCCTGCACTGTCAAGAGCCTCTCTTGTGCTGTTTCTCAGGGTTTCTGACCCCCTCAGCACCTAGTCCCACAGGACAAAACATGTGGTTTTGTTGGATTGGAAAAAATGGGGAGTTCAGCAGGATGCAGAGGCATAGGTGCAGGGGATATAACCTTATAAAAACAACACCTTTGAACAGTGTTTGAATCAGTATTAAGCCACGAATGAGGCCTCCGCTGACACGTCAAAGAAGACGGTGAGGTAAGTCAGTTCCTTGTTGCATTCGTTACTCCCTCTCACCTATCCCACCTCCCCATCGCATGCCTCAAAGAACACCCCTTCACCCTCCCCGAGCCCACCTCACCCCCAAAGCATAGGGCTCGACGGCATGAATGGAGCATTGTGATGCGTCTCCGTCACGGCAGTGAATGTTTTCACTTCCATTTGATCCGTCGGCGAGGCTGCTAATTGGGTAAGCGTGTTCCCAGGTCACCGGGAGGTTTCTCTTTCCATAAATACAGAGCACCGGCGAAGGCTTCTACAGATGTTGTTTCCCACCCGCTTCCAAGTAGGTTCAGACCAGCTTCAGGGAGTAGATGTAATTTATTGTGTCTAAAACCACAGTCCAAAAGCCTTCCTTCTCTTTCTCTTCATTGCTCTAAAGGCTACATTTTATCATTCTCCCAGGCACCGTAGCATAGGTGATGTTTGTCCTTTCCTCCAGCTCGGACTGTGTGTACCAAGCTGCTCTTAGAACCACAGGTGTCATGATGACATGGGCACGGTGTCCAGCCTTGACAGGTCCAAATTATGTTATTTTCCATTTATCCTTAAACCAATGACACGGTTTATGAGGCTCAGGGTTTATTTGTTTGTTTTTGTCATGGAATTTACATTTCCTCTCTTACATAAGGCCTCAACACAACCTCGTGTGCCAGCACTAAACATTCACAGCAAAAACAGAGAGCTTTGACAAACTCACATGCATGTTTGCTACACCTAGTCTTTGGTGTGTGTGTGATAAAAAAAATTTAATAAAATGGTCAGGAGGCCAGAGAAAGTGTCCTTCAACCTGAATGTCAAGGTTTTTGCCCGCATTGGCACTCAGCATAGCAGGATGAGTGGTCCATGAGTATTTTCCAGTTCCTAGGCTGTTCTTCTGCACTAGACACCAGACGTGGATGGGACAAGTAACAGTAGTCTCTCAGTTAATCTAAAAATATGATTTTTATTCTAAAAAAGCAAAACAAAACAAGTTTTTGTGAACCAAGAGATGGCTTGCACAATTAGAAAGCAACATTAGTCTCCTTTTGAGATATTACAAACAACTTTATTTGCATTATCTCAGTTGATTTAACTCCATCTAATGTTGTGGTAACTTTAGTGGCCACTGTCAGGTCTTTCTTTCTGTCTCCAGAGCAAAAAAAAAAAAAAAAAACATTAATAAAAATTTAAAAAAGAAAATAAAAATAATGAAGTGACATAATTTTAACTACTTTAAATGCTCACTCGGAATTATATTTGTCCATTATATAACATGAATTCAAATATTAAAAACGCTATTTAGTTTACTGTTTCATTTAGTGCCTCCAAGCCTTCTCTCTTCCAACACTGGTGTGGTCAAATGGCGCCACCATGTGGTAGCAGAGGTGTTATCAGGTTTTGAAGGGCCATTGCTTTTATTTCTTTTTTATCTTTTTAGTTTCAAATAGTTGTACAGCACTTTGTTTGAAAGTGCTTTATAAATAAAGTTATTATTATTATTATTATTATTATTATTATTATTATCATCATCATTTCCTTCAACAAGACTGACAATGATTTCAAATTGGATTTGTCTCTCTGCAAATACGTGCAGTCATTAACAGTATTTCAACCAATGCATATGTGTAAAAAGAGATATAATTGATACAATTCGGGAGTATAAAATTTCGTGATAGAAAAAGCTGTTGTTAGGTGTGATTTTGCCAGTGGAAGGCTGACAAGATCTAATAGGTCAAAGTTCACAGTGTTGATGATGTGACAGAGTTATTACGTCCTTTTCCATGAAGGAGATGCTCTTTCATTCAATTTAAAGACATTTATCTTAAAATATAACAGCTTGAATTTCATAAATATGACTTATACGAAAGCAGCTGTATAGGAAAGTTAGCACATTCATCTTTCCTATGGTGGCGACATGAGGTTGATGTCCCTGCCCAGTTTTAGAATCCATTTCTCTCTGAGGTGAAAGTATAGATAGAAACCAGGGGGTGGCAGGCTACACACATGGGCTCACTTCATGCCTAAATGACTAACAAAAAACCACGAAACACACCTACATATTAAAAGCTACAAAGCTGGCTGTAATTCAGCGTGGCTGGGTGGTTGTCAGTAGAACACCATCTGTACAAATGGTAAAAAAAATGCTAACCATCTTTCTTACTGATGTGTTTCATAAGCTGGCAGTACGACTATGTGGAAAAGGCAAACTCAAATGATTCATCTTGATTCACTCATTGAGGAGGATGTGGGAATTATTGAAGGTGGGCTGATCACTTTGAGGTATATAACTGTTCGTGCTGTTTGAGGTCTGTAACTTTAAAAGCCATTTAAACAAAAATAATAATCCTGTTAGGATTACACCATCCGTTGAAAACATTACAACTTACAAATGGACCCTTATGCAAGGATGCATTTATAAGTGCAACTTTAAATGTAAATACAATAAAGTAATAGTAAAAACAATAGAAAAAAGGACAGTCTATCTCTCCATTAATCAGTGGTTAGCGATTTAAATGCAGTAAATGAAGACTAGGGGCAATGCTCACTTCTTCAAAGAAGAAACAGGTTACACTTTATGGATACACTTACCTGTACTTGCTCATTTAGACTGTCTTTCTACCTGTGGAACAACTGCAGAGTTACTTCACTTGTGCAGAAATGATCAAGGACAAAACTGGCAGGAGGAAGTCTCTTTTTGGATCTACAATATTATCTGTAAATTTAAGCTAATGTCAATTTTATCCCATGGTTATCTGAACAAAATGACAATGAACAACCCGTGCTAATGCAGTTGCTGCTAGCTAAAATACAAGACTGTAATATGGGTGCCATACCGAGGGCAACTGTAACGGCTACAATCACAGGCACCTTGTTTGCTTGAATGATGACACAGACATATTTCACTCTTAAAATGAAAATACATGCTTCTTTGTATAAATGCTGACTTTTATATGTGTTAAAACAATATTACCCTACATATTAGTTAAGCCACAGCTGCCCTAAATTAAAAGTATTGGTAATTACCAAAATATTTTTGCTATGTTTCTGTAATGGTTAATTCACATGCATGTACTATTGTTAAACCAATTATTTTGTTATCCATGATTTTTTTTTAATTTTCTGTTTAGAAAAAAACAGCAGAAAAAGGCAAATTATTGATTTTTGATTAAAACGCCGAGTTACAGTTATTTACTTGCATTTGTGAACAGAAATAATTAATTTTATTTCTAGTACTTCATTTATTTTGGTCTCCTCAAAGAAGTCCCAATGTGCCGGCTGAAATTTGGGTATAAAAACATGAATTCAGTCCAGTGAATTCCATGATTTCTAGTTTTAAACAAGTTTTTGACATATTTCTAAAATACATTTTTTCTTGTTTTCATGAGAGGTAGTCTAATAGACAAATAAACAAAAACAAACAAACAAATATACACAGAATGCGTTTTTAAATAAACATATAAAATGCTCTTCACCTTTTTTGTGTTATTTTGCAAAGCTCTGTTCTGTCATTTGGTCGTATATTACATGAGTAATAATATTTGAGTAAAATGTACTTTTTATTTACATCAGAAAATAATATCTAATTATCACTGGAACAATGGCCAGGTCTCTTGGAAAAATAGAAAGAATATTTTTGCCTTGAATATACAACCTAAAATACCCAACATCTAAACAAATCTGAAAGTGCATAGGCCATTATTTTGAAGATTTCTTCAGTTTGAGACACAGTGGGTTAGCATGATGTATTTTTTAGTGATACAACTTCCCGCATCTACTCTTACAATTGCCTCCAAAATGGGCAACTGTAACAATCTGACTTTTTGTACGATAGTCTTCCTGGTCCTTATTAGTAAAAATATATTAACAGTACCATGGTGAACATTTTTGTTTCTCAAAAAGATGATTAGCATTTCAAGTAGTCTGTAAATTATGAAGGTACATTTTAAAACAACAATAAAAAAAAACCTCTCTTAGTATAATGTCAAACCAAATTAAATTTAATAACCTCGTGTTGACATCTCTATTTGAGCCAACTAAGAGCTGCCGTTTTCTTGTTATTTCCACAATAACAAAATGACAGTATTAGCTAAGTGGCTGAGTATGTTCACTGAAATATTTTTGTTAGCATTGATAAACTTGCTAGCTTTAGCTGGTCTGTAGCTTTTAACCACTGAGACGGACAGTATGGTAGTTTGTTCATTTTATTTCTCATATTTTGCTGAAAACACTTAAACAGCCGTCCGTATACTGTGCCTTAGAACAAACTCACCTCTGTGGGATATTATGCTACGTGCACCTCGGCCACTTCCTCCTACGTTCCCACCTCCGTTCTCTACCTGTGTGAACTGGGCGTGTTTTACTCCCAAAGGAGCCTCATTCTCGGGGTCAGTCCACTTCCCAAGAAAATATCCAGGAATTGCTCACTGGCAGGAAACTTTAATTTAAGGTAAGAATGGGTTTCTTATTCTCGGTTGGGAAATTTGTATATACTTGATAGGAGGAGACGTTACCGTTATTTTACTACGGAATTTGATCTCTGAAGATGAAAAAAAAAAAATCACAACACATGATCGCGATGACCCTGTTGGGATTTATCCGTAGGCCTATATAGGGCTCCCAAAACTGTTCTGGGAATCCTGAATTCTTGGAAAGTTTCTGTTTATGAAAGTTTCTAAAGAAAGTTTGCTATCATTTTTCATAATTTTGAATGATTTAAGGAGTGTTTCTGAGCTTAGTGACTATTTACAGTGAATAAGGAATCGCTGAGGCCTTTTTTTTTACGTGGTGTGGGCGTCCTGTATGAGGAGTTCCAATATGAGATCTCATTAAATTGTATATTTTTGCATGAATATATTTGCTTTTCTCTTATTAAGGCTTTTGCATTAAAACAAATTTGCTGTCTCCATCAGTTTTTTTGCAGCTAGTGTAATACTATGCCAGTGAATTCATCATACTCCGACACATCTCAACAAGCTTTCCCTCAGCAGGCATGCAAGCTCCAACTTTTTACTGCACCCTACAGCAGCGCATAGTGCAGGAAGGGAGCAGCACAAAGAAAGCAGAGTGTGTGTATATAAAAAAAATCATCATTGCGACAACACAGTATCAAAAAGTCACTGATATACAGTGTTGCGGTGAATAGTTCAGATTAGTTTGTGTCAGAGTTTTCATGTCTTTATTTCCCACATTTCAGAGCTCAGATGTGATATAAATGTAGGCTGGTGCAGTGTGTGGAGATTGTTGTTTTGTATGATCTCTCCTGCACCAGATTCGTGTCCCTGCTCGTCACACATTCCACAGCTGTGCTGCTCCTCCTCCCCCTTTCCTTTCTTATCTGCCTTATGTCTTTTATCTATCACTCAACCTTATTAACATCAACCAATCAATCTCCCAGATGTGTGCTGTTATACTAGGTTGTGTCGCGTTTGTTAGCGCATGCTGCATGCTCTGCAGTCTGATCTGTTTTCCTTCCGCCCGTCGGTGTGTTCGCTGGTGTCTTATTTATAAATGGTATTGAGTAGATCGGGGGCTGCAGTATCATTGCAGAGACACTGCAGCAGAAGCAGAGTTCGAATCTACTCCATACGCGGCAACTCAGGGACAGAAACAGTAAGGGATGTGTGGTGGTGAAATCTTTGCCAAGTAAATCAGGATGTTGAGAAACACTCAATCCTCTGACTCAATCCCAGATATTTCCTTATTATCCGAACAAACGGGATCAGCAAAATAATCCACATTTTAGAGTAATTCCCCTCACTAAGTGCTTAATTAGAGATAGTAGTTTCCTTCTAAGATCCCCTGTGCTGTGCCCCTGTGGTCGCGTTCACTAAACCTGTGAGCACCCCCACCTTTTTTTTAATAATCTCTTCATTGTCTTTTTAGAACAGGACCATGGTTACACCTGCAAAGTATGGAGACACATCGTGGCAGCTATCTGTGCAGGTGGATCAAAAGGAAGGTGACGAGTCCATGAAATTTAAGATGAGGGTGATGGGAGACTTGCACATCGGTGGCCTCATGCTTAAGCTGGTGGAGAAAATCAGTAAGTGTGCTTAGCACGGATGTGTTTCTGCATAGTGGTTGGAAGGAATTTTAAAAGTGTGTAACTACAAAGGCTAACAAAGAACCTCAACCTACATGTGGTGCTACAACAGCTCTGTTAGCCAAGCCACACCCTTGTTTGAGCTGCATTCTTCTACACTACGGTGCCATTGTGTTGTCACAGTGCGCCAACTTGTGTAGCCCCAGGGGCCAAAGTTCAGCCAGTCTCTGATCTGATATCAATTTACGCTCCTCTATAAACACAGAGGAGCTAATGTGGCTAACTTGAAGGCAACTTTATGGAGGTGATTCAAAGAGCATGGGACATAATAAATGACTAAGCGGCTTGTCATCAACAGATGGATTTCAGCCCAGCACCATAAGATGATGTCAGGTAGACTCATTAAACCACACCACCTACACAACCGTGGGAGCGGAAAATATTTGTGACGCTAGCAGATGTAGTTGTTGGTGAAGTATGTTACCTACGGAGCCAGAACCTCCCCCTGAAGGCTCTTTAAACCCGACATGTAAATTAGTGCAATAACTTGATGTGTGAACTACCCCTTAAACCTGACATGTGATAATAATATGCGGGTGATAAAATGTCTTACTTAATACGTCTGCCTTGCAGAGGCTCCTCAGGACTGGTCGGACCATGCTTTGTGGTGGGAACAGAGGAAATGCTGGCTGCTCAAGACCCACTGGACCTTGGACAAGTATGGGATCCAGGTAAGATGAATTCTTACACCCAAAGGAATGTGGAATTTCCCTTAAAATATCCAATGGGAAGGTGTTCTTCAGTCAAATCTGGCTAAATAAATTGCGTGTGTTCTTGCAGCTCTTAAAGATGTAGAGAGGTTTTATATAACATGTTGGAAGCTATTAAATAAAATTATATCCTCCCACTCTTATTGACCTATTCACTGTAGCCAAAGCCATATAGGTACATAATAATGTTTCATATCTTATCCAGTCAAGTAATGTTTAAGCCCAAGTACAAACCCTGATTCCAGTAATGGTGTAAAAAATGTGGACAAAAACACCAAAGTATAAATTAATATTTATTTTAAATCTCCATTAGTTCTACTGCAATGGCAGACATTTTTTACTACATGCACACCAACATGATATTGATAATACTGGGTTTCCAACACAAAGTAAATATACAGGATATACACTGGCTTGACACCTGAAGTGTCATGGCTACTGGACGGACTTGCGCGCAGACAGTTCTTTCTTTGAGAACAAAAGGGGATTATTTATTTACAACAGGGATCACCTCAGTGCTATATATATGTACAGTGAGTTGGGAGGGGAGCCCTGGACCCCACACACGCTTCCTCTTCCACACAGTCACCGCCACAGCTCCTCCACACACACGTTGTCACACCCGGGCAGGTCCCGTGATTTGGTCCAGAAGAGAGATATCCACACACAGAATTCAACGTTAGTTCCACAGCAAAATACACACAGGGGATTCTTTTGATAATGCCGAGAGCACGAACTCAGGAGGTTCACCGTTCCAGCGGTGAGCTGTTCTGTGCCACTGCCTTAAATAGCAGCTGGGGAAATCAGCCAGATCAGCAGCAGGTGGAGACAATCACACAGGTGGTGGGCCAAGAGCGAGAGCCCGTAACGAGCTCCACCCAGACAGAAAGGAGGAGGAGAGACAAAGAAAACAAAAACAAAACACAACAACATCTGTAGCCAGCGTGAGCCAGCCAGAGAGACACGGGGACCGTGACATGAAGCTAATATAAATACAATTCATTTTGCTACACAGGCTGATGCTGAGCTGCGCTACACACCCCAGCATAAACCACTGCTACTGCAGCTTCCCAATATGAAAACCATCCAAATGACCGTCAGCTTCTCCAATGTGGTCTTCAAGACGGTGACAGACATCTGCAGAATACTCAGTAAGCGTCTGTTTCTTCCGATTGCTCTCTCCCGCACTATTATAGCTCTGATTTTGAATGCCTCATTCACTGTTCTAAGTTCAAGGTTCAAGTTCCTTCCCATATTCTTCCTGTCTGCTCCTGCTTTGCACCATTTCAGACATTAGAAGACCAGAAGAACTGTCACTGCTGAAGCCTCCGGATGATGCCTCCAAAAAGAAGAAGAAGAAAGATAAGGACTCAGAGCAGGAGGAGATTTGGGACATAGATTTACTCAGTGGGGGACCAAGTGGAACAGGTAAAGAAAAAGATGTGCAATAGAAATAGATGGTCTTTCATGTGCCTTGAAAGACTCTCTAAGCCTATCTAAGGGAATTGGTGCTGTTTACAACGATATGTGCATCTGATTCGTTACTTTCTGTGCGCTGCATTTTGTATAAAGTTCATTTAATCTAAAGAAAAAAAGGTATATAAACATACATATTTTCAAGATATATGAATAGAGCATCCCCACCTTAGTTTAAAGCTTTGCACGGTATGTAGTGCATCTGTGATCTGAAAGGGCACATTTCTCAACAGTGAGATCTGACAGAATTGTTCAGTATGCTGCCGTGTTCTCCAGGAACACCCACTCTACAAAGTTCATACTCTGCACCATTTCCAAGTTATATTCTAACTTTGGCTTCTTGGAATTTGGATTTTAAATGCAGTACCTTTATATTTAGTATAAATATGAAGATATGTTGAATCTTAGCTAATCATTAGCCCTTTATTTCCCTCAAACTAGGCCCCATGTATAGTAAGACCATGAAAGCAACCTATGACCCAGAGAATGGGATGCCAATGTCTGCCACCAGCGTTTGGTTTGGAGAAAATCCTCTTGCAGAATCTCAGACAAACTTGCCACCTGCCGAGCTGGCCAAGATGTATCAGCCGTTGTCACTGGTGGACAAAGCAGTCAACAATGCAGGGTAGAAACCGACCGGATTTCCTATCTCAAGCTGATTATTATACATTGAGAGATATTTCTTTCCCTAGATAAACATTTGATTTTGTTGTTGTTATAATAAACAGGTGGTTGGACTCATCCCGTTCACTTATGGAGCAAGACATTCAAGACTATGACAAGCTACTACTGCGCTTCAAGTACAATGTCTTCTTTGACATCAATCCTAAGGTAAGAGATCCAAGGTGAAGACAAAAAAAGGAAAATGTTGAACTAAAACCGCATTTTTCTGTGTTTTAGTATGATGGCGTCAGGATAACCCAGCTATATGAGCAGGCCCGCTGGTCTATCCTGTTGGAAGAGATAGACTGCACTGAAGAGGAAATGCTGATGTTTGCATCTTTACAGGTGAGAAAAATTTGCCATTGCAGAAAGCAAGCAAATGATTTTTTTTTACAGTTGAAGTTGTTTAAATGTGATGCAATCATTATTGTTTGCTTGCATATACTACGCGTGGAAGATTATTAAATGTAACCCTTGTTACCCTTCGCATGAGGATGGTTTGGTTGATGAGTGTCAGGGTTAATGAGAAAACTGTTGTGTGGCCCAATAAAATAGCACTTGGAGAGCACAAACCTCCTCCAACTCAGCTCACTATCTATCCGATATTTCTTTTTAGGGGAATAGTTTTATATTTAGTATATTTACATTTTGTTTCTTTGTTCTTTTTAAATGTACTTTTAGACCAAACCAAGAGCCACGTGCAGGCTTTTGTTATTTGCTCTGCTGAAATCCATTTTAGTATACTTGACAGTTTTTGCATATAATTATTTTTTATTTATGTGGATTTAGTAGGTGTGTAATATTAATTTCACTGTTTAAATGTTAAGTAATAAATATTATTTTTTACCTCCAAAAAACTTTTTTTTTTTTTACATGTATTCAACTTTTTATGTATTTAAATGGGTATAACCCGTTACTATAACAAAGTTGTAATAAATAATGAGATATTTAGAATATATGTCATTCATACTCACAGGATCAGTAGGAAACATAGTTTTAAATAGCTCAGTATAGCACTATTATCACTTTGACTTTCTGATCGGTGTATTAATTTTGAAGGAGAGGACAATGTGACACGATAGTTTTAATCATGTCACATTGTGTTCATTTTTATATGGCACTTTCTATATTCTGATAATAAGTTATAAGGCTTTTTGTCAATTTTCAATTAAGAGTTTTAATGGCTTGTTAGCATGACCTTACTCCACACACACGCTAAGTTTTACCAGGATTCATTCAAAATGTTTGTTGTGTTGACAGACAGAATGCCATGCCAACTGTCCCAAAAACACAACTTTCTTGGCAGAAGTAATAATGAACTATATTTCAAATTTCAAGATGCTTCACATAACAAATTACTCCTTATTCATTTGACTGGCTGTTTTTGGATAAATGCTCAGATTTGGATCCTGAGGACTATAAAGCTATAGATTGTATGTCATTATACATTACACTAGTATGCCTTGTTTTATGAGAAGTGTAAACTTTCCTTTGGTAAAGTTTTCAAATGAAGATCACGACATGCAATTCTTCAGGGCCACAGTAATGCAGCTTTTTTAGTCTTTGATACAGTTTGTGTTTTTCTTAACGCTCATAGTACAGCAGAGTGAGGTGGGTGCCTAAATCCATCTGAGGACATGTCAGGACATGAGGAAAATCCCAGTGGAAGAGGAGGAAAGGAGGGGGAGGCAGGGAAACGAGTCATACAGTTAAAGACAGAGTAGCAGAAAAGCTAGTACGTTAATAATTAGAATGCCCCAACAGACACAATAGGAAGAAGCTGATTATTACCTGGTGTTTTAGCTGCAACATGATGAGTGTCCTGATTTCATCCCATCTCTGGTGACTTCAGCTATTATTTTGCAACGACTGGGACAGTGATTCAGAGATCACAGATTCAAAGGGAATGCTGCACTCACCTACACATTGGTGCAAAGGCTGGCACGCTGGGCTGTGCTCAAACCTCCCGCTGACTCATGCCAGCCTTGCATAACCTCCTAAGTCATGTCGGAGAACTTCATTACCACTTGTAGTTGTTAAGCCCAGTGCAGATTCTTAGCTTTTTGAGATTCCTAACCAGAAGTCTTTGTCCCAACAGTATCGCATTTGTAAACTGACCGTGTCCACTGAACCTCTGAACAACTCTAATGAACCAGAAATTGACGAAATAGAGGCAGCCCTATCCAACCTGGAGGTGACACTCGAGGCCGGGCACACAGACAAAATTCTGGTAAACATATTTTTAATAACCAAATGTTTTCACCTCTGTTGCAGTAGAATACCTGCTCTGAAGCTGAGGTTGATAGACAAGCCTTAGCTAATTGCACGCATGGGATAATTGACAGTTGTTTGTCTTGCCCCCAGGAAGACATTACAGACGTCCCAGAGCTGGCAAATTCCCTCCGACTGTTTAGGTAAACCCAACTTTAAATATATTACATTTATATTGCACAAAGATGCTAATCATTCATCATCATAGTAATGTGTGTGCATGCTGCCCTTAAATAACCAAATTTAAGGTTTATAAGATCAACATTTGTTAGAGATCAAAGGCGTACTGGATAAACATAAAATATTCTGTTTTAAAATTCATTTTGTGTGTTTTTTGTCTCTGATTCATGCTCCTGTTTTATAATGTCCCCGAGGATATCTGATAATTAATGAAAGGCTCTCAGAATTGCTGCTCTGAACGAGCAGCCTCCGTTATTAAAAAATAAGACTTTATGCACATTTTAAAACATTTAATGCAGTTTTGCTTAAACAAATGTACTTTTTCAATGCTAAATCAGGCCAAAAAGACTGACGCTGCGCCAATACAAAGAGTACTGGTTTGTATTTAAGGACACCACCATCTCTTACTACAAGAACAAGGAGGCCTCCAGTGGAGAACCAATAGAGCAGTTTCACCTCCGAGGTCAGTAAAAAAGAATTGTGTGAAAAAATTATTAATAAGTTTGAATTTAAATGGGCCCTATTATGCTTTTCTTTATTTCATAACTTTATTTCACATTATCAAACATGGCGATTGTTTCAAATAAAGAGCTCTGCATATATATAAGGATATATATATGCGATCCTGTGTACCAAAAGTTCAGGAGTCACACAGCATACCTCCCTGTAGCTTCTCTCCTCCTGTCATCCCCCCAAAACCTCATCCTAATGGAGACTGTGTCTACTCACAAACCACCAAAAAGAATCAGCAACAAATGATTTAAGCATAAAAAGACAAAGAAAGAACTCCACCAAAAAGTAAAAGTGTTAAATGTGGATTATTTACCTTTAGATATCTCTCTTCTAAGTCCCTGTTAGGCAAGGCAAGGCAAGTTTATTTATATAGCACAATTCAACGACAAGGTGATTCAAAGTGCTTTACAGAGACATTAGAAACAAAAACAAATAAAAAGCATGATTTAAAATTGATTAATAAAGCAAACAAACTAACTAATTAACAAACAAACAAACAAAACAGTATATAAAATCAAAAGAGATAAAATCAGAACAGTAGATAAAATCAGTAGTTAAAATGTAAGTTTTGAAATTTAAGCTTAAGTGCCGATTTGGTGCTTTATTTAAATACAGCTGAGAACAGGTGAGTCTTCAACCTGGATTTAAATAAACTGAGTGTTTCAGCTGATCTGAGGCTTTCTGGGAGTTTGTTAGTAGATAATGTAATGATAATAATCAACATGTTGATTTTTTTTGGCCTTACAGAAACCTGGTTACAGCAGGATGAATATGGTAGTTTAAATGACAACACCCCCAAGTCATACTAATTGTCAGAGTCCTTAAAGCACAGGCCGAGGAGGAGAACTGGCAGCAATCTGCCAATGTTTGTCAATCAACAAAAGAACCAGTCAGTTTTAATTAATTTGAAAGCCCGACTCTTAGCCTTGTAAATCATAATTAGAAAACAAAAAATAACACACATAAAAAAACTGTTTTATTTGTCATAACTACAGTCCTCCTGGCCCTTATACAGTTTCTTTCTAAATTCTTTGAGTTTTTATCTGATTTTGTGTTCCGCTTTCATAAAATAACAAGGTGGGGGATTTTAACATTTATGTAGCTGCTGAGAACAACACGATCTACGTGACGTCATAAACACTGCATTTAATCTGTTATTAGAATCAATGGCGTCTGTCAAAATGTAAATAAGCCCACCCACCATTTTTATAACACTCTGGACTTAATTTTGTATGCCACATGCCAGAATAAACAGTTAACAGGATTCCCCAAAACCTTCTTTACTGTAGGGGCTTTATCTTACAATATAAAGCACCTTGGGGGGACTGTTTTTTTTTGTAATTTAGTGCTATATAAATACATTTGAGATGAAATTTAATTGAAATTGCTGTTGGTAATGATTTCAGTAAGAGCAGATTATTATGGTCACATAGGCACATAGCTCTGTTTACAAGGAGCAGCCAGTCAGACAGTGGAAGAAAAGGAGGGAATGAGAGGAGCTAAAACCAGTTGTGGATGAACTGAAGAGCTGCAAAGACCCAGTACAAGATGAGAAAGAATTATGTTAAAGTATGAATATGCAAAGCTACATTAATAGAGACAAGCACTAAAAATACATAGCTGGAAAAAAAAAAGGTTAGTCTCCCACTGAGAACCAAATGAGAATGATCATTTCCCCTCAAAGGCTAGAAAAACAGAGAACCAAAGTATTCTGATCATTTCATATATGATGTGAAATTGAGATATAAAATGTAATTCTTTAATATCATTTTTAAGCTGCCACAAAGACAGCAGTTATATTCTGTGACAATATTCTGTTAGAGATCTGTTGTATCTATCCATTCTTATATTACCATCTCCTCTTCTTGATTCCCAGGCTGTGAGGTGGTCCCTGATGTCAATGTCACTGAAAAGAAGTTCGGCATCAAGCTTCTGCTGCCCGTGGCTGATGGAATGAATGAGGTGTACATCCGATGTGACAATGTAAGCCCCATCTTATCATTCATATAAGTAAAGAGAATGTTTTCAAAGCAAAATCTTTACTTTTTGAGATTATGTGCTTCTTTTCTGTCAATACCAGTAAGTCTTCTTTATTTAAAAAAAAAATGCCTTGTGTATATTTGTGCATATAAACATGAGAAATTTGAGGCAAACTTTACACCTTGTTATTCTGTTCCTTCCCTTTGGACCAGGAAACCCAGTACGCTAAGTGGAAAGCTGCATGTGTCCTCGCTTCCAAAGGCAAGACAATGGCGTACAGCTCTTACAAAACAGAAGTGAAGCACATTCAATCTTTTCTGCAAATGAAGAACCTGGCGCCCCCTCCTGGTCAAGCAGCTCCTGACGTCGAAGCGATGGATATGAATGCCGAGTGTTTTGTTTCGCCACGATATGCAAAGAAACACAAGACCAAACAGGTTCGTCTTAGTTTCGTCATATTTTACTTTGCCGACAGCTATCTTTTTTTTTTAAGTATTATTATTTAATTTGCCTTTGATTTCTGCATCAAGCTTACCGCACGTATCCTCGAGGCACACCAAAACATAGCACAGCTGTCCCTGGTGGAGGCCAAGATGCGCTTCATCCAAGCATGGCAATCACTCCCAGAGTTTGGTATCAAATACTACATTGTCAGGTACGGTGAAAGGACTGATATAATAGACGTTCAATGTCATTTATGAATGATAATCCAAGAGGTTTTCCTTTTGCTTATTTTTCAATCATTCAGATTCAAAGGGAGTAAGAAGGATGAAATTCTTGGGATTTCATATAACCGCATGATTCGTATTGACATGTCTACTGGGCTGCCTGTCACCACATGGAGATTCTCCAACATGAAGCAGTGGAATGTCAACTGGGAGATAAGACAGGTGAGGGATTGTTTTTTTTCTTCCTTCATTCAGGACATTTCTGGTGTATTATCTACAGACAGCATTACTTTAAATCCTGAATCTCTTGTATGTAATTACAGGTGGCCATAGATTTTGATCAACAGGTGTCAATAGCCTTCTCCTGTGTGAGCTGTGACTGCAAGGTAGTCCACGAGTTCATCGGTGGTTACATCTTCCTCTCCACGCGATCTAAAGACCAGAATGAAACACTAGATGAAGAACTGTTCCATAAACTTACCGGAGGCCAAGAATGAGCAAAGATGTATTAGTCTATGCTTTTTTTTTAAAAAGCATTGATCGCTTATTTACATTTATGTTACAGTGTGAAAATAGAGCATCCGCTAGCTGCAGTGGTCCATAAACACTGACCACATCAGTGACAGAAGAAATGTGATACCAAATCACAGTGAGATAAAGTGATATATTTTTACCCAGAGAAGAATGCTATGATCATTTTTCATCGTATATCTTGTTTTAATCAGTTATGCCAATGTTCCCCGCACTAGGAAAATAACGCTGTTGATGTAAATATGTCAAGACTATGTCAAAAGTCTGGATGAACTGATGTTTTCAAGAAGTACACTTTTTTTTCCAGCTGCACAAATGTATTCATTTCAAAAAGTAAAAAGTAATTAAAGGATTTTTTTTTTATTTTGCAACTTGTTTCACTTTTTTTTTTTTTTTTGGCTTACAGTTTTTATAATTAGGGCTCGCCACAGCAAATTATCCCTCCCTGTTTCTTGCATTCTTCCTCTAAAACAGGGGTGGGCAATTCCAGATCTCGAGGGCCGGTGTCCTGCAGATTTTAGATCTCACCTTGGGTCAACACACCTGAATCACATGATTAGTTCATTACCAGGCCTCTGGATAACTTCAGGACATGTTGAGGAGCTAATTTAACCATTTAAATCAGCTGTGTTGGTTCAAGGACACGTCTAAAACCTGCAGGGACACCGGCCCTCGAGACCTGGAGTTACCCACCCCTGCTCTAAAACCAACTCTCTGCTTGTCCTCCTTAACTACGTCCATCATATCAGCAAGTCCCTACATCCAAAATCCCTACTCTCAGCCCCACAATCCTTCTTTCTCGCCACCTCCAAACATGCCTTCCCCTTCTTCTCCTCCTCCTCCGTCTGCAGCCAACAGTAGTACTAGCACAGTGCTGGTCAACAATCGCCCCAAATCTTCTCTTGCCTTCAAGCCAGGCCTTTACAGTAGCCACTTCAACATGTTAACCTCAAAACATTTTGCCACAGTTTTAGAAGTACGTTTGGGATTATGTTTATTGGGAAAACCCATTTTTGATTTTTATTTTAATCCTGTAGCCAAAGCATATCACTGACTTGATGCTGCGTCCACTCTGCTTTACGGTTAAGGTAGTGTCTGTTTGTTTTAAATAAACACCTGAAGGAAGCATCTTAAGCCTTGCAGAGGAATAGATTTGCACAGATCTGGAAAAATCAACAGACATTTTTTAATGCTTTGTTTCTACATGCTATTATTAGAACAACAATCAAGTCCTCCACTAATGTGAACAACTGCATGATTGCTCGACATATCTGGGAAAGACCGATGGACTGGAAACTGAAATAGGCCTTTAAGTTTGTTGGACGGGGGAGTCATGACTTCAGTAAATGTCAAATGTCAGCATATTATTAAAGCAAAAACTGAAATAGTTTTCAGTGATATTTGGTTTCTCCCGACTTTATACTGTAATGATCTAAGCTGATAGTATACAAAAACATACAGATATTTTGCCAGATTTAACTGGAATTGGCAACAGCTTTATGCAGCATATGTCATTCTGTGTAAACTCAATGTGCTTAACACAAAAGACAAAAATACCTATGTAGTTTTACAACGCATTAAGGCAGTGACAGCAAAATATATCATTTTTTAAAAAAGATGTTGAGTCTATTTTTAGTCACAGATGTAACTGATCTCCGGTTAGCAGGCAGCTTACTCCAAAAACAGCACCACCGTGATTGTCACAGATAATAAAAAGCATAGATATGACGAGAAGAAGACCTTATTTGCTATAAGTATTATAAAATTCGTCTATGTTGCACATAATGTTCTCTAAAGATTAACACGTTATATATACAGAATATAATTTTGCATTATTAGTTCCAATGCTTCTTTAAGTCCCGCTATGAAGCCGTTTTGTCGGGAAAGATCACCTTTTCCCTCCCTGTACCCATGATATCGATTATTCTGAGCTCTAAAGTTAAACTTAGCGCACTTCTATTCACTCTATACCCTCCTATTGGCTAGCGAGCTCGTCGATGTCTAACCAGCCAATCACAGGCAAGTAAGTCGAAGCATGGCACCAGCAGCACTCTGCTTTCGTTTAGCCGTCCTGAGAAGCTAGAGAAGTGAAAGCTAACACGTGGAAATATTAATTTGGGATATTTTGGTATTTATTCAGGGTAGTGTAGTGCCTTTTTGAACTGTGCCTTGACAGCGAAGACCCCGAATCATTAGCTGAGAAAAACATTTATCGTTCAGCTGAGCTAGTTAGCTCGTTTATGAGCTTCGTTATGGCGGACAACGGAGACGATGATAATCAGTACAGAATTAAAGAGGGTGACTACGTTGTGTTGAAACGAGGGGAAATCTTCAAAGCTGTGCAGATTCAGCCGAGGAAGTAAGTTAACAGCTTTAAAGCATTTTAACCACCTTAAATACTTCACTGAATTTGTGCTGTTCATAATATTTTTACGAGAAGCACAGACTGAGGATTAGCTCACATAAGATGCTTTTGTGTTCATTTGTTATTTTCAGATCAAAGCATGTGTGCAGTGAGATGTATTATGCAGATTATACTAACAAACCGCTCTTTCTGTCTCTCTTAGAAAGGTGATTTTTGAGAAGCAGTGGATCTTCCTCGATAATGCAGTGGGACAGCTGTACAGCACCACATTTGAAATTTTGTCTGGAGGAAATCTAAAGCCACATGAGCTCAAGGACACTGCAAGCCCCCTTGGTGTGTAACCTGCTGTTAAATCTTAAGTCTTTTTCATATTTTCAGATATACAACTGACTCTTTTATGCTACCAGTTGCATTTGGACTTGTGACAACCACCTTCTATACCCAAATAAATATGTCATAGACTTTCTATAACCTTTTACTTACAGTAGTGTCTTTGTGTGCTTGTTTGTACCTCCCAGATGCAGTGGAGGCAGGTACAGACAACAGAAACATTGTTGACGATGGCAAATCACAGAAGCTGACCAGGGATGACATTGAGGCTCTTAAAGAGAAAGGTCTGAAGGGTCAGGTACATGTGAAACTTTACAATTTCACATTTAAATGTGTCAGAGTACTGCCTATAGTTGTTATCTTACAGAGTGATGGTAAAAAATACTTTTTTTTTTCATTGCAAATTGGATGGAAAACCAATGTTAACGAGTATCTCTAATTGATGACTTTAATTGAATATATGAAAAATACAGAAGGTAACTCAGTTAATACTGATAACAGTACTTTTGCACCAACAAGGGGATTCCTAAAGAGCTAGGCAGACCTGAAAAACTCTACAGCCGATGAACATTATGTGAAAGTCATGTCATAAAGAAATGGGAACAAATCCTGTAAAGTCATGACACGGGACCTGAGAGATTCATCTGGCCATTCAGCTGATCCTTTCACTGTTTACTGAAGCCTCATCAGAAATGATCTGAGTGGAACAGCAGCCATTTTTACAGAAGGAAATACTTCCTTAACGAAATCTCACAAGTCCACTTCTAATTTGTGAATGCCAAATTACAGAAGAACTGCACTGAGAATCCATGGCGATAAGTCTCATGGAACGATGAATCCTGAGATTCCTAAATAAGAACAGAATAGATCAGGTGAGTGGTACAGCATGGAGTGTTTGTGGCCATCTGTAAAACACAGTGGAGGCTCTGTCATGGTTTGGGACTGTATTTCAGCCAGTAGTGTTGAGGATCTTGGCAAAACCGATGGAATTAGGAACACAGAAAATTACAATCAGATATTTATCCACCATCTATTACCACCTGGAAAACATCTGATTTGCAGCAGCTTCATTTTGATAAGGATCACAAACATAGTGCCAGTGACGTAACCTGGATAGAAATACAAAGAATGGAAGACTATCAGTTATGTATGGGCTCAAAATGTGGTCATAAATATTTTGTACTTGTAAAAAGAATTTGTATGTGTGTAAAGTGTGTTGGAAATGAAAGTCCTCATTACAAAGCTTTCTTCGTTATGAATTAGCATACATGTTTTTATTGAACATTTGAAGAACTAGCAAAAAAAACAGAAACTCTTGTAGAGGACATAAAGTCAGAGATAGAAACGACAAGGAGCAGGTGCATCTAATACAGGTAGAGCTGCTGCAAAAACCCACAGAGCTCAGCAGCCAGCAACAAATTCTGGATCCTTTGCTTTTAGTTAGCAGTTAGCAGCACATGCTGCGTCCGATGTGAAAGGACTTTTATGCTGCGCACTGTGACTCACAGCAATGGTCCCGGGTCAGCCCTGACTTTGTGTTAAACTAATCCTAAAGTAATAATGGTATTTCTAACCACTGATATACCGCAACTTTATCCTTTCAACAGCTGCTGAAAGTTAGGGGACCTAGCTGCTATTGGATATTTATATAGAGATCCTCCAGCTTCAAACTGTATTACCCTTCAAGGACCTGCAGTTCAAAAAAGTGCCCCTCGGACAGCCAAACCATCTGTTCTCTGACTGGATAGTTAAATTTGTGATTGCCATGGCATTGACCAATCAGATGAAAGGAAGAAAAATAGGGTCAAAATTCATACTTGTAACTTGCAGGGTTTTTTTTTGGCTAAGTCCACACACAAATCTTTTTTACACACACACAAATCTTTTTTACACACACACAAATCTTTTTTACACACACAAATCCTGATTTACAAGTACAAAACTGATTTACAAGTACAAAATATTTATGACCACATTTTGAGCCCATAGTTATGGCCTGGACCTCAACTTTGTTGGTGTGGGATCATCATGACAGTCAAGGTCCAAAGAAAAGCTTTGAATGTCCTTCAAGAAGCCTGGAGAACTGTTCCTGAAGACTATTTAAAGAAATTGCAAGAAAGCTGCCTAAGACAGTTGAGGCTGGTCATTAGAATTGTCGATTTCTGATTTATATATAGTATTTTCATGTATGCTTGATTTTTCAATAAAGTGCTTTTTTTTTTTTTTTTTACCTTTTCCCCCGTTTTCCTAGCACAATGTAAAGAAATAGGGGGTGGCATAAGACTTTAGCACAGTACACATCTAAATGAGTTACTGCCTTAGAGACTTGTGTAAACAAGCAGTTAAACATATGACATATTTATTTAAAATAGATTTTAGTGGTTGCACATCTTAATTGGGAACCAACAGGCTTGTTGTTGAGTCCCACATACATGATAGCAAAGTTGTAGGAAAATAAAGAGACAGAACACTTTGTGTTTTTGTCTTTTCGTGGGAACATTGTGTTTTTAGGATTTAATTAAATTGCTGTAATCCAACATAAAGTGAGACGAGCGACTGTATCTGTGTCTGGTCATCACAGGACATCATTAAGAAGCTCGTAGATAACCACGCCACTTTCGGAGATAAGACTGAGTATTCCCAGGTTAAATACATCAAGAAGAAGAAGAAAAAGTGAGTCACTTATGATGGTACAGCCACAGCTTGTTCTGGACTGTTATTTAACGAGCTGTGTTTTAATTAGGGTTATCGGTTGTTCCCGTCTTTTGCTTTTGCAGGTATGAAAATACAGTGATGATTCTAAAACCGTCCTGTCGCATCCTGGCTATGATGTACCACGGCCGCGAACCAGGGAAGATCTGGTGAGTCAGCACGTGAATTTATGAGTAATTGTGTTTTCTTTAAATAGCTGTAAGATGTCTACATGAAACAAATGTTTCCCTGTGCCGCAGCCACCTGCGGTATGACACACTTGCCCAGATGCTAACTCTGGCGAACATCCACGCTGGCAGTAAGGTGTTGGTGTTTGAGACTTGTGCTGGGCTTGTACTGGGATCCATCATGGAAAGAATGGGAGGCAAGTTTCTTCTTCTACGTGCAGTTATTAAGGTTGTTTTTGTCTTGTTTGTTTTGTACTTCTTGCACACATCTTTTCCTTGATCTTTTGAATAAATACTCTTTGCTTCCTCCTCATCCAGGCTACGGATCAGTGATCCAAATGTACCCAGGGGGTGGGCCAGTGCGGGCGGGAGTGGAGAATTTTGGCTTTCCTGCGCATTTTCACGACACGCTGCATGAGTTTCCCATCTGCCACGTCAACGCTCTCTTGGCAGGAACTCTGGACACCAGTGCCAAAGACCCCACTGCTGGTAAGGCTCGCCTTTTTTTTTAACAGTCTTTTCAAGATAGTTACAGCTCTTTAGTTTCAGATGTAGAAGTAAAGCTTCTCTCTTCCGTTTGATCTCCATTTGTTCACGTGAGCATGCAGAAAGTTTAATTCAGTAGTTCAGAAAGTAAAACAATAACCTAAATCCTACTTGACCCGTAAAGTATGATTCAAGAGACTGAATCATACTTTATAGTGTTCAATGTTACGCTGACAAAGATTTATCATTTCAGAGAATACTCATGAAAAGCAGTTGAACTTGGCTGCAGAGAAAGAGCAAAACCAGCCTGAGGCAGAAGAGCAAGGCAGTCCAGAGGAGGAGAGCATGGTGACCAACACTGGTGATGATGCTGGTCAGGACGTGGAGAAAACGGAGAAGGATAAACTCAAAGAAGCCAAGGTGTGTCCAGCGTTCGTGCACTTTCCTTTTTTCTCTCAATCCTCTTAGTTTTGTTGTCAGCAGGAACAGGAGCTAGCCTGCTAGCCTCACTTCACAAAAGGAAGAAAACACAGAGGCACCATTTAGAGTAAATACTCCCAATTCTTTATGCTGCTATGAAGTTGCTACTCGGACTTCATAGAAGTTGCACAGACAGTCAAATGTGGCTTCCATGTTTTCATGGCAAAGAAGATATGTATGGGTGTGCAGATTTAGCAGTAGCTATCATTATGCTAGTGAGGTACTCAACATCTAAAGATGATTTATGTCCTAAAAAACAAAAATATACCAGCCTCGTGTCACTTTGGACTCATAAAAGGAACATGAGTAAATAAGTGCCGGTGAGGTTTATGAAGGTTAGTGAAGTTAAGCTAGATGATTCTGTTGGCTGGACAGTATTCCTCTTTGGTGCAGTTAATCAGTACAGATGTGGACACTGTAATCGTGCTCGTGTGCAGACTAAAGCAATCATACGGAGACCCTTTGGAGGAGGTGGTCTCAGTTCAGTTCCAAACTAATTCCAGAGCAGTTTCTTTATGGTGACGATGTGATCCGACCCAACTTGCAAGTGCACGCGGCAAGATTGAGTCGTTTCTGTAGCCATGTATGGATTGCATTCTCGACTGTACTATTAATACATAATACATAACATAGATGTGTATTAATACATAAAAAATATGAGGGATGAATTTTCCACGTTATTGTCTCGTTCTCATGTGGTGTGTGGTGGCACCTTTGGTTCACTTGGAGGATTAGCTGAGTGAAAAGAAACTAAAACACACAAAAAAACTACATATCTAAATACTCATCTACTGATTCAGACCATAACCAAAAAACAATAGATGTAAAAACACATTAAGTCTTAAAACTATTAAAAAAACAAACAAACAAGGATGACAGTAGTATTTGTTGAAAGGACCAAAGTTAACCCTTTAAAGCCAGTCGGAGCAGGCACACGCTCCGTTTTGCGTAACTATTTTTAAATCCCGGCAGCACTACAACCACGTAAGCTAGCGCAATAAATTTTTTTGCATTTGAAACCGGAGGAGTTGTACTTACATCTTATGCCATCAGCTTATCCTCGGTCACAGTTTCCTTCCACATATAGCTTTGCAAAAACTGCATAAAAAGCGCTTGCAGCAACAGAAACATAATATTCCAGAAACACGCTTTGCCGATCCGATCAGCTGTTTGTAACACTTCCTACGTCCATCAGCACGAACTATCGCATGTCCGCCATGACCTGCCCGAAACCGGAAGTCATTTTTGCGGAAATGTAGTTTTTTACCATCAGGGCCTCATGAGCTTATACTGGTGTTTTTAAAAGTTATGTTTGACTTTATGACTTTCTGTGTCGTTTCTAGGATTCTTAGGACTCATATTGCACTGCTGGAAATAGTTTATTTTGATGCATATGCTGCTTTTTTGCAAATTTGCATTATAATATTTATTTTCGTTTTTCCTGCAGTGTATAGAAATTGGTGTATTTCATAAATAAAACTATGAAGACACTCAAAATAAATTTCCTGTGGTGGGAAACTATTTTGTGCAACTTTTTTGTATTTACAGTTTTGAGGGATAAGCCTCTTAAATTTCTCTAACTAGAAATATATGTTAAAAAACAAAAATGATTTTCAATTTTTTTGTAGTTTATTGCACTTTTTTGCAATTTATGTAATTACTATGCACTTAATGCATGCATATTATTAAAGTTTAGGCTGTAATGGTTGTATTGATGTATAGCAACTTGAAATGCTCCCAAAAATGGCTCTACAGCATGTAAAAATATAATATAAGCTCTGGCGGACTTGGTTCTATGGTAGGTCTTAAAGGGTTAAAAGGCAGCATAAATAGTATTATTGGATGGGTAATATATCATCACTAAACAACTGGACACAGTCATCATTGATGCTGACACCTCATTGATGACTCTCAACAGTACACATACGATCATATGGTTTCCTGACCTCAGGGTTTGTTTGTTTTCTACAGGCTCAGGTGAAAAAGCTGAGACTAGAGGAGAAGCAGAGGAAGCTGGCAGCTACCGCCGCCCTGCTGAAAGGAAGGAATGCCGACGGGTTGGTGTCCGATTTTATTCCTACATCGACATTTCTGTCTCTCATCCCGCTCGTTCTAACATCCACCTCTCTCCGCTCCGGCTCTGCCTTTTTAAAAATGACTCCATATTCAACCAGGTCATTAAAAAAAAAAAAAAAAAGCAATTACAGTAGATCACAGGGATGAGAAATTTATGAATGATTATAGTGTCATTAACTATCTCCATAAAAGTCATTAGAAATTATTTGTTTCTTCTGAGCACGCACACACACACATATTGACTGTTGTACATTGCCCTTTACGGGGTAAGTAAATTGATTGCTCAGCAGCTTCCTCTCATATAAAGAGAAGAACGCCTTATAGTTGTTTTGTGACTGATGGATAAATTGTTACCAAGGTGACATCTGAGACTGGAGTACAAGTGTTGAGCTTGTTTCCCTATTGATTCCCCTCTAAATCACTGCTGCTTTATGATAATCACATTGTCCTAAATCACCCTTTTTGACTCGCTCTCTCGTTCAGCTTTCTGAAATATAGTATGAATGTCTACTACAGGAAGGTAGTAAATCCTTGAGTCTTGCGTTAATGTCTTGCATGCAGCATTAGTTACTGAATTGCAGTATTGCCTACGTACGCATTTCCTGTACAGCTGACAGTGTATTTCATACTAGGCTTGTTTGCCTCATCATCTCTCTCTTCTTCACCTGCAGGCTGGTTATAGCGAGCCGGTTTCACCCCTGTCCCGTCCTTTTGGGCCTGCTCAAGTTCCTCTCACCCTCCAGGCCTTTTGTAGTTTATTCCCAGTACATAGAGGTAAGATCTTCCATGTCCCGTACGGAACAAAGCTAATAAGTGAGATCTCTGATTAGTTGCCACTGTAGTCAGGCTTGTATTTGTTAGACATCCAATGGGGGGGGGGGGGGGGGGTTGCCATATCACATGAATGCAATGGACATTATCACCGCCAAGAGGTTTCTTGAACTTATTAACTTCCTTCATGCCCATGTTGCTAGAAAGAGCAATCTGTCATATTTTCTATGTTGATTTCCGCAGCCTCTCATAGAGTGCTTCAAGAAACTCAAGGAATGTGGCGGCACAGTCAACCTCAGACTCACAGACACCTGGCTGAGACATTACCAGGTAAATATTTGGACTTTTTTTGCATTTGAAGCTATTCTATAATCAAAGTATAATGAAGGTCATAGTCAACAAGCAACAGGGAATAATTACTCAAATCAGCACAGCTAACTGCTTTATCACTGTTTAGGTTAACTAGACAATTACCTCGTTTCCATTAGCATCGTCTCTGCTCAACTCGACTCAACTGCTACTTTTTTTTGTTATTATTTTGATTTTTGTGAAGGAATTGCTCTCATGACTAATTAAGTGATGCCGCTGACTGGATAATCTGTGGCATACAGAGTTGACATTACACTTTCCCATTGACTCATACCGCTTGGACCAACTGAGCAGGTACTAAAAAGTAGATGGTAACAATAAAAACTGAGTTGAAACGAGTCGAGTAGGTAGTAGTGCAAAAAGGCTAAAGGATTTGGACTTTTCATCAAAATGCATTAGCGTAAAGCCTGCTGAATGTCCAGTCTGACTGCGCTTGTTTCCAATTTGGCAACTGTGGCTATGCATTCTATACAGACATGCATACATGCAGGCCTCCAAAACACCAACAGTGCGCAGCAGCTAGAACAACTTCTGCACTTGTGGGAAACATTTAAAGAAGATTTAGGAGTGTGTCTGTGGGAACTGCTGCCCTCTCATCCAGAAGATTTGTGAACTCAGATATTGATGTTCAACGTGAGGGCCTGACCCATAGTTTATATACTAGATCACGTTAAAGATGTTTCGTGAGCTTGAGTTCAGGCTTCTACGCAGGCCATTGAAGTTTTCCACACTAATCTCATCCAGCCGTACCTTTATGGACTTTGCTTTCTGCACTGGGGCACAATCATGCTGCAACAGAAAAGGGTCGTTCCAGCTTTTCCTTTACTGGAACAAAGAGGGGCAGGCCATTCCAGGAAAGCCCAAACTCATCCATCAGACCTCCAGATAGCAAAGTGTGATTTGTCACTGTACAGAACAGCTCCAGAGTCCAGTGTTGGCACCTTTATACCTCTCCGCTTGGTGATGTGAAGCTCATTTGCTCGGTTATGGACATCCATGCCCTGAAGCTCCCAGCACACAGTTTTGTGCTGATATTTATGTCAGAGGAGGTTTGGAACTCCAGGCTTTTTTAACACTGTCTGCCTAAGCAGTCTGTAATGTTACATGGACTTCCACTTTGTGGCTGAATTGCTTTGGTTTGTAAATATTTTCACACTTACAGTCGAAGAAGAAATAAATTTCACAAACTTTTTGCTGCGATAGCATCCTGTTACAGTGTCATGCTCAAATTGATGATAGCAGCGATGTATAAACGTTGAGACCTTTTGAAAGACTGTAGATGGACCCGATCTTTCACAAATGTCTGTAAATGCAGACTGCATGGCTAGGTGCTTGGTTGTTATACACATGTGGACATGGGACACCGTTATTCAAAGATGAAGAGGTGTGGCTCAATATATTTGCCCAAATTAATTACATGATGGTCTGTGGTCTAAGATGTGTGTAGCATAGAACCTGCTAGCGACGTAAGTTGGACATTAGAGTTGTCACACACAGCTTCTGTGGGTAATGTTAAAAGCTCAGATCATGAGTTCATGTATGTAAACTGCTTCATTCTCACTCTTCTTCATCACAGTGTTGTGGATTATTATCTTTCGATTCATTGGTTGTCGTCCCACCAGGATCTATTGCTTAACCATAAGTATTCACGATGTGTAAGGACACAATCCAGAAAAGAATCGAATTCTCCGCTTAGAAACTGCAAGCATTGAATTAATTAGATCAGCGGTCTCCAACCTTTTTTGCGCCACGGACCGGTTTATGCCCGACAGTATTTTCACGGACCAGCCTTTAAGGTGTCGCGGATAAATACAACAAAATAAAACTAGTACCGGTACCGAAAAAAAGAAGATTTATTCATAACACACAGGAAAAGACCCAGGAAAGCCGAGTTAACGATAAAAACGGTAACAAAATAACGCTGAAAACCGATTAAAAACCCTGAAAAACATACATTTCACACCTGAGCCTCAACTCTCGCGGCCCGGTACCAAACGACTCACGGACCGGTACCGGTCCGAGGCCCGGGGGTTGGGGACCGCTGAATTAGAACACACGATGTTGCTGATTGTCCCTGTTGAAGCTTCTTTTATTTAAGAGGATGAAATTCATTTCTAAACACTTTACTTTGGACTAACTTATAAAAACCTTCTACATTTGGAAGCGTCACTACATTACATTAATTGCCTCTGCTCTTGATAAATTAGAGACTCCCTACTTTTGTTTTTCTTTATTTTGCATTCCTATTCTTTCCTATTGCTTCTTACAGAATTGGATACTAAGCAGCAGCAACTAGATAAATGCATGTTTGCAGACTCTCAGGACCAAAGTGTTATTCACCCTCTAACCGTTCTTGCAGAGTTAATGTCTCCTGACTGCGACTCTGTTTGGTCCCTAGGTGTTGCCTGACAGGACACATCCTCTGCTACTAATGAGCGGGGGCGGGGGCTACCTCCTCTCAGGGACGACCGTTGCCACGGACCACTCGAAACCTGCAGGCTCTAAGCAAGCTGAAGAACCAGCGCCAAAGAGACAGAAACTGGAAGACACGGAGGGATAAACAAATACAGAAGCATCAAATCGTTTTAAGGGCACATTCCCAGAGGCCTGTAGGGATTTTTTTTTTTCCTCCTGTGCTGTTGAACTGATTTGACACCATCAGTAGTAAGGGGAGACCGAGTGTCTGGTTTGTATTCATCAGAACACTTTTTCCTGCCGGGTGTGCTCACATCAGTGGAGATGAGAAGTAAATTGTTAGCCAGTTAATAGTTTGTGTGTCAAGAGTAACAGCTTTGGTTTTTGTCCTGAGACAAGTAAAAGGTTTTTTTATGCTTTCCAGATTCTACGTTATAACTTTTATTTTATGTTGTTATTCTTGCAGAAAGTGCCATTTGTTTTATGGAACAGTTGCTGATGCAGCTTTACTGCGGGCTACATTTCTACCTGCACATTATTAAAAAGCAGTACTAAAAGAACCAAATGTGTGACCACTTTTGTTTTTCTTCAAGAAATAAAGGAGAGATGATGGTTTGGTCCCAGAATAACTGTTTATTGAGTGCAGTCAGAACAAACTCTGCAGAACACATTTAAGTAATTATGATCTCATATATGTATATATTGTTTTTACATTTCTCTGAATAGAAACATCCAAGCCATTCCCATGCTGTTTGATTTGATAACATCAAAATATCACAAAAACGAAAAGTCAGCTAAAATGCTTTGGCAAGGCTCCAGGGTTTGTTTGTTTTTTCTTCATTTTAACACTGCAAGCACACTAAACTGGCAGACATACAGTAAAATTGCAATTTTTTTTTCAGTTATGCAGTGTTTTCATGCAACTTGGCTGCAATTTTCTGCAACTCCATATCCATCGCTGCCAGGTTCTGTAGCTCTTTCTCCTGAAAAACACAGATTAACACATTACCAACATTTCCTGCTGCAACAGCTTCACATTTGGAATAGAAATCAGGACTAAAGGATCATACATTTTCTTCTGTTTCCCATGCCACCTCATGCCTGCTTCAAATAAAATATTGTAATTGGTTATTTAGGTTAAATAGTCCCTTGTCATGCTTGTAGTTGCAGTGCTGAAGAACTAATAAATCATTATGCCATCGCCTCCCTAATTTGTTTTTCTGCTTCAAAGACAGGGAGGTCTCTGTAGGCTCTAGTTCTTTTTTTTTAAATGGGTATATTATAACTTTGTTTGCTCTGAGAAGCTGCAGTCATGTGGTTCTTACTGTGATTACTGCAGCACTCATAAAAAGCTGGTGCAGGGAGAGCAAAAAAAAAAGAAGCGCTGCGAGGAAGTCAGCACGCAGATTCAAAGCAAGCCAGACGAGTCGCTGCTCATGAACGCACTGGTTAGATTCTCCTTTATGTTTTGAGGACATGCTCACAAGGGGCGGTTCTTGATGTGCATTTGCACAGATGCTTTAAGCTTTTTGAAGGATAAATCCCAGGATCACGGTGCAGGCTAGAGATGTCCCTAATGAGACGGGCTGCTTTTTCTCCTCGTGAAGCGGTGCGGTGGAGGTGTGTGATGCGCTCCGTGGTTTTACTAGGTCAGCTAAATGCAAATAGTTTACAGAAACAGCTGCAGAGTGCAGTGTGGTTTTTATCAGATTGCGTTCTTTTGTATGAACTGACTTTTTGTAATATTAAATTACCTGTTTGTTGTCTGAACCCTTCTGGTCATCAGTATAAGTGATTTCAAGACTAATTTTCAGTCTTCATCAGTGGCATAAAACACTTTTTTTTTTGCACTTGTGAATGCAGCCTTTAGTTGTTGTTTTTTTTACCTCATGTGGTGTAAGTGCTCTCTGCTGTGAGCTCCTCATTGCCTCCTCTTGAGTAGAGTGGTTAGCCAGCTGGTTTATCTTATGGCTCAGCAACTTGGTCAGTTCATCCATCTGAACAGACAAAAAGGAAAAAAACACATTATGTGTTTACAAAAATATACAGTGAAGTAACAATCTGTTGAAAAATGTCAAAACTAAGCGCTCTTTGATGTAGCACACAGAGCAGTTATATGCAGTTGATTATCTTCAGTCAAACGTCAAAGACAACCTCGTGCTTACCTTGTTTGAGGTTGCAGTGTGTTCATCTGAATCCCTTTTAAACCAGGCTGGGTGGTAGAAGCCTCGGTAAATCCAGGGATTGCGCTTCTCAGCAAGATATCTGAAAAATGGTTAGATTTTTACCAACTTCTTCTTATTTATTCATTTTTTATGGCAGCACATGTTTCATTTGTGAGATTTGGCTTTTATTCTCTGTTCTTACAGTAATCTGCAGTACTTTGTGCTCCAGATTGCAGGCAATGAACCTGCGACACTCAACAGTAGAAGTCGTTTGATGTGAAAAAAATATTTGAAGTACCTCAAAGCTGCGTCTCTGTCCTTTGCCGCCTCTGCGTCTTCTTCCGTGAGCTCCTCATCTCGTTTGTGTTTCTTTTGGTGGTACCTGCCGGGTCTCCAGTTTCTCTTCTCTCTTCCAGTGTCAAAATCAAAGTATTCCTGGCTGCGTTCTTCATCTGGCTCCTCTCTGGCTTCTTCTGACAGCTCTTCATCTCGCTTGTGTCTCCTCTGGTGGTATCGGCCAGGTCTCCAGTCTCTCTTATCTCTTCCGGTATCAAAATCCCAGTCTTCTTGGCTGCGTTCATCATGCGGTTCATCCCTAGCTTCATCTGACAGCTCTTCATCCCGTTTCTGTCTCCTCTGGTGGTACCTGCCGGGCCTCCAGCTCCTCCTCTCTCTTCCGGTATCAAAATCCCAGTCTTCTTGGCTGCGTTCATCATGCGGTTCATCCCTAGCTTCATCTGACAGCTCTTCATCCCGTTTCTGTCTCCTCTGGTGGTACCTGCCGGGCCTCCAGCTCCTCCTCTCTCTTCCAGTGTCAAAATCCCAGTCTTCTTGGCTGCGTTCATCATGCGGTTCATCCCTAGCTTCTTCTGACAGCTCCTCATCCCGTTTCTGTCTCCTCTGGTGGTACCTGCCGGGCCTCCAGCTCCTCCTCTCTCTTCCAGTGTCAAAATCCCAGTCTTCTTCGCTGCGCTCATCATCCGGTTCGTCCCTAGCTTCTTCTGACAGCTCTTCATCCCGTTTCTGTCTCCTCTGGTGGTACCTGCCGGGCCTCCAGCTCCTCCTCTCTCTTCCAGTGTCAAAATCCCAGTCTTCTTGGCTGCGTTCATCATGCGGTTCATCCTTAGCTTCATCTGACAGCTCCTCATCCCGTTTCTGTCTCCTCTGGTGGTACCTGCCGGGCCTCCAGCTCCTCCTCTCTCTTCCAGTGTCAAAACCCCAGTATTCCTGACTGCGTTCTTCTTCTGGCTCCTCTTTGGCTTCTTCTGACAGCTCTTCATCTCGTTTCTGTCTCCTCTGGTGGTACCTGCCAGGTCTCCAGTTCCTCTTATCTCTTCCGGCATCAAAATCCCAGTACTCCTGGCTACGTTCTCCATCTTCCTCGCCCTCCGATGGTTCGTCGCTGCGTTTGTGGAGTGTTTTCTTGTGATGATAGCGATGTGTGGGTTTCCAAATGCGTTTGTATCTCTCCTCCTCATTCTCATCCCCGTGCCTTTTGTCTGCTTCCCAGCGCTCTTGGCTACGTTCCTCATCTACCTCGTTTTCTCCTAAAGGTTCCTCATCTCGTTTGTGTTTTCTTTGGTGGTATCTTCCAGGCCTCCAGTTCCTCTTCTCTCTGTCTTCATCTTCCTCTTCCTCATCGTCTGACCTCTTTTCATCTACTCCCCAACTCTCTTGGCTGCGCTCGCCATCCTCTTCTTCCTCTCCTCGTTTGTGCTTTCTTTGGTGGAATCTTCCAGGCCTCCAGCTGCTCCTCTTCTCCCGTTCTTCTTCCACATCGTTCTCATGTCTCTTGTCCTTCTCATCACCCAGACTCCAGGATTCTTGGCTGCGCTCATCTTCTGGGTTTTCTCTTTTTTCTTCCACAGACTTCAGGAGTTCCTCGATGTCTTTCACATCTGCTGTCTTTGCCACTGGCTCTGCGTGAACTTTAACTATCTCTTCATGAGTTACTGAGGCATCCCCACTCTTCTTGTCCAACGGGGCATGTATAATACCTGTGACAGAGCAAAAGAAATATTATAAACAATCCACAAAGAGCTACACAGGTGCAAGTTATGATGGATTTGTGGTGGAATTTTAACCTTTAGATCAAAAGATGATGTGAGAAAATCAGCACTACTTTTTTTTAGAGAAGTCATGTGAAAACTATGATCATTTTTAATGTAATGCTGCCTGATTTTATACCTGCTCAAAGCTTTGAGCTTCTCACTTGCGCTCTGAGTGCTGTTTTACTCGTCTGAAGGTTAAAAAAATTACTAATAATAACAATCCTGGAATTATCCAACCGATCATTTGTGCTACAGACCTGCTTGGATGATGTCTTTGCATTGCTGATCGACCTGAGAGTCCGGTTTGGAGAGAGCTTTGGACAGAACTTCAACCAAACATCGTGTTACCTGGAAAATTCAAATGAGCTAAATAACAATATAGATCTTTGCACAGAAAATGCTTTGATTAAAAAGCAACGAAACGAAAAACATACCACATCCTCTCTCTGCTCTTCTTTACCAACTGGAAGCGTAAGATTTCCTGCATTGGAATAATTAAAAAAAATATATCTGTGTTAAACATGTAGGTCGATAAGCGAATAGTTTGCTTGTAGCGAATCTGAGGAATCGATGGCGTCTCTGTCCATGGTCCTGAAGAAACTTATTGCACAGCACTCAACAAAAAAGGGGGTGAAAAAAACAGAATGAAAAGAAAGGCATAACTCTTTCACCTACCTGTCAACAGAGCCGTAACCGCCAGCACGACTGGAACAAGTCTCATCGTGACGAGCTGACGGGTAAATCCGGGAAAACGTGACAAAGCTGGAGCTCTCGTCCCTCCGCGGCGGCAGGAGAGAGCTGCGCTGACTGTGCGCCTGCTGCTCTGAGTGTTGCAGCAGAGGAGCGCCTTAAATAAAGAGAGGAGTGGGCTGGAGGTGCGTGGGAGGAACAACCTTAGGCTCAGTTAATGTCATGACTCATTAGACCTGCAAAGAGAGCGACTTGATGGGAATGTCACGCGCGCAATTTCGGCATTTTGTGGGAAGCCAAATTATAATCAGGTTATTGTCGCGGTGCGTTCAGGTGACACGTTGGGTTAAAGAGGCGCTGGCATTAAGAGTTCATGCGGCGTGTTTGTCCTGCTGGTACGGCGGGTGGACACGACACGACCCCGAAGATGTCATGCAACGTGATACCTTACAAGACTACTTTGAAAGTGTCGTTTTCGATGTTCCCAGAGAAGTTTCTGTTTGCTGCTGGTGCTTGTGTCCTCCTTAGAAAAATAGTTATGTTTATTGCAGGTTATGCCTGGTGGCTAATTCTCTTAAAATATCAGTTGTCTCTGGGGTTTCCGGTTGTAGTTATATAATGCCTCCCTTATATTTGCCCAAACGGCTTGGATGTGCGCGCTAAAAAAGTCAGAACTGTACCCAAATTTCCCCAGTGATTCATCCACCTTTGAGCGAGCACCATCCACTTTCCCTTGGGAGCCAGTGGGCTTCAGCACTAGCAGAGGAAAACTAATGGAGATCTGCATCATTAGTTGTTGTGGTTAATCCTGCCTGGTGCGCATATAAGAAGAAAACAAAAGAAAAAATGACTGCGTAGAGGTGTTTTTATTGTTACTGATATTGTTATTGTTGATTTGCCTGCCTTTTTTCATTGTGCAGTGATCTTTCTGGTGCAGTGTGGGCCTGATCAGGTGTGTAATCCCGCTGTCATAGAGAAACACGAACATTTACCCGCTGCAATGTACAAAGTACAATTGTGGGTGTGTGTAAGTGTAGAGATTCTCTTTCCATTCCCAACTTTGTGGGAAACTAGGCTGTCAGTGCCAGGATCTGTGAGTGCTGCTGTCTTTATGACAAACACTGGATTGGAATGAGATGACACATGCAGCGACAGAGCTCAGACGTAGTAAGCCGGCCTCAGCATGGCTAAGGACATTAAAACTGACAAGTGCTGGCATCTTCTTTTTGGCACTTTGCATCATTTTCACTTCCCTGTACAGCAGTTTGTTCTCTCTTTGTCTACAGTGCAATCAGACGCAGGGAAAAAAGGGAAAAAACAACAACAAATCAAATTAAAAAGTGAACTGAGAATTTTGACAATATAAAATGCTTAAAACTTAAAGTGGTTCCATCTCGGATGTTTTTAGATAAGTATTTTTTTACGTACGATGCGAAGCACTGACCTTTAAATGCCACAAAATACATTCAAATTCAATCATGTCTTGGAAAGCATAAGTCCAGAAACTGCAACCGCTGCAAGCAAAATGAGAATATCGCTTACCACAAATCTGACCTCTTGTCTGTGCTTGTCATCCCTACATGACTGGTTATTGACATCTCTATTTGTTACTGCACAGAGCCTCCTTTGGGGCGACTGAATTAATTACTGTTCAGAACATAAAACTGTAATGCCAGATGGTGTATTGCACACACAAGCAATACACACTGATTCTGTGGCGTGAAATATAGAAGGACCATTTTCAAGCTTTGTGTTCAGTGAACAGCAGTAGGGTAGAAGAGCTCTGCAGTTTCCTCTATTGTCTCTGGGGAGGAAGTTATGTCTGAGGCTCACTATTCCACAGTGAGCCATGCAGTCAGTAGATATCAAAAGCACTGAGCCACTGAATTATACAAGTCATGTGGCCTGAACAATGTGTGTGTGTGTGCCCGTAAATGTGTGCTCATTCACACGTGGTTCTGTATATGTGATTTTTGTGGCTTTGCCGCTTTTGCTCCAGGCACGATTAATATTTCAGTGAGCCACGAAGATACACTGTAGGAGCTTACAGGGGATTTCAGAGGAGAAGCCAGAGTGCTCTGCTGGTCTCTCAGAGCACGACTCAGATTGGCTCGTCTGCAGCAACACCACCTCTTTCATCATCTCCATTTACATGAATGAACAAAAGGCAAAGTGGCTCATGATGAACACAATGCAGTGGGCTGCATGAAAGCCTCGACCGCGCTTTGATCTTTGGTGGGGACAAGCTTTGTGTTTGGCTCAAACCTCCTGTGTGACTTTGATGATAGTCCAAGAACAATAGAGGGTCTGTGTACAGTCACTTTTGGTCAAATACACATGCTTTTGTTAATATTCTATGGTCAATGCACCATTGTTTTCTGATATTTTGTTGTGAAGGAGTAGCTTCTTATTAGTATATAGGCACAGTCTGATGTACTAAAGACTAAAGGTTCTCACTAATTAGCATCCATCCATTTTTAACATCTATCACAGCACAATATACCATAAATAGTTTCTCTTTGTTTAAAAGGAATATATCTTGTCTGCTGCTGTATGAGGCCCCGAAGCATTTTAGAGGACTCTGGAAATTGTGTGTTTTGTTTTGTTTATTCAGTAATTACAGCATTGTGTGGGTGGGGATTATTAAGATTGACTGTTGTACTGACAGAAGATGGCGCTCAAAATGTTTTTAAAGCTTTAAGCACTTATTTCTTAAATCCAGCTTCACAGACAGTTTTACGTCTATGTCCATTTCTGAGAGCAGGGCTCAGTGGCGTAAATTAGCCTTTATACATGTAGCGTTTAATGTCACCTTTCATGCCTCTCTCAAGGTGAACTGTAAAAACTTTGGTAATGCCTGATGCAAAATTTGTAGATTTGTAGTAGGTTCTGGTTCCAAATCCCAGGCAAGCCCCCAAATTATGTTAGAGCACCTAAATCAATTGTTTAAAAGAACTGTAAGCATTTTAAATGCAAGTTAATTTTTTTTGAAGTCTCACAATACTAAACCTCTCTCCCAAATTCTTATTTATCAAAACACACTGACAAAACAAACTACCTAAACCAAGAGTGAAAAAAGGCCTTGAATCAACCAGAAAAGTGGGTCATTGTGTTTTCTAC
Source organism: Neolamprologus brichardi (assembly GCF_056152115.1). Classification (NCBI taxonomy): domain Eukaryota; kingdom Metazoa; phylum Chordata; class Actinopteri; order Cichliformes; family Cichlidae; genus Neolamprologus; species Neolamprologus brichardi. The sequence goes on along the minus strand of NC_142118.1, from coordinate 4,249,630 downwards.
TAAGCTAATATTAATCAACCAAACTGGTGAAGCAAAAACTAAAAGCAGTGTGTTTCTAACACTAAGCTTAATCAATTAATCATGAAGGAAAACTGTATTCTTCTATATTTTATGGGGGTTGGTGAAAGATGGAGAGCCCCTCCACCTCTTTTGACTTTATATGTGGCATCGCTCAAATGCCATTTCTTCAGCTATAACATTGTTTGTGCTAATTATCCTCATCACAGTTTAGGTTTCAGAGCAGGATCCACACTGTGATGGGAAAAAAAGTCTGGACCACTTGTGGCTCCTGGTGTTTCTGTTGCTAGATATTCAACAAACAAGACCAAGCAGACCATTGAGTAAAGACGATAGAAACGAATAAGCTGTAAAGAATGAAAATAAAGCTCCAAATGACCCATGAAGGTGTCATTACAGAACAGCTTGGTTGTTTATGCACTCATCAGGCTGTGCCATATCTCATTTTATCCAGATCTGTAATGCTATTAGCGCCTTCATTGTGGCATCAGGGTGCTTTCTCAATACAGCACTCAATGGGCTCCAAAAGGCTTTTGCAAGGATAAAATGGCCTATAAAGAGGATTTAGCTCTGATTAATTGTTTAATTCAGGATCTAGATTATCCTAATTAGCAGCCATGCAGGTGAAGGCTTAATTTTATAATATAATATGATAATACTTTACTGGATGTACCTCACATATTGTTCAGCTTCAGCAACATTTTCATAACAGAATTCAGCTCCTTAATTGAATATCAGAGAGATAACCTGAGGCCAACAACAGAGAATAAATGGGGCTGAATGCCCCACTGAACCTGAAGGCACTCTTTCAGTGTTTGTCTGACTGTGAGCTGCAGACTTGTAGAACCGGGTACTGTAACTGAGGTCTTCTGACACCACCCGTGAGTCATTTTTTATTAATGCAGATGGTTTTAGGATTTTTATTATTTTAGTAAAGGTGAAGATTCTAACGAAGTCTTCAAGGAGAAAAGAATACCAAGTGCCACTTAAACGAGAATAAATATGAATAAAGTGAATGTGGGATTTTCAGGGTTTTCAAGAATAAAGGTCACTGAGCCTTTACACTACACGGTGAGGTCACTGTGTGTTTGCATTATAGCACTGTTATACATCCATATCATCATTTTGACTGCATAACCCACCTCCAGTGAAAACTTATTCATCCAAAATGCTTGTGCGTTTCCTGCTGAATAACATTAAGAGTACTTATTATGGTAGCACAGGACCGGCTCATTTTAATGTGGTTACATAGCTGTTTGCCAAAATGTGCAAATGAAGTATAGTTATTGAGGAGACAGCATCATCGCTACACTCAGCTAAGAGAGCAAAATATCTCAAACTGTACAAGGAAGGCTTGAGCAGACTGTCAAGTTGGTTGCAAGAGCTAATGAAAGTTTTTTATGTGGACCCTGCTGCTGACAGCATGGCACTCAAGGCTGGCAGTAAAATAAAAAGAACTCTATTGAGAACTTATGGTGCTGCAGTTGTAGCAAGAAAAAGGCCAATAAACTAACCAAATCAAGCCAAGATCCAAGACCAGGAGGAAGATTAGTGACAACTTGACAGAGACTAAGGCTGTATACCTTATATATACTATGAACTCAAACAAGACAGGCAAGGATGAGGGAGAGAACAAAGGGGGGAAGTAAAAACATAAAATGATGACCTTCAAAGAATGGAACAAAACAAAACAATTATAATAGTTTTTCATGCAAAGTCCAGTTCAACTGAAAGAAAAGGATGGCATAAAAGAGTTTGATCTCTCTCTAGTTTTAATTACTGTGCAACAATGTTGAATATTTGTCCTTGATTCTTGTATTAATTTTATTTTAAATCATCTAGTGTTGTTTTTCGACAGTCTCTAATAGAGACATGTATTTGGCAAGAGTGTTGAAAAGTAAACAATCCCAGTATATGTTTTTAAACAACAGTAGTAACAACCCGTCTACCACTTCCCCAGAAACTGCATAATCTAGTTTTAGCTTCTGTGAAATTTGTCAAAAACACTTTAGCATCACTCTGCTCAGACAATTCATGTCCACTATTACTCGCCATATATATATTTTTACCCCTAAAACATAACAAATGTTGACTGCTACACATCTCAACAGATTTACCAACCTTTTGGACTGAACCTCTGCAGTGAATGAACATTTAATGTGGTCCTGCTGCATATGTTCTCCTCTCCTGGGTTTAAATAATGAGTATTGATTTTTTTTATGTTAATGTGGCTATCACATAAATCAAATCAATAACTGTGATGAAGAGACACAGACAAATGTTCCATCAAAATAGTGATTAAAGCGTAAGTCCAAGCTGACGCTGAGGCAGTGTAGCATAGATGCATGTGTTTGTATTTTATCAGACCACATTTTCTTCCTAAGAGACATTTAAAAGAGCACTCAAGTTTTTCCATTATTTCCCCCCCGTTTTCTCTCGTCGCTGCTTTTTCTTGCTGGCTTGCTGTAGTTTCTGCCTTTGTTGTCTCATAATACCACGTCAATATGGCACATGAAAGAGCTCACAAGAGGGACGACAGCTTCACAGTCTAAGTCCGTTTGTTCTTCATAGGAGAAGCAAATAAAAGCTGAAAACACTTCTTTTTTTCTCCTCTTTTTAAATAAAAGAAAATGGGAATGGTGTTAGCTTGGCAATACATGAAAAAAAATCACATTTTATAGCTTTACTACAGTCCCTGCACAGGAATGCTCGTGTCTTTTTGACTTTGAGAGACTTTTTAAAATAAAAACACAATATACAAACTAGCTTTTCCATGTCATTGATTTTTGTCCCTACTACTTGCAGCTGAGGAAAGGCAGATAAGACGCAGTGTACTGGAGAACTGCAATTTACACAATGGTTACACAGTGGTTTGGTTTTGTTTTGTTTTGGACACAGTGTCCAGTGTATCATATTGCATTTTGCATGATTATGACTAAGCACCTGAGAACTGCTTACAAAATACCTACAGGGAAGGCTTTATCTCCTTAAGCACACTGCAGAGGTTGTAAAACATGTCAATAACTAAGTAATCCTTTTCTGTGCAGTAAAGCAGTAACTTTTGAGTATAAAAACATGTTAGGGAAAGGCGGTTCACTGCTTTAAAATCTCGACTGAAGTGATATTAAAATTGTCTGATTCTCCCCTAAAGCATCTTTACTGCTGTGACCTTCAACCCTTTACTTGAATTGACACTAATGTTTTGCATTCTTCACAGGAGTGACAACATTGAATGGTCCGAGTCAGGACCGAGACAGCGGTGAATGAGAAATTGGATTATTTTATCTAAATTCTGCCTCAGGTTCAAAGGTTTAAAGCTTGTCAATAAGTGTAAAGCTTCAGTGTGTTATACTGGCCTCAGACAGAGCCTAGGGGTAACTTCTTGATTGCATTCATGGTGAGGCCTTTTGGTTTGAAAGGTAACCTTTGTGCTAGATTCAAATAGGAGATTGCATTACACCAATTGCATCACACCGTTGTGCTCTGCGGGACAATAAAACAATAAATAATTCTTACTATCTGTCTATTTTATCTATGTGTGCAAATCAAAACAAAATCATCTTGCGATTATTATTTGCCATCTGTGACCTATTAACACTGAACACACTTCATCTGGAGATCTGCTGCATATTTGATGTGGGAGCAAACAGCACATAATGTTTGTTGTGTAAGCTGATCACTAAATATTCAAAGCACACATGTGATACTGCCTCTTTGTTATTCTGTTTAGTTGCTGATGAATTTCTAGTAGTGTTCTCTTACAAAAACGCCCAACTGTGGAAAAGAGAGTAATCAGAGATCGTCTTTGCTTTAATTATTCGTGGCACAGATTCAACAAGGTGCTGGAAACATTCCTCAGAGACTTTGGTCCATGTTGACATGACAGCATCGCACAGTTTATGTAGATTTGTCGGCTGTTGTCGGATGATGAAAACATCCTGTTCCGCTGCATCCCAGTTGTGCTCTATCGGATTGAGATCTGGTGACTGTGGGTCATTTGATTGTCATGTTCAAGAAAGCAGTTTGAGATGATCTGACCCTCATAAAATGGTGTGTTATCCTGCTAGAACCAACCATCAAGAGATAGGCACACTGCAATCATAAAGGGATGGGCATGGTCAGCAATAATACTCAAATAGGCTGTGGATTTTAAACGATGTTCAGTTGGTACTAAGGAGCCCAAAGTGTGCCAAGAAAATATTTCCCACACCATTTCAACAGCAGGAGTCTGAACCACTGATACACTGATACAAGGCAGGATGGATCCATGCTTTCATGGTGTTTACACCAAATTCTGACCCTGCCATCCAAATGTCACAGCAGAAACTGAGTGTAGGAGCCATATGAGTTGTTCCTTTTTTGATTAAGTGGGTTGGTTTAAATGGACTCAATGGCTGTATCCCAATTCAGGGTCTGCAGCCTTGAAGGCCGCATTTTAAGGCCAATTACGTCACAGCGACGCCACGAAGGCTGTCCCAATTCGAAGGCTGCTCGAAATGCGGCCCTCAAATGCGTCCTTCATTTCCATGAATTTTAAGGATGTGGCGGTGTAGACTTCGTGGCCCAACATATCCCAGAATGCATAGCGCGGCGGTGGGTGTGGATAATTTTGCCGAAAAAAAACGGTGGGTGAGGGGTGCTGAAGAGTAAACTTTAAGTAAGTACTGAATATTATGTCACTTATTTACGTGCAAATGTTTAATAACGAAGATCATGAAAACATTACTGTTGGCCACATGTCGGCAAAGTTATGTGACATTTGTGACGTTTGTACTAACTTGGTTTTAAAGCCTTTACTTTAAAATATACGCCGTTCAATAGCTGAGCTTAATCTTACAGAGAATGATCAAAGCTCATGTAGAAACAAACAAACAAATGAACAAAAGATTTTCTCCTTCATTTCTGTCAAACAAAGCTGTATGAAACGTTTCCAACTGTTAGTATCATGGTTGCTAGGCAACCTGGACAGCGCGACGGAGGCTAGACCGTCCCATTTCACAAGCCTCGCACTTCCGGCCTTAGCGGTCTTTAAGTACGCGGCCCTTGTGGACCGTTAAGGCTGCGTACTTTAAGGCTGCAGACCCTGAAGGGGTGTGTGGCGTGTCTCATGGGTGTGGTAGATGATAAATGTGGTTGCACTCACCTGTTCACAGCACCTGATGTTGATGAGCAGAAAGGTAGGGTGAGCATGAGGCAAAACTTTCTGTTGACCGCAGCTTGAGCGCAGCTTGAATGATTTTGATGTATTTTAACTGTAACATGATGGTTTATGTGTATTTATGCACTAATTGATGCCATAGGCCAAGTTGTAGTTTGGCATAGTAGTTAGTGCAGTTCTTTGTGAGTAGCAGTTATTTGTTTGTGCAGTCTGTGCATTTGTTTAATAGTTAATCCCAGGCGCTGATTTGTATATTGGACAGTTGCATGTGGAATAAAAGGAGCAAATGGTACAGAAGTGTATGTTATGTGTTCATTGCTGCGCGTCATCTGTGTCCTCATGTTTAGCCTGCCGCGGCCATAGGTTGGAGGAGCCGCAATACTGAGATTCATCAGAACAGGCAACGTTTTTCCAACCTTCTGGTGTCCCGTTTTGGCGAGCCTGTGCAAACTGGAGCCTCAGTCCCTTTCTTAGCTGACAGGAGTCGTACCTGACATGGTCTTCTGCTGATGTGTTGTAATGAGTGGTTATTTGAGTTACTGTTGCCTTCTTATCAGCTCAAAGCAATCTGGTTATTCTCCTGTAATTCTGGCATCAAAGAGGCATTTTCACGCAGAGAACTAACACTTACTGGGTATTTTCTATATTTTACGGATCATTCTCTGTGCTGAAAATCCCAGTAGACCAGTAATTTCTAAAATACTCCAACCAGCCCATCAAAGTCAACCATGCCACGTACAAAGTCACATAAATTGCCTTTGTTCCCGATTACGACGCTCAGTTTAAACTTCAATGTGTCCCTCTGACCATGTCTACATGCCCAGATGCATGTAGTTTATTGGATAAGTTAACCACTGACAAGGAGAATAGGTAAAGAGGGTTGCTTTCTTTTTCATCTTCTGAATAAGGAAAACTTTAAAATTTCTCATGAAAGTGCATCACTTGCTGAGAAAGAGCCTTTCAGAAGCTAATATGAAAATAAGCTGGTTTGACTGTACTTACACCAATAATTCTGTGTTATGTATGCGTTTTATTGTTATTTAATAAACAAAAACTGTGAATATGATTGCGTATATAAAACACCAATTATTTTTCACTACAAGGTCTGTGTTTAAAATGTTTTTTTTAATCATTAAGTCTGCCTCATAGCAAGGGCACTCACACAGGTAGTTTGGTAATTTGCTTTATTTTTACTTTTCTTTCCCTAAACTCACTTTTGAACAGAGTGATCCTGTCACTTGTTTACTTTGAAAGGGTCTGCGATTTGATTTCGAGATGGACGATGTATGAGAAAGGCAGCCATTAATCTGATTATCTGATTTTATTCAGGTAGAAACGCAGCATGTTTGACGTATAACTCGCACGTCCTCGGTCAGTGTCTACCGGCCCGTCTGAGGAAGACATGAATGACTCACTGCTCACTATCACAGCTACAAAGATGCATGAAAATGATAGCAGGGGATTAAAACAATAAAGTCAACTTTATGATAGCTGTCATCTGCTTTAGCCGTCTTCCCTACTCACTATAGACGTGGATATTGAAAAATCATTTTCACCTGTTTCACATGTTTACTTTATAGTCCAAGTTGTTTAATGTTGTCTGAAAGTATTTTTGGCAAGTTATGAGATTAAAAAGAAAAAAGATACAATGAAAATGAGCCTGATTATATACAATGCAGCCGTGGTGACATACACTGCTGCAGAGGGTTTCAAAGAGAACGCACATTCTTTATGTGCTCCCTCGGGCTCATTGAGAGTCTGTAGTTGCTGCATCAATAAATATGACATGAAGCATTTGTTGTGTGTGCCCTGAAGTCCACTAGCTGCATTTCCTTTGTTTCTATGCCACGTGTTTACATTTCTGCATCCAGCCTTTTCCTTCCAGAACATGCCATCATGAGTCTGAGAGCAGATTTGCATGCATGAATGTGAACATGAGTCTCAGTCACATCAATGCTAACCGATGACTGAACGTAACGTAGATGCATCACTGCAGCTGTCACATTTATACAGGGAAACGTCATTCAGCACAGGATGATGTGTGTCTGGTCATCATCTTGTTGCAAGTGTTTTGTTGTAACTACAGTGGGGGAAATAATTTACTCTTTACCGAAACACCCTAGATCCTTGGTATTTGAAGCTTCAACTCACTCCACAGATTTTCTAGGATGGAGGTCTGGAGGCTGGCTAAGCCACTCCAAGAGTCTAATGTGCTTCTTCTTTAGTCACTTCTTTGGTGCCTTTGTTACATGCTTTGGGTCACTGTGATGCTGGAAGACTAGTCCACAACCCGTCTTCAGTGTTCTGGATGAGAGGAGGTTCTCATCCAAGATGAGAAGGCGTCCTGTATCCACAGGAGAAAAACAGGCGTAGGAATAATGTTTCCACCTCCCTGCTTTACTGTGGAGAGATGTTCTTTAGGCAGTGTTGGGGAGTAACGGAATACATGTACCGCCGTTACGTATTTAAAATACAAAATATGAGTAACTGTATTCCGTTACAGTTACCGTTTAAAAAGGTGGTATTTAGAATACAGTTACTTTGTTGAAATAAATGGATTACACGGCGGTACTTCCCTGTTTCATATTGTCGCGGGTCAGGACTGTTTGGGTTTTGTTTGACAGCTACGTTCTGTTGTTCCAGGCGGCAGCGTTATGGTTGCCATGGTTACAGGGTGACGCTCTCTCTGCGTGTTTCCTGGGTGAGAGAGGCCTTTTTGTTGTTGTTGTGCTAAGCTAATAGGCAGAATGCTACCGGTATAGCTCTAAAGAATGTAGCATCATAGGCAGTGTAGTCCGTTGTTACAGGCATGGCCCTTTAAGGGTGAAGCCTGATGGGAAATGTATTTTGGAATGTGTGTAGCGGGACTGCCGTGTGTGGGTGTGGAGAGAGAGAGAGCGGAGAAGAAGAAAAGTAACGGTTAGCTACAGAAGAGACGGAAAGGAAATAAATAAAAGGAATATCATAACTCCCTTGACAGCCAGAGTTGTGTCGGCGATGCTCGCTGTGAGTAGACTGTTTCAGCCCACTGTACGCGGTGTTCGTGCCTGGGAGAAGGAATAAAGTTCGGTGAAGCAGTTTCCTACGCCTCCTTCGATCTTTTTGCTAGCGGAGTTGACCTGTATAGTAAGCTGCAACTTTCAAGTAACTGCCAGAGGTTTCCTTACTACGGTTCAGGACCGCGGATCTGGCGCGGTAACACCGTGCTGCAGGGAGAATGGACTGCCATACACGGTATGTGTCTGTGAGCGAGCGAGGGAGGGAGAAAAAGGAAAAGTACAGCTGTCATCGAGCAAAAACGGGAGCTGGAAGCATGTAAATATAATAATAACCACTGCAGCCAAGAAGAGTGGCTGACGAGCCCAGTTGTAAGTAAGCTATTAAGACTCGACTGTACACCGTGTTCGTGTTTTCCTCCAAAAATAATAAGTTCCGTTGGAGCAGCCTTTCAACGCCTCTCTCTGTCTCTCGCTAGCAAAGTTGACCCAGACAACAAAGTAAAGCTAGTTTTCGGCTACAAGCCTGACACAGAACCCACAGTATTAGCCAGAGGTCCCTTTCCTACGGTTCGGAGCCGCGGACCTTCAGTAACAGTAATAAATCACAGCAATAGTACATTCACGTAGTTGTGAACAGCATGATAATATATTAAGTAATCCAAAGTATTCAGAATACGTTACTCTCATTGAGTAACGTAACGGAATACGTTACAGAATACATTTTGGGACATGTAATCTGTAATGGAATACATTTTAAAAGTAACCTTCCCAACACTGTCTTTAGGTCATTCTCAGCATTTCTCTTCTTCCAAGCACAGCGGGTCAAGTCGATACTAAAGAGCTCGATTTTGGTTTCATCTGAACGCAGCACCGGCTCCCAAGCCTTCTCTGAATCATTCATAAAACAGGTGTACATTCGTGTCTTCTTGAGCACAAAGACCAGCAATATTTCAGTCCATTACAATGTAGTTAGTTAACACAGGTTTTCTTGGTGACTCTGATTCAAACTGCCTTCAGATCGTTAACAAGTTTTGGGCTGATCCTCCATCTTTCTCATGTTCATCCTCACCCCCATGAAGCAAGATCTTCAGACCAAGGCAAGTGATGGTCATTTAATATTTCTTCCTTGGCCAAATAACTGATAGCTCTTTGGTCTTGCACACTGTAGTGGAGAGGTTGGAATGGAAGAAACTAATTCTGTGTACGGAGATTATGAGTACCTGTAAATGACTGGATGACTGATTTTAATGGGCATACAACCAATGTGTGGCAGCCAGAGTTCTAGCAAATTCTGCAAATCAATTTATAACTTTTTCTGTAATGTTTTTTCCTCTGGATTTTTGGTTTATATTCTGTCTGCATCCATTAAAATGAAAGCACCATAAAAATTACAGACTATTTATTTATTCACAAGCGAACAAACTTAAAAGTTCAGCAGGGGATTAAATTTCCTCCACTGTAAATACTTGCAACAAAACACATTACAGAAAATACTTCAGTGTTTTAATGATCAAAGAGCTCATGTTTTACTTGCTCTATCCACACAAATTGACTGAAATGCTTTTCTAATGTCAGAATATAAAAAATTAATCTGTCTGGTAATGATACAAAATGATAAAGAGGCACTGCATATGAAAATGTTGCAGGGTGCTAATAATTTGCCAGTGACGTTAAAGCATGGTGTTCTGCAAAGAGTAATTTAGAATATAAATGACTTTCTAAGTGTGCTCGCGGAGCTCACATTGCGAGCACAGACACAGATATTAGAATTATCTCAAAGTGCAAAGAGCTTGCTTGTGGCGCTGCTAACTAAATATCTACACCCAGTAAAAGGATTTCTCTTGACTTTGGGGTGGATCTGGTTTTATTATCCCGTAGTTCTGTTTCTGCTAGTGTAATTGCTTCAGCTCAGTCAGAATAGGTGAGACAACTGTGTGAACTTGCCATGGATTACACTGACTTTAGCTTTGAAAAGTAGGTGAGTCTGGGTTGCTATGATCTCATATCAAACACCTAAATGTTGCTGCTGTAGAGACAAAGCACAGGACTGCAATTGACCCTCTTTCTGTGCTTGATAAGATCATTTCTGTTACCTAACTGGACACTAGGCATGAATCTTTTTATCTAACAATTTTGTAACCTGTAATAGTCTGTAATAGAAGTCTCACATGGAAACTATAAGCCATCAAGTAGAATCTGTCAGTGTTATCTATGAGTTCAACGTGAAATCAGCAAATCAAAGAAGAAAGAAAACAATTTTTAAAATCCTCTCTATGACATATTAATGTTGCATTCTGCTTCATTTTTTTTTTTTAAAGTTTTCCGTGAGTTTTCTTCGTCATGAGTTTAATCGGACAATCATTTACCTCGGTGTACTCTGATCTCAGCATTAAACCCTCAGAGAGGTGATGGGAACAGTGTCATCTTGTTAATATTGCACTGGGAAACATTACATCGTGTGCTGGTATTTGGGTCGATGCTACTTTGATATCGCATAGCTGAACATTACTGTCAAACAAACACACCCACTTACAGCAATGATTAGGCCCCACCCTAAAACCTGCAAAGGATTGCTACCACCCACAAGTGGTTTTATTGTTAAGAAGATAAGATAAGATAAGATAAGACTTTATTGATCCCACAACGGAGAAATTTTTGCGTCACCTCAGCTCAGCTACAGATATCAGAAGGAAATACAAAATGATTGGTGAGTTCATGCACCCACTCATATTCACATTTGCCAGATTTATTTTATGCTCGTACTCACCACTGAACCTCCCATTTATATTTATACATTTATTTCCTCATGTTCTCTTGTAGATTTCCTTGTGTATGACTTGAGAATATCCTTTACTTTAATTCATACTTTGTCTCTTAAAAGTTTCATGTGTGCTTTGGGATTTTTGGACCTTGCCTTTTACCTTTTCCCTTGTGTATTTTGCTTAAGGCATGAGACCCCAGGCCTAGACTCAGTGTTTTCAATCTTTTTATCTGCCTCTGGTGTTATGTATTTGGACGCTTTCATCTCTGAACCATCACACCACCTCTCCGCCAAGTTTCAGGATTTTTAGTTTATTAGTTTTCCGGCATTCTTGCTGACATGCAGCAAGAATACAGCAGGACGTACAGCTCTGCATGGCCACATTTCTCTCACATCTCTTTCTCCTTGCTGGGAAGTATATCCCCAATCATGCACCATCTATAATCATACAACATTTTATCACTACTGCTGATATATAATCTACAAACTATAAATTGCTTTCTGTCAACTTATCAAAGCTTTTACTGGACTTTATGATTATTTAGAGTAAGTTAGGTGCCTGGAAGTCAACCTTTTTAATTTTTATGCTTTTTGCATTAAATCATCATATTTGAACACGAGTCATGAATGCAATTAAAGATTATCTATGTAAATAAAATCCATTCACTTATTTTTTTCCATTTATCCAATTCAGTGTCACAACATCCTCACTGTCATAGGGCAAGAGCTAAGGGACATCCTGGACAAGTCGCAGGACCAACACAGAGAGACAGACAATTAACCAATTAACATAACATGCTTGGTATATAAGCCAGAGTGCCAGGTGTAAAACCATGCAGACAAGGGGAGACCATGCAAATTCCACAATCGCCCAGTGGATTTGACCCGAGGACCTTTTTGCAGTGAGGAGATGGAAAACAAAAACACTGGCACTGCAGCATCTTCTATCCCAGGGTAAAGCACGGTGGAGGGAGCATAATAGTGTCTGTTTTCCTACATCGAGCTGGGATAGGTTGTAATCATTGATAGAGCAAGAAATTCTGAATTCTTTGAAGATGAATTTGGTGCATAAAGAAAAACAGTGACCTTAAGCACACTGGCTGTTCTACCACATATAGAATAAGAAGAATGAGGCTCAATAAATCAGTGTTTTTTGGAAAATTCAATCCAAATTAGACAATTGGGCAAAAATTCCCATTAGCTGATGTCCAGGAGCAAAAAGCAGGGGTCACACCAGACCTTGAAAGCAAAAGTGCATAATTTTTAACTCACAGAAACTGGATAATATATGAACAAATGCAATAGTCAGTGTCATTTATTTACCTTGTTTTCCTAACTTGCTTTTAGCGCTAGGAAGTCCACATGGTTAAAAAATAATTAACACGGGTGCCCGAAGTTGAACTTAGTCCTGGGATGACCATAACAGTACTAGCTATAAATGTGATACTCTGAAAGGCAGACACTGCCAGTAAGACACCTTTACAACGTCCTGTCCACCTTTGGCTCCTTAACAAGTAACAGCTGCTTGTTAGTACATTGTTGTACATACAGTTCGGTTCATCTCTTGTTAGAAAATCTACTTCATTTTGAAATTTCAATGGCTTCTGGGATGGACAGCAGTGGACTCGACAATCTTGCGTTTGATGTGAGTACAATAACGTGTTTTTGTAAAAGATAGCATTGTTTGCTTCTTTGAGCATTCTTTCTAAATAAGGTCAGCATCAATGGGCACCTGGAAACGTTCAGATTGCCTTTAACTGCAATAAGAGCTGCGCTTAACTCTGTTCTAAGTGATCCAGTGGGAGTAAAGGGTGAGAAAGTTTTGCAACCTACTAGTGCTTGCTGCAGTTTAGAGCACACACAATACACAATATGGTATTTTCTTTTAAACATACGAGTCCAATAAAGGAATAAAATACTTTATAATGTCTGTGCATTCCATTGCATCTACTCTCTGCCTGAACGTGCACATAAAACCTCAAATTATTCAATGATTCAGCGTTAAATAATGAATATTTGCAAGTCATAAAAAGCAGCTGAAGGCAGGTCATTATACTAGTACAGTGCTTTAAAAAATTCATTGGACCACCTGTCATAAAAACGAGAATTCACACATTTTAGCATCTGTCAAAAAACTTTGTTTGAAAACTAAAATAATTAAATTTTTTCGTATATTTAGCATCCTAGTTAAAAATGATTATGTACTGTTTTATTGGTTGTTGTTTTGTTTTGTTTTTTATAAAAGTGTAAATTTCAAAATTCATGGACAACTATAATTGTATTTTACAATCAAAACTATTATTTCAGTTATAGAGCTTGCACATGCTGGTGGATTAACCGTTACAGAAACAACAATTATAATAATAAATTTCTTAAAGCACTGTGTGTCCTCAGTAAAATCTTTGTTCCCTGTTTTTATATAAACTGGAAGTGAACTAGTCCTGAGATAATGATTTTTCATCTCCTTTTATTTTTGGCATACTGATTTTTTTTGTATAGATTTTTTAATTGATTTTTTTTTCTATGATATTACAGATGGATGAGCAAGTTAATGATCACCTCAAAGGAAAGGCGTGTAAAACGTCTGAAACAGATGGAGACAGAAATAAACCGGCGTATTGTGTGACTGATGTTCCACCTTGGTACCTGTGCATTTTCTTGGCCATTCAGGTGTGTTTAATCTTTGATGTGATTAGTGTATTGTTGTCTTTTTCATCCATTTATCAGTCATTTATAATCAGATCCAAAAGTTTTTGAACAATGACAAAGCCCCCTATTTTCAGAGGGTCAAAAGTAACTGGATACCCACTTAGCAAGCAGTTTAAGGGCTGAATTTAGATTTGGATTTCCCTCTCAAATGAGATCCAAAGACATGTTTCTGCAAACAAAAAAATCTATAATTGGGCTGAAAATTCAAAATAAACCAGAGAAAGCAAAAACAGTAGGAGTGGTCATAATAATCTTAAAAGGAATCAATGCACAGGTCAACTCAGCAACATCAAAATTCCTGAAAGACCACAGGTGACAACTAAAGTGCACGATACCAGACTTTTTTCCATGGCTAAGAAAAAGAACTTTAAGAACACTCTCAAGGAGGTAGGTTTACCTCTGTGAGACTTCTTCATGGATGTAAATGCAAAAAGGTGCAGACAGATTAGACTTAAACATCTAACAGAGACTGAACAGTTCTGGAAAACATATGAAGAACGAAAGGAACAGCTCATATCACATCATCTGTGAAGTATGGTGGAACTGATGTTAAGGCACGTGCATGAGTGGCTGCTAATGGTGTTTATTGATGATGTGACTGCTCATAGAAACAGGAGGATGCATTGTAAAGTGTACAGGGCTGTACTCTCTGCTCAGATTCAACCAAATACTGCCAAACTGATTGGCGAGTATTTCACAGACTAAACAAATAATGACATAAAAGGTAAAGAAATTCGATATTTTTCTGTGGCAAAGTGTCTCAGGGGAGGACATGTTTGCTTTTGATGATGTCCATGGGTTCTAGACTTCAGGCAGTCAGTAACTGCAAGTGATTTTCAAGTATTAAACACAATCCTTGTATTTCTTATTACATTAGGTTGTCCACTTACTTTTGACAGTGTAGTGGTGGACAGAGATCCAACTGTAAACATCACAACAGCAGTTAAGGAGTCTAAAAGCAACCCCTTTTTGTTTGTGTACAAATACAAAAAATGACCCCATACCGTAAGCGACACGGATGCCTTATAGGCCTCCTGCTCTCTCTGTTTCACTAATGTTGGTAAGAGTGTAATCACTGCCATCGTTTTGTCATCATCATCGCTGTTTGTCTCTTCTACAGCATTACCTGACAGCATTTGGTGCGATAATCTCCATCCCTCTCATCCTCTCAGAGGGCCTATGTCTGCAGCATGACAGCCTGACCCAGAGTCAGCTCATTAACAACATCTTCTTCGTCTCTGGCCTGTGCACGATTCTGCAGGTCATCTTCGGTGTCAGGTAATAGTGCTGCTGCTGGGTTATTGCTGCTTTGTATCCTTTAGGGATGGTCTGATATTGACTTAATAGTTAATACAAACTCTGTCTGCACAAGATGTTGCTGCCGTGGATGAGCAAGACCATGTTCAAAAATTCAGTAAAATTCTAATACTTACATAGATACAGTGATGGGAATAACGGCGTTACTTTTTTCAGTAACGAGCAATCTAACTAATTACTATTCCTATTGTTACAACGCCGTTGCAGTTACTAACAAGAAATGATGCGGTCCGTTACTATTTTTCAACAAACAGACAGTTGAAGCTGTGTTCAGCTTACCTGTTAACTTAACTGTTTACATAAGTAATCGCTACAGCTTTAAGCAGCTGCGCGCGCTCCCGTGGACGGTAATCACGGTCACTGTCTAGCACAACACCTGGAGCTAAGGGGGCGAAACAATCGCATGAGTGCTGCTGTTTGACTGAGGAAGAATAAAGTAGTCGTGGTAAGCCAATTTCATGACCACTTCAAGATGACAAAGCAACAAGGTGATAGATACCAGTTTTTAAACTGTGTTGATAGGCCACGTAAAACCAGAGTCATGATAAACAATGTTTACGCAGGGTTTTTTCCTCAATAGTTTCGTCATGTTTCGAGCACTCTCTGCTTATGAGCAAAAAATTAACAAACAAAAAAACAGGGGAAGTTTTAGGAGTGACGGCGAGAGAGAGAGAGAGAAAGAAAGACAGCAGAAAAAGAGACAGCGAGTTTTGAGATGTGAGAGATTTGTGACATTTAGCGTGTTTGGAGTGTGTAGTTAATGTGTTGTCTTGTGTAGTTAGTGTGTAGTGTTGTGGATAGTTTTGTGTTGTGTGTCAGAACAATGAGGTGACTGCTGTCTCCAGGTAGAAACAGCAGTGATACACCTGCTGCTGTCAGACCTGCAGGTATCAGGCTGTGATGTTCTCCTTTATAGTGGACAGAAAAATTTGGAGTGGCACAAATAATTTGTGTGGGATCTTATTGAAGAACGGCTGATTGTTCTGTAAATAGTTTGAAATGGTTATTTTATTTTTATTTAACAAATAACAAATAACTTTGTTGTTTGCAAAACTTGTGCATAGGATTTTAAAATTGACAATTTATATTTGCATTTAAAGTTATGAAATATGATTCAATAAACATGTTTGTGGTTGTTACAGTAAAAAATATACATTTTTCTACTCTGATTTTATGTTTTTTGTCTGATTTTAGATCAGTTGTGTTAATACAGTTTGTCAAAATGAAAACATGACTGTAAATTCAGACACGTGAGGTTGTACTGAAAAGGATGATACCAAACAAAGCAAAGTAAATAGTTTTTAAAGGTAAAATGTGGAGGAAACATCAAAAGTAGTTAAAAATAGCCAATTATACCCTGGACCCCAGAGGGTTAAATGTTTTTTTAAAGTAATGCAATAGTTACTTTTCAAGTAATTAATTACTTTTAGAATATTGTAACTCAGTTACTAAGTTACTTTTTTTGAAGAAGTAACTACTAACTATAATTAATTACTTTTTCGAAGTAACTTGCCCAACACTGCATAGATACTTTGTTTCTTTTACTAAAGCCCAATCACATTTTTATGACAGGAATTAATAAAAAAAAAAATGTACTTATGACATATTTAGGCTAAAAAACAAACAAGCTTACTAAAAAGAAAATTGAATCCGCTAGCTTGTGCTTAATGACCTACTGTCTTCTTTTGTTAGCATACCATGTGCTAACTATGGGTCTAACTGATTGTCTGTTTATCTGAAAGTTATTACTGTTTGTGTCACACGTCTAGGCTTCCCATCCTACAGGGAGGTACATTTGCCTTGGTGACCCCAGCCATGGCCTTGTTGTCCATGCCAGACTGGGAATGCCCAGCTTGGACCAAGAATGCCAGCCTGGTCAATACCTCCTCACCTGTCTTCATAGAAGTGTGGCAGACCCGCATGAGAACAGTGAGCCAATGCAAATTCCGCGCATCCAAATCTTCGCTTAAAAGCACGCTAACAAAAACATAACAGCACTTCTGCAGAGCTCATGATTTATTCAGTGAACACATGTGGTTTGCACTCCAGGAAGTAACAAGTTGTACTCATTGTTTAAGTCTATCACTCAGCCAAAGAAAGCACGGTGACATTGATACTGATGTTCTTGAACACTATGTTCCTGTCCACAGCTGCAGGGCTCTATTATGGTGGCCTCTCTCCTCCAGGTCTTGGTTGGTTTCTCTGGCCTCATCGGCTTCCTCATGCGCTTCATTGGCCCTTTAACCATTGCTCCAACCGTGTCACTCATAGGCCTGTCGGTGTACGACTCAGCTGGAGTGAAGGCAGGCAGCCACTGGGGCATTTCTGCTATGTATGTAACCACTCTGAAGCATCAGTATGGGGTTGAAGATTTTCATCCCATGAGGTCACAGTCTAGACTTACATCAGGATGTAAATTCTGCTTTGTCGTGGTTTAGTATGCAGCCAAAAGCTAGTGATTTAAACATGGTGTCTACAGTGGTATCACCAGTATCTTCCCATATGGAAAAGAAATAGAAAAAACGTATAAAAAACTTGCATCAGATGTGGCCTACTTCATATAGTGAATCATATAAGGCTTATATGATTTACTCATGCAAGTGGCCACTTTCATATATTGTTTTAGTAAGTTTTCAAAACATACAAGTTTCATTTATATAATTTTTCAAGGGATCTTATATCTGTTTTCACTCTTGTATGCTTTTCATACAAGTTTCACACAAGACAGATACAAACTTTATAAGATTTATATATATATTTTCCATATGGGTTTCCAATGACACAATAAATATGAAGTCATCATTTTGAGTAAAATGCACTGAAATATTTTTAAAAAATCAAAGATTTATTTAATAAAATACAAAAATCTTTAAGGAAAATGTGTTTGGTATCAAACAATCAAATAATTTCATTCGACTATATTCTATAAAATGTAACAACTTGTACTTAGGTAACAAAATGACCTGGGAATTTTACATGCAATTAAATTAGTTAAAGTCAGCAGTTTGTGTTGATGTTTTTTGAGTTTTTGTTTGCACATCATCACCTTTTGCTTATTCTTTTCTATGCACAGGACCACAGTGCTGATCATCCTTTTCTCTCAATACCTCCGCCGCATACCAATCCCTGTTCCTGCATACGACAAGATCAAGAAACTGCACGTCTCAAAGTTCTTTCTCTTTCAGATAATGCCAGTATGTTCTCTTAAAATTCGACTTCATATTTGATGTAGCAAAAACACACTGGCTCTAATACTAACGTTAGATGTTGATTAGATTCTCCTGGGCATTGCAGTCTCATGGTTAGTCTGCTACCTCCTCACCATCTATGATGTCCTGCCATCTGATCCAGATGAATACGGCTACCTGGCTCGCACAGATGTGAAGGGAAATGTCGTGAGTGAGGCTTCTTGGTTCACATTTACTTATCCTGGTGAGTCCACAGGGAATTAAAACAATGCCAAAAGATGTATTCAGCAGTAAGAAGCCTAACTGTTGACCTACCTATTCAGGTAAATGGGGGTTGCCAACTGTTAGCCTGGCAGGTGTGGTTGGCATTATTGCTGGAATAATATGCTCCATGGCAGAGTCTGTGGGTGACTACCATGCATGTGCCAGGCTGTCAGGAGCACCGCCTCCCCCCAAGCACGCCATCAATCGTGGCATCGGTGTCGAGGGAGTCGGGTCTCTGTTGGCAGGGGCGTTTGGCACGGGCAATGGCACTACTTCGTTTAGCGAGAATGTGGCAGCCCTCGGCATCACCAGAGTAAGACACTGTGAATATGAATTGCATAAAATGTTCCACTCCGGAGCTTTATTATCTTTCAACACAAGGATCAAGACTGCAAATCTAATTTATGAGTGAGGCTGTGGGTCCTGATTACCCGGGCAAAACATATGAACCGCATGATGTTTCATTTGGCAACAGGTGGGCAGCCGAACAGTGATTCTTCTGAGTGGATTTGTCATGATTTTGATGGGGATGCTGGGAAAAATTGGAGCAATCTTCACAACCATCCCTACACCTGTGATTGGAGGGATGTTCATGATCATGTTTGGAGTCATAGGAGCTGCTGGAATTTCTAATCTGCAGGTAAACAACGTGCTAAATCCTTTTTTTAAATCATGTTATTATCTGTGTTTTGCTGACACATCTTACATGGCAGTCCACAGATATGAATTCTTCTCGGAATATCTTTATATTTGGTTTCTCCATGTTTTCTGCACTTGTTATTCCAAATTGGATCATGAAGAATCCCACTTTTCTGGACACAGGTAAAATCACCATTGAAAACATCACTATAAATAGTTTTTAATGTTAAATAAAAAGCAAATCATCCAAAATCTTTTGTGATACTTTTTTCTCTCAGGTGTCAACGAGGTGGATCAAGTGTTGCAAATATTGTTGACTACTCATATGTTTGTAGGAGGGTTCCTTGGCTTCTTCTTAGATAACACAATTCCTGGTAAGCTGAAATGGATGGCTTCTCTTGAATAATACAGACTTTTCATAACAAATGGCACAGATGTATTTAAAGTACATATTTATACCAGCATATCATTGAAGTATACTAGTCGTATGGCCCTGCTTTTGGGATGTTGCCTCCTCAGCATGCGTGTATGCTTGAATGTATAGGTAATTATATTAGTAATAGCTCTACTTTTTCTACTGTGACTTGTGAAGAGATGGCATCAGGGGACTGAAAAAAATAGTAGATTTTATCGCAGCTACCTTGGGCAGGTCTCACTTGCAAAACAGAGGTATCTCAATGGGACTAATAAATACAGTTAAAGCTGCAATCAGTGCATCTCAGTGGTGCTGCTGTCGAGCCATGCTACAGCTCAACCGTGTTTTAGATGAGGAGTTTTGTGGTTATGTGGATGTTTTAAGCCTTGGATGCTGATTGGTTGTTGCTTAAATTGGCTACTGAACCCACACCCCCACCCACCCACCACGCCCACTAGGTGGTGATGGAGAATAACCACTAATTATAAGACACACTGCTGTATATCATGCATGGAACCACCAATAAAAGTTTCATGTACATGGGATGATGATTATCACCTACTGTTGATTTCCTGTTGTTATAAGTGTGACCTCCAGAGTCTCCAGACTCTGACTCTTATCAAACATGTGAAGTCTGGGGCTGACCGGACAATGTATACTTGAGATATACAGCAATTACCTGTTTCATTGCCAAAAATCAGTGTTCAACATGGCACCAATGTCACATCCTTTGATGAAAACTCAGTTTTCAAATTGTAGTACCACTAACTGCTTAACCTTATAGCCAAAT
This sequence comes from Neolamprologus brichardi, assembly GCF_056152115.1. NCBI lineage: Eukaryota > Metazoa > Chordata > Actinopteri > Cichliformes > Cichlidae > Neolamprologus > Neolamprologus brichardi. Next base: position 4,229,372 of record NC_142118.1, on the reverse strand, counting down.
GCCATTTGTATCATATTTGCTACATGAGTTTCTGAGACCTCTATCTCATAATTGCCATAATTTCAAAATGTTATGGACAAAACTCATGGCATTTCTCGTTGCCACAAAGGGGCACTATGACTACCATTAAATATTTCTATAAAAATATCTTCGTTTAAATGGAAATATCAGAAAGAAGTCTGGGCCAGATTGAATAATCTATAAGTGAATGACAGCAAATTAAAATTCCATGGCAAGTGTTCGAAATTCACCACAGTGCCACAGATACAAAGACTCAAAAAGTTTGCAATATAACATTTCCCAGCTCTGTTGTTTAGACAAACCAAATATGAAATTGATACAATTACAACCCTAGGAGGAGTTTGAAAAAGTACAACGACTGAATAATATAAAAATGGCACCAAAATCAATTAAAAATGACAGACTTCCTGTGTGGTGTTAATTCAAAATGGTAGAATTACTAATAAATAAAGCTAACCAAGAAATGCAAAAGACCGCAGTCCCTTTAAAAGGGAGTCAATCCTCATAGGCACTCATGTTAAATGGCCAACCTCACAGCAGAAATTAACAAATTTACCGACAGCTAATAGTATATACATTGGACTGTGGCTCCCTGGTGTTCTCCCAGCCTGAGGAGGTCACAAATAATCTGCCCCCAGTGCTGGTCTCAAGCCTGGATAAATGGGGAGGTTGTATTAAGAAGGGCATCCAGCATAAAAACTGTACCAACTCAAACATGCAGATCAATGTGTTGTGGCTTTGGGAAATAATGGAGTCAAACGTATCTTCTTCAAACACACTATATGCAGTATGTCACCCCGGCTTAAAGTCATACACATCTAGGAGCAGTTAGCTGACATATCAGCAGTGACTGAGCTTGTTTTACACTGTATATGTGTACATATAAGGGTGTGGCATATTCAACTAACAGCCTTCTTCATACCATTCAGGGACTAAACGAGAACGTGGCCTCTTAGCCTGGGAAAACGTGTATCTTCAAGACTCAAGCAGCAGTTTGGAAACTGATGAGGTGTATGATCTTCCGTTTGGCATAACTTCTCACCTCCAATCTCAATCCTGGGCTCGTTACATTCCTTTCTGCCCACACAAGCGTCACAGATCTCAGTCGGAGGACAACCATGTGTCACAGAGCCCGGGGAGTGAGTACAGCACACGGATCTGAACGACCTTAAGTTTGCTTCTTAGTTTGAATCAAACTGCTTGTTTCTTACCAAGACGTGTCACAGAAAAGACTCTGGTGTTTAGACCGTGCATCACTGACTGATGGATATCTTTTAAAATGAACCATGTACTGGTTAGCTGTAAATATCAGGTATATATGCATTTAAGGTAACTCTCTCTCTCTGCTTGATCTTGATTGCAAATAGAGATCTGTCCATCTTTAAAAAAACAAGATCAAGACAGTGGGATTATCTCTGTCAAACCTGCAGTCGCTTTATTTTTGATGTGCAAAGTAGATTTTGACAGTTTGAGCCTGTCTGCACCGAAAAGGAATAAAAATATCTAAGACTCGGATTCTGTCAACACCAATTAAAGGAGGACTTCAGAGCGATCAGAGTGTTACTGTGTGCCACCATTACTCCCAGATCTTCCAATAACTTGGTGCTGGTCACACAAACAGAAACAGAAAACTGGAATAATGTGCTTGTCTTTCTTCTCTTTCGAAGGAAATTAAATTTAGCCCGTGGATAAATTTATTATCACACAGCACCATCTCCCCATTCATTCAGGCAGCTGCTTAAAAACCCACAGCAGCAGCCCCCTGAGCTGTTATTGTGTTTCCTTTAGCGAAAACAAACACAGATAACGCATCTTCTCAATCTCCCTGCCTTCCATGCTGTCATATCTTTCTCCCTCTGTATTCATTTCCTTTGTCTGAGCAACTTTGACAGACAGGTGGGATATGGTGCAATGCTGCGATCTGTGGAGCCATCAGTGTTCCCCGGGGCCTATTTTGACCACAAGTCATTGGTTGGTTGCGCACCCTAATGTTATTTCAGGATGGCGTGCTAGAACGAGGCACTGAGCGTAATTTGCACTTTAGATATCTCACATTTTCTTTGATTGGATGTACCTCGGTGGGAACATATTGCAGAATATTAAATTTTGCACAGTGTTCTGGAAAGTGGCGTTCCTCCTCAGTAAGTCAAAGTTTTGTGTCAAATTGTAGCAGGGATCTGCATATCAGTGGCATAAAAGATTATAACTTAGCACTTCCCACTCACTGACGGGACTTCAACCCTGAGGAATCGCCTTTGTTTTCTTTTTCAATCATCAGCGTCCCGTGACGTGCCCTGCTTTATGAGATCTATTGTAAGCTCTTGAAAGATCAGATCTCAAATGCCAAGTTTATATTTTCTGACACAACTATCACTGCAAATGGAGTTTGAGTGGAGCAGCGTGAGGCTCAAAGAGAATCCTTGAGAAATAGAAAATGACTGTGCATTTATCGCCGGTAGATAGAGCCACACTGCGGGCAAAACACGATGCTGGTTCATTCATTCATTGAAACGTGGTAAATAATAAGCATCCAGTGAAGGTATGTGAAGTATATGTAAGCTGACCTCATTTATGGGCTGTAATTCCATGGTAACTGCTATTTTTCTGTTTATAAGACTCAAGCCCAACATAATTATACATAATTATGTGTGTAAATGAAACATAATTATGCCCTGAAGGTCATCATCAGAGAGTATTAAATGCTATGAATTGTCAAGAAAATAAGAGTAAAGACATTTATAAAATATTGTGTTTCCATAACTGTTTTGTATTCATTTGTTTCATTTAAACTTAAGATTTTTACATGTTTATGCGCACATTGGGAACACTTTTACTCACAAAGAGGAAACACTCTCACCTGACAAAGTATGATTTATTCCTAGAGTAAAGATCAGGTTAGCGCTTTGGGAAACGGCCCGCTCATTTCCTGAGCTGGGTGTCGAGCATATCTTGTACATCGGCGCTCAGAAATACTGATTGTCTTCACACTGAAGAACGGTGAGGAAGGAACCTCGTCTAAGGTCGAGTGAAGCAAATCTGTTTGTGACATGTAGTATTTTATTTCATACAGAAACTACATGTGTTGTTGTAGCAAAAGCTAACAGGGTTACTTGTAAGGCAGCCGGTTATACTGCTGTGTACTGCCAGGATTATGCCTGGAATAATGGGACTATAAATTTGATGTTTCCTCGTGCTCACTGGTGGAAGAAATGATGACACTGGTTTACCTTCAAATAAACTCTGACAGCTTTTAAATAATAAAATTTGAAACAACAAAGTTAAAATTGTATGTTCCTTCCTTTCACAGACACATTGATCATATTAATCTTCATAAACTAAAGTCTCAGAATTGCAACCCCAATGCCACAAAACAAGTCGCGATGCTGTGTAAAGTGTCAATTTAAAAACAAACAAACTGAATGTGATTGTTTTCAGATCACACACAAACACATTTAATTCAGAGGAAAGCACAGGAAACGTAATATGTTTCAGTTGTGTAACAATTGTGTCAACTGTTGTCCTATTTATGTCTGATAGAGGATTCTAGCTGCTCAACAGTCCTGGGTCTTATTTGTCATATTTTTTGTTTGTCGATGTGCATTCAGCTGGTGACAAATAGAATAGAATAGAATAGAATACCTTTTATTGTCACTATATACATGTATAATGAGATTCAGAGCATCTCCTATCCAGTGCAGACATGTGGAAAAAGAAAAGGGGGGTGAGGTGCATAGTTCTGAGGCATTATGAACAGTCTCAATTAAAAATATCAAATATACAAATATTGGAAAAAATGAAAAATACAAATAAATAGGGTTTACAGTACAGTTTTTTTAATGTTTATTTATAAGATTGTAAGTTCGAAGTTACATAAAATCACACCAGACAAAGATTTGATTTTTTTTTTTGATTTGATTTGATTTTATTGATTAGTATTCAAATATCTCAATGAATACAGAACAAAGAAATACCACAAAGCAAGAAAGCATAAGACAAGGCTAATCAAAAGGTATTGGCTGAAGCATTTGCTTATTACGCCAACCCTTTTAGGACAAAGGACATAAGATTCAAAAATAATAACATTCAAGCACAGAAGAAAAAGAAAAACAAACAAAGAAAAACAGGAAAGAAAAGAAAAAATACACCGGTTAGCCAGTACAAATCAAAAGTTCAAAAGAAACACCAGTGTCCAAAGAAGATGATCTTCTGTGTGAGGTTAGACAGGGCAACAGAGAGTCCAGAAGATGCGGGGAACAAGTCCAAGAAGGAATCAGGGTCCAGCAGAAGTGCAGTTTCACACAAACACAAAATGCAGTCAAATAGGTTAAAGTTTATGTTGAATCCCCGTTAATATGATTGAGAAAAGGGCCCCAGATTTTGACAAACTAAAAATGAGTGTCAGCCAGACTATAACGAACCTCTTCAATATACAAACGTGCAATCATCTCACGTAGCCAAAACCTAAACAATGGAGGAGATGGTGATTTCCGGGCTCTGAGAATAAGTCTTTTAGCTCCAATCATGCCAAACATTAAGGCTTTCTGAAGAGGACTTCAGGACGGCTTTAATTTGATGTCATAAATACAGTTATATATATTAAATATCTCTGCCCAGAAACTCCTGAGTGTAGGGCAAGACCAGAAAAGGTGACCAAGGGTTCCTTCCATTGCTTTGCATCTGTCACACAAAGACAAAATAGATGGAAAAATGCTGCCGAGCTTTGTTTTAGAAAAATGCAAACGATGAAGGACCTTGAACTGTATAAGTTGTAGTCTGGCATTAACAGAGCGTTCTTTAGTCTTCTTCAACCCATGGGCCCACAAAGCATCCGATATGTCTACTTCCAAGTCCTTAATCCAAGCATCCTTGATGTGGTTTGTAGGTGCAAGTGTAAAAAGTGTAGTAAACTGGCTTATTAGGTGTTTGGAAGTGGGATTTTTAATCAAATAATCATAAAAGTCACTATGAGCAGGGGCCTTATCCAGATGGGCGAAGGGGTTTTTAACAAAATTCCTCATTTGTAAGTATCTAAATAAATGAGCAGAGGGGAGCATAAATTTTGATTGCAACTGAGCAAATGAAACAATTGTCGATGTAGAGGTCCTTAATAGTGTTAAGACCTAATTCTGACCAAAGCTTAAACACGCCAGGTGAAAAAGAAAGGTTTTCAGTTATGGGAGCAAAAATGGATAGGTCTGGAAGGCACAAAGGACCCCTAACTTGCTTTAAGATCCTAAGAGAATGACCTAGGACAAGACAGTACACAGTTTAGCATTGTCTTGCTGAAATATGCAAAGCCTTCCCTGAAAAGGACTTCATCTAGATCCTAGATCTAGATCTTCATCCGGCAGGTTTTAGGTATTTTACAAAATAAATTAAAACCTCAGATTTTTTTATGACCACAGAAGATTCTTCCACTTTGTCTCAGTCCATTTTAAAACATCTTTGAGCCGGTGAAGAGAGCAGCATTTCTGAATCATGTTCACATATAGTACGGCTTCTTCTTCACACAATAGAGCTTTAACCTGCGACTGTGCATGCCACGATGAACTGCGTTCCAAGACAGTGATTTCTGGAAGTGTTTCTGAGCCCATGCTTTGATATTAATGACTTGACTCTGTTTTTGATTCAAATTTTCAGTACTTTATATTTAGGAACATTATTCTGAAATGATTTCTACACTTTGTAGACAGTTTTCTGCAGACTGGTGAACCTCTGCCCATTTTTACTTCTGAGAAACCTTTTACTCCCAATCATGTTACTGACCTGTTACGAGTTAACCGAGTTACAAAATGTTCCCGAAGCGGATTCTTTGTAGTACCACTTACTTACCCATCCAAACCTTTTAAAAAATGAGCTAACATTTTTCATGACATAGTAAAATGTCTTAGTTTAAACATGTGACATATTTCCTATGTTTGTTTGTTTTTTTAAATTTGGGTTTTACGTTATTTTGAAACACAGAAATGAAGCAGAAATATTGCAAGATTATAAAATTAAAATCCACACTGATTTTTCTGTTGATTTGGCATCCTTAATAATTCCTAGTGACTGAGCTCCAGTCTTTGGCCAGAAGACTTCTGTTAATGCCTGCTTACAAAACAAAACACATGTAAATGAATAAGCATACAGCACCAGGAAGTATACAGTGGGGCAAAAAAGTATTTAGTCAGCCACCGATTGTGCAAGTTCCCCCACTTAAAATGATGACAGAGGTCAGTAATTTGCACCAGAGGTACACTTCAACTGTGAGAGACAGAATGTGAAAAAAAAATCCATGAATTCACATGGTAGGATTTGTAAAGAATTTATTCGTAAATCAGGGTGGAAAATAAGTATTTGGTCAATAACAAAAATACAACTCAATACTTTGTAACATAACCTTTGTTGGCAATAACAGAGGTCAAACGTTTACTATAGGTCTTTACCAGGTTTGCACACACAGTAGCTGGTATTTTGGCCCATTCCTCCATGCAGATCTTCTCAAGAGCAGTGATGTTTTGGGGCTGTCGCCGAGCAACACGGACTTTCAACTCCCGCCACAGATTTTCTATGGGGTTGAGGTCTGGAGACTGGCTAGGCCACTCCAGGACTTTCAAATGCTTCTTACGGAGCCACTCCTTTGTTGCCCGGGCGGTGTGTTTTGGATCATTGTCATGTTGGAAGACCCAGCCTCGTTTCATCTTCAAAGTTCTCACTGATGGAAGGAGGTTTTGGCTCAAAATCTCACGATACTTGGCCCCATTCATTCTGTCCTTAACACGGATCAGTCGTCCTGTCCCCTTGGCAGAAAAACAGCCCCATAGCATGATGTTTCCACCCCCATGCTTCACAGTAGGTATGGTGTTCTTGGGATGCAACTCAGTATTCTTCTTCCTCCAAACTCGACGAGTTGAGTTTATACCAAAAAGTTCTACTTTGGTTTCATCTGACCACATGACATTCTCCCAATCCTCTGCTGTATCATCCATGTGCTCTCTGGCAAACTTCAGACGGGCCTGGACATGCACTGGCTTCAGCAGCGGAACACGTCTGGCACTGCGGGATTTGATTCCCTGCCGTTGTAGTGTGTTACTGATGGTGACCTTTGTTACTTTGGTCCCAGCTCTCTGCAGGTCATTCACCAGGTCCCCCCGTGTGGTTCTGGGATCTTTACTCACCGTTCTCATGATCATTTTGACCCCACGGGATGAGATTTTGCGTGGAGCCCCAGATCGAGGGAGATTATCAGTGGTCTTGTATGTCTTCCATTTTCTGATGATTGCTCCCACAGTTGATTTTTTCACACCAAGCTGCTTGCCTATTGTAGATTCACTCTTCCCAGTCTGGTGCAGGTCTACAATTCTTTTCCTGGTGTCCTTCGAAAGCTCTTTGGTCTTGGCCATGGCGGAGTTTGGAGTCTGACTGGTTGAGGCTGTGGACAGGTGTCTTTTATACAGATGATGAGGTCAAACAGGTGCCATTCATACAGGTAACGAGTGGGGGACAGAAAAGCTTCTTACAGAAGACGTTACAGGTCTGTGAGAGCCAGGGATTTTCCTTGTTTGAGGTGACCAAATACTTATTTTCCACCCTGATTTACGAATAAATTCTTTACAAATCCTACCACGTGAATTCATGGATTTTTTTTTCACATTCTGTCTCTCACAGTTGAAGTGTACCTCTGGTGCAAATTACTGACCTCTGTCATCATTTTAAGTGGGGGAACTTGCACAATCGGTGGCTGACTAAATACTTTTTTGCCCCACTGTATGGTGATTTATAACAAGCAGACTGTTGAATGGTGAGAAATACCCTGAAATATTCATTGTGCTGCAGTCACTTTATACTCATTATGATTTCTGTTTCCTTTACTCTTTCATCGGGTCTTCGTGAGCTGCTCATTTCACTTTCCCTCTCAAACCTCTTTTTGATATAGTCGATCCATACAATCCCAGTTAGCCCCTCTAGAAGGTTCATATTTATTTAGTGTCTGGTTTTAAACACACATGGCTGAAGTACATAAGTGCTTTACATACACCTTTATCTCTGACTGAATGTCAGGATCGCACTTATAAGGACGCTTTTCGTTCTGACAATATATTTTCTGATCTGATTGAGACTGCAGCGTTTTCTTACTGTTGCATGGTGTGTTACCTTAATTTGAACACGAGAGGGTGCTTCAGGCTAAATTTTGGCATTGATTATTAAGTCTCGTAGTTAATTGTTCGATGACATGATTTACAAATACGTCTCATACATCCTAATTTGGAAACCAGATCTTCCTTCCTTATATTATAAAAACTTTGTTCGGATCTGGGTGCTGAAAATAATAATAGTGAAACATTTTCACAGTTGTACAAACCTACTTCGCATTTATCATTTAACCCTTGACACACTGCAGTAGTTACACCCTTTTCCACATACTCTACAGTAAAATAGAGCATCTGCATCGGATCGTATTTATAGTTATTTCAGTAATAGGCTATTAGTGTCTGACCATGTAGTAAGACTTCTAATGTTCATCCAGTCTCAGTGAAGACAACCCTGCTTTAAAATGCATCACACCATTAAGTCCATTTAGTACAGTAGTGGATGGGCGTTTCAGAAATATAATTAACTGCTTTCTACAATTTGTTTATATAAAAGTTTGCGTTTTAATTATAATGCCCATGCAGTGTTTAAAGTAAGGTTACACTCTCCAGTGCATACGTCTGAGAGGGTGAGTTTAAAAGGCCACATCATCTGATCCCTCCCTGTCCCAGACTGCCCAAACAGTGAAAAATGATCATCTGCTCTTGACCCAAGGACGTCGAGAAATGCAAATATGCTATCACATATTTGCATTTCAGTTATGCAATTCACGCTTTCGTAGAAAAGGACTTGCCAAAGACACGACTATTTGTTTCTCTCTGTGTGTTTTGGAAATCATTGCCAACTTGTGGGACATCTGTTTTCTCAATAGTCAAGAAGGCGGATTCATGACGCAATTGTCCCATACGTCTCCTCCTATTTAATAGCGGAGCACTTCGTCCTCGTCTAAAAAGCAACTCATATTTTCAAAGAAAATGCTCAGGTTTATCGATTTCAGCTGATGGTATGTTGATACTTCTCAACACTTTTTTTCTATGCGTTGTCATTGTTGTACATATTTTAGTTTGCCGGTGCATTGCAGCAAACTTAAGAAAGTCAGTTGATGTGGCATTGTGGACTTCTCAGAAGCTCCTACGCTTAAGATTTTCTGCAGTGTATTTTTATAAGTTTATATTATTTCTGAGTACATTTGATTGTAAATACTATTTTAAAAAAGACCTCGTGAGAAAAGCGATTTCATTTGAGACATTTTCAGAAATATATTTTACTGCAGTCGACGTGGGCGAGGGTCGAGGTTTTTCTGCCGGTATACCTCATATAATTGCCGTGTTTCTGAAAAGTACGCGAATGCGGCATAGTTGACGCGCCTCAGATCCGGTGCAGGGCGGTATGAACCGGCTTCCCCAAGTAGTCACCGGAAGCCAAATACAAGAAGAGAAAATGATAACAAAATAAAAGTGAATTTTTAATACAATGTCCAAATGTTTTCGATGCAAATGCTAATATTGAAAACATTGCTGATTAGTTTTGTATGTTATTTTCTCTACATTCTGTGTTCCAATACAATAGTCTTAAAGTTTCTTTACATTTGTCACTGTTTTACAACATGTCTTAAAATGCATTTTTTCATTATAATAAAAAAAAGGTGAAAATGTTAATCCAGCGGTACACCAAACATATAAAAAAAATTAAAACACAATGATCATGATAAATTTCGTTCTGGTTCTTTTAGCTATCTCACAACCTCAACACAGGTAAAGCCATCATATTGGACAATGAGATGGAAAAAGTACACAACAGGTTTTAGTAGCATATATTAAAAAAAGTTGTATCTTAATTTTGTGTAATCTAAAGAAATGGATATGTATATATCCAGGAGGACTTTACCAAAGTTCTTCTGGATATAATTTCGTTGACGTTCGGTCTGTAGTTTTACTTTTAAAAATATATCCCGGAAGTCGTATGTGACTTCTGGTCATTTAACGCACGCGTTCCGGATGTTTGCTAAATCCGTTAAACAATGGTGAAGCTTTCATGTCAGTCAGTTAATTCTTAGTAAATCAACACTTAGTTGTGTCTTTAGGGGTTTTGCAAGGTTTCTGTCAGAACAGGGTTATATTTTCAGTGAGTGTTTTGTTTTCTCTTGAGGTAAAGCTTCCTGTCTATCTGGTGCTTGTTTCTCTGCACAGAGATGGGTGTTGTTGGATCGGCTGTTCAGATTAGCTTTCGCTTAGACCGACAGCTGTCAGCGGGATAGGCGAAGTGTGTTTTCCGCGGGCTCTCCTTACGCGTGGGTGTCAGGAGCCGATACAGAGGTGCCAAGACTTAGAAAGGTAGTCGCTTCTGTTTGTATTTTCCTACTTTTCGGATTTTTAACGATGTTTTTGTGACACAATTTCTGTTAACACATAAGCTAGATTAATGTGCATTTTACGTGGAGTTAACGCGCTAACTGTTGCTAATGAGATAAATTGCATTACTATTACTTCTTAGATAATGTAATTTTGATAATGTCGCAAGTTTTTAGCAGACTGTGGCCTCACTTTGAACAGTCCTGTGCTCTGCATGTTTTCTAGCTTTAATTGTATGAGTTGTATTTGTAGTTTAGAATTGCACAAACTAATTCATGGTTATTATCTTACAGCTTGTTTGCGTCACCTATTTTCTGTTTGTTCCCGTGTAAACAATGGAGACCTGTGAGGTGACTTTGGCAATCAGGGGAGAGACATCCCCAGGTATGTCTGATAAACTTGGTGTGACCTATTTTCTCCACGATACTTGTATCAGAAGTCTGATGACTTTGTTTCAGTTTGTAGCCATGCCCCATTCATTTTTTTCTCATAAGGTTTCATCGGGTTCATGGCTTGTTTGGATTTTCCATAGGTGAGGTATTTGCTGTTGTTGGTAGCTGTGAAGCCTTGGGAAGCTGGAGCCACCAAAAAGCTGTGACTCTTCATCCTGTTGGTGGTGATGAGTAAGTTAAACTTTTTTGTGTATATTGTAAATACTTATATACAGGTTGCTCCCCCCCCCCCCCCCCCCCCTTACAGTTTGTGGCCAAGTGTCATTTATAATTACCTTGTCAGAATAAAAAAGTAAGCTGTGTGGGTTTTCTTTCCGTAGATGCATGTGGACTACAACAGTCACTGTGCCTAAAGGTGTTGTTACCCAGTACCGCTATTTCAAAGGCTTCTTTCTAGAGTCCAAGGTGAGCTGCTTTTCATTATTTTATTGTCCCCCATGTGAAAGATTAATTCCCCCGTAGTCATAAAAGATCCACTGAATAGACTAGACTAGCTATTGTTTGTTTTGAAACAAGTTTTGTGGGTCATTGTGGTGTGTGCGATTCTTTGAGACTTAGTATTTTTTTTCTATTGATGTCATTTTCAGCTCATCAGCAGGAAAAAAGAGGAAAAAAAATCCCTGAAGTTCTTCCATATAGCAAAAGTCATTGTAAACCTCAACAGTTTATACCAATTTGTGAGAATAAATATTAGAAAGCATATCAGTTACCCTGGTTTAAGATGGTATCTACACAAACGCTGTGTGACTGCCTGTACGTCTGTGTTTACATTCTCAGAAACATCTGTCAGTGTTGGCCAGCCACAGAAAAACTGCCCAGGTGGCCTCCTCTAATCTAGCAGTGGGCCTTCATTGCGCCTCTAAGCCTCGTGTGTGAAAATAGGCATAGAAAACAAACTGAGAGAGCAGAGATCAAAATTCCTTGGAAGGAAAAAACACCCACTGTGTATGCTTTGCTATAGTTTTTGTTGACTTTGCTTAGCCTAAACATAGAGTGTGTTTTTATGCTTTTTCTAAAGCAGGTGGAGCGCTCTTTGTGTGAGGATGATTTAACCTGATTTTATAATGTGTTTGTACTGTGTTTTTGACAATATGCTATGTAGATAACAGAGTAATCTCTGCAAGCTCACACTTGATGCTTTACTGGTTTAATTTAAGAACAGCTCCCATTTTATGAAGTATGTTTGTTGTTTTTTTTGGTTCTTTGTTTTTGTTTTATCACACTTCAACTCAAGTTACTAATATTATTGTGTTTAAAAAGTCCTAACAGGCAAAAAAAAAAGATTTTAAATAAATGACAAGATGTCTTTAACTAGGTGGTGAACTGACAGCCATTGAGTCTTCTAGGGAGGTTTTTCCTCTAAAAATGTATTGGTATATACATGTTGTTGCTGTTGTGACTGTTACTTAGTTGAAAGAAGATAACATAAACGAAGAAATGTTTCCTTTTTTTACGTCACTAACAAATCCACTTTTCAGATTTCAATCCATGGTGGCTGACTGCCCTTTCTGGGGATCGGAGACTATGCTGGCTCTAATTCCTTTCTCACGGTCTGGTCCAAAGACAGCTTTGAGACCAGACGGAAAAGTAGGTTAATGTGTCTGATTTGAAAACCCTAACATTGTACCAAACATTGGAATTGCAGAGTGCAGGTGGTCCCTGTCAAGTGATAGTCAATATGTGGGAGACCCATCATCGCCCCCGCACGATGAGCCCCACAGGTATAGACCAACAGAAAACTGTTCAAGGTTTGGTTGGGATTGATTAAGTGTGTCATACTCAACCCCCTTTAAACCCCCCATTCTCTATTCTAACAGTTACCTGTAAACACCAGTGTAGAGTCTGTTCAGGCTTATCCTACTGAGGGTTTTGTTGTTTTGGATAACACTCACGCCTGAATTGCCATTTCCACCTGGCTGCAGTGTTTCCTCTTTAAACCATGTCTGCCTGGAGCTTTTTGCCTTTTTGATGCTGTGCGTATGCTTTGGGGAGATATTTGGCGAAAAAGATGTACAATAATCCAGATTTTTTTTTAGAAGTACTGCTTTCTTTGATTTCTGCTTCATAAGCATTGCACTAAAGTAATATCAATGCTTTGCTCATACTAAGTGTTGTAGTTAAATTTTGTTCTGGGGAAAATTGATTTGATTGCTAAGTCAATTCTTCTGATGTTGAGACAAGTCAGAGCAAACCAATGTAGGCCAAAACTTGTTTATTCTAAGTGACAAGTTAAAATAAGATTTAAAATGATATTTATTACAGATCAGTTTGGAAAATTCTCGAATGCTCTGGTTTGATTTGACTTCAACCTTTGTCTCCATGAGATCCCTTTGTCCCATTTTTAATTCTCTTCTCCTTTACTGCAGCAACACACCAGAATATTAATGATGGACAGTTTGGATTTCACAGTAAGTTGGAATTAAAAATGCCCAAAAAGCACACAATAACAAAGTGCAATAACTGCACATAGATTTTTAATTACATTATAGTTCCTTTCTTCAAATGTTATAGCCATCACCAGTTCTGTGGTCAGCATTCATGAGACACAGAGTGGATGTGAAGTCTGATCACATGCTTCCTGTCTGTGTCTTCTTTTTCTGCAGATGGGATAAACTGTGTTGACTCTGGGTGGCTGACATGTCAGACAGAAATTCGCTTACGTCTGCACCATTCTAAGAAGGCTCCAGTGTCCATCACTAAGAAGAAATTCAAGAAGTCTCGCTTCAGGTATTGATTTCACAGAGGCTAAATTTAAAACCAGCTAGAGAAAGTAACAGGGCACAGATCGTTAATGTGCAGGCGTTACCTGATCGATCTTTCACCTGAGTTCAAGAAGTCCTGCATAAGTATCTATAAACGACAGCTGAAATTATAAGCTTTATCATTTGATGCAAAGTGTCTTTACAGTGTGTTTGAATGTGGTTTTATCTGAACTGTTGTACCTGTTTATGCAGGATCAAGTTGACATTAGAGGGCTTTGAGGAAGAGGAAGACGATGAGGAAGAAAACGAGCTCAGTCCTTCATCTTGGCACAAGATGACCACCACTCTGGAAATCAGTATGATTAGTGCCAATGGCTATAAGTCACGCCACTCGCAGCCTGAGTGTGGCTATGCTCTGGAGCTTTCCCAGTGGACTGAGTACAGTATTCACACCATGGACCCAGATAACCTTGAGCTCACATTTGAGTTCTTTGAGGTAATCCTCCTGGGATCACTGTCCCTAATAATTCTGTACATCTGGTAATTGATGGTGAAAGGAAGGGAAAGCAGCACAGCTGGTGTTTATTTAGGTAAATTGAGTTGTGTTGTAGTAATCCAGTGTCTTTGTTAACAGGAGGATCTGAGTGAGCATGTAGTCCAGGGGGACATCCATCCAGGACATGTGGGCACTGCCTGCCTCCTCTCTTCTTCATTTTTGGAGAGTGGCAATGATATTGGAGTAGTCACTCTTCCCATAATGGGACGAAATTTCAGGCAGACCATTGGAAAAGTAAGAGGTAAGTTTTCCTCCTTCCCCCCCCCCCTCAAATATTTATTTATGACAAAATGAGATACAAAATCTACATACATTTATGACCAGCTTGAGCTTCCTTTTACATGTTTGCCAGAATTTATGCATACTGTGAATGTACAAAGATGTTAACTTATTAATTCATTTTAGTGGATTACCTGGTAATCCGACCCATCCAGGGACTGCAGTGTGACATGAGCTCTTCATACACCAAGTACTGGAAAAAGAGAGGTACTTTGGATGTGGGTCACAGGGGAGCAGGCAGCACCCATGCAGCCAAGTGAGTGATGATCTTTCCCTACTACCCGACTTAAAATTAAACATTTGCTGCTTTGTGTTTGTCTTCAGATAATATTCAGATTGTTTTCAAATATGGTTCATCACACATTTTGACATGATGATATAACCATTGACATCCATCATGGAATATTTTATGTGATCTTGTGGATATTTTGTGTTTAACAGGCACCACAGAATCAGAGAAAACACAATAGCCTCGTTTAAAAGTGCTGCTAAGCATGTAAGTCACCAAGAAGATTATTGCATGAGTCAGTACTACTGCCCTGCTATTGCATCTACTAAATTTGTTTTCTTCCTGTATTCACAGGGCGTAGCCTTTGTGGAGTTCGATGTTCACCTCTCCAAGGATGCTGTTCCTATTGTATACCATGACCTGACTTGCTGCATATCCACTAAGAAGGTAAACTATGATTGTAACTGGCTCCTCAGAGCTAATGAGAGAAATTCATAGTAGCACTGCATGATCAGTTTTTCTAAAATGAGCACGAGTCCCATGTCGTGCTAATATTTTGTCTCACACTCAACAGAAAAATGACAAGAACCTGGAACTCATTGAGGTGCCAGTCAAAGACCTGACATATGACCAGCTGCAGCTTTTGAAGGTAATAATGCTGTTCAAGTTAAATCTGTCTGTCACGATTGTGTCAGCTTAGGAATGTCATCAATCAGACAGCTTGACCTATAATTCCTGAGCTATACCTCTGCACAGAAAGGTCAAAGGTCATCAAAGCATATCTTTCCTAACAGTTATAACAGCTGTAGAACAAAAGAAAGTCTGCAAAACTTCTTACAGATGATGGATGGATGCCTGCCTTTCCTCTGCTTCTGTTGTCAACACCAGAATAAAATCAAATGCTCAGTGGAGTAGATCATAGTGAAAAGCTCCTTTTTTTCTGATGTGTATAGATATTCATAGTATCACATTTGAACCAACACTACATTTACCCACCTGTTTGCCTAAAACGGTAACAGGGGGAAAGAGCGAGTTTAAAAAAAAAAAAAAAGTCCTATTGACTGCTTTATTGATCATGCAAGAAACATCATGGTCCCCTGCACTGATGCAGAGGTCAGATTGTTACCTAACAATCATTTAGTAAGACTGCAGGAAAAAAAATCTACCAGCTCGAATTTTGGTGGAATTGATTACATTTTACACTCTGATCAGTTTCTTTAAAACTGTGAAACTTGGTGAAGGATGTTAATGAAAAGTTTTTGGGGCGGGGTTGTTTTTAATTAGTTTGTATTTGTATTTTTGGTTTGTTTATATGTTTTTGTTTTTGTTTTTCACAGCTGGCTCATGTCACTGCAATGAAAGTAAACGATCACAAAGGTGTGCATTTATTTATTTATTTATTCATTCAATACTCACATGATCATGCTAAGACCTTGGTTCAAAGAGTAAAATGGCTTGGTTATGATGTTGTCATCTTTATAGAGATTTTGTTTTGTTGCATGAGGTGTTTAAGATAAGTTATTTTATTTAAGCAATGATTTGTTGTTTTGTACACTGTAGATGACATCCAAGCTTGTTTTGTACATCATCTTGTAAAGATATGTTGAATGTTGAAGATAACTCGTACAATGTAGAGTAATCTGTTTTCGTTTGCTCAGATTTGCTGGATGATGAAGATGAAATTGATGAGCATCAGCCATTCCCCTCGCTCTCACAGGTAAATGACATAATTTGACTGAACCATCTTCTTCTCTTCCTCTTAGTCTGATTTTTATGTCACAGTGTAATAAAGGATTTTGCTCTGTACCTCTCTACAGATCTTCCAAGCTGTTCCTGAAAACGTCGGCTTCAATATTGAGCTCAAGTGGATCTTCCAGATGAAGGTTAATATTCAGAAGTAAAGTCAAAAGTTCAAGACTGTCATTGTCAAAGTAACCTGACGTTGTTGGTGATGCTTTGTATTGACAGGACGGGTCATGGGATGGAAACTTATCATCTTACTTCAACATGAACACCTTTTTGGACATCATCCTGACAGACGTTCTGCAGAAAGGTGGAAAAAGACGCATCGTGTTCTCCTGTTTTGACCCCGACATCTGCACCATGTGAGTGCAAAAGGATTAAAAGGGGCACATGCTAACACTCTTGAGATAAACGGTGTGGTATTCACAAATGCCAAACACTTATATGGGGATGGATAAAGTGTATATTCAGTAGAAATAATTTTTTTTTCTTGAAATTCCTCAGATAGTATTTTTACAAGAGTTGCTTTAAATAAGTTGTTGCTGAAAAATCTCTTTGTTAGGGCACCTTTAGGTAGTTCAGTCTCATAGTAAAGCATGGCTCTGGATGTTTAGCTGCTTGATTCTCCTATTCTCTTACTAGATTAAACTCATGAACAGATGTTGCCCTTCCAGCATTTAGTTATTAATAGGTGCTTTCCAGCAGTTTGTGATATCTGTTTGTGCTTGTCCTTCAGGGTGCGTCATAAGCAGAACAAGTACCCCATCCTCTTCCTCACTCAGGGAATTTCAGACAAGTATCCTGAGATGATGGACATCCGGTGCCAGTCCACTAAAATTGCCATGAGCTTCGCCCAGAGTGAAAATATTCTGGTGAGATACAACCGCGTGCTTTACTACAATGATTAGTCTTCAGGTTTTCAGTGTAATGTTCTTTTTATAAGTGCTACTGAATATGTTGTGTATAGTTAGTCATCTTGAATGTTTCAGTCCGAAGGGCTGAGAGTACTTTAGTGATTCATCCTCAACATTTTATGTAAGATGGTATTTATTTACTTATTTTTTAGGATGGACTGCATTTAATCTAATCTATATATGACTGTCGTTTTCCAGGGAATCAGCGCCCACACAGAAGAGCTGTTAAAGTACCTTAGCTACATTGGGGATGCCCAGTCTAAAGGCTTAGTGGTATTCAGCTGGGGGGATGACAACAATGATCACGAAACCAGAAGGAAGCTGAGAGAGCAGGGAATCGACGGGCTCATCTATGACAGGTAGGCTGCGTTAACCTTGCTTATCTGTGGCTGCCACGTTAATTTATTGTTGCATAGACTATTTCAAGGTTCAAGGTAAGAAGCAATAAGGAAGGACTTGTCTCCTCTTTAGTTGGCCTGTGTTGAAGTTAGTGTATTCTCCTGTTAATTATTGCACACTGCTATATTTGCACTACTCGGTTATGTAATTTGAGACGAGAAACTACACAAGTGTAATCTTACTGGACAAAAGTACAAGTGACAGAAACAAAATCTTGTGTTTGGGTGTGTTTTTGTTTTTCTTTCTTTTTTGTGAGTTTTCCAAGCAGAGTTTCTGAAACCCGATAAAACCAAATTAGTTATTTTTAACTGTTGGTTATCACACTTGGTGCCTGTGGGCTCCTCACTTTGTTGTCATTATGTTCTCTTGGAGCTTGTGATTATGTTACTTGTCAGACTTATAGGATTCACATCGTTAGGCTTGCTTTACGTGTCAGCCGAGTCACAGTATTTCCTCGGTCCAATTGTCCTCTAATAGGAGACCAGTGAATTCCTTTCCGAGCATTTTGCTTTGCGGTTTATTAAGTTTCAGGAATATTATGTTACTGTTGTGTTGTTTCGGGGCTGACTCATTTGGCAGTGCTCTGCACATAAATGATTAACAGATATGTTATATATCTGTATGTTCACACAGATATACACACGTGACTTGTATTGCAGAGTCTGAGTTTGCATTTAGAGCTGTTTTGGTACATGCTGTGTATGTTATCTACACCTGCCACCTACTAATGTAGCATAGCATAGCATCTTTATTTATAACGCACTTTACATCCAGCAATGTTGACCAAAGTGCTACAAATATAAAACAGAGAGGAAACAGTTTAAATTACATATAAAATATCTTAAAATTAAAAATAATCTAATTAATAAGAAAACATATTAAGAGACATCAACAAGTCCTGCTGTGCTAAAAGCCAAGGTAAATAAATGTGTTTTAAGACGTGATTTAAAAACAGATAAGGAAGGTGCCTGTCTAACATGTAAAGGCAACTCATTCCACAATTTTGGTGCTGCCACATCAAACGCCCAATCCCCTCTGAGCTTACGATTAGTCCTGGGCACACTCAGGAGGAGCTGGTCTGCCGACCTGAGGGACCGGGAAGGTATGTATGGATGAAGAAGCTCAGAGAGGTACAGAGGGGCAGCATTGGACAAACATTTAAAAAGAAATAAAAGCAGCTTAAAATGGATCCTAAAATGCACGGGCAGCCAATGAAGTGAATATAAAACTGGGGTGATATGCTCATATCTACGAGTGCCATCGTATCATTAACATTGTCGCAGTGGCAGTACAAGTTACATCTTGTATAATGTTTAATTGATACTAGTTGGTTAATGTGAAGACTTGAAAGTCTTGATTAAAAGGAAGCTCCTTTTAATCATCACCTAGAAAGGAACAAAATCATTATTTTATCCACTCTACAAATATGCTATCTGTGAATTGTAACTCACTAAATGAGCTACTAACTTCTACAGTAAAGAAACCAACACTGATAATATAGTAAAGTACACACAAAGTATCTGAAACACCTGCTTGCTAAATATTAAATATCACTTTGTACTCCACACTCTGTTGTGTTTCTGCTCTGGCTGAGACTGTAGGGTATTTCAGAGGCCTTTCAGCTTTATCAGGGATTATTGCATTTCAAGGTCCTTTTCTTATTACGGAGTACAATACTGAGCTGTTTTCCGGCTTCTTTTTCAGGTTTCCAGAGTTATATAATTCAGTGCCGGGACACATTTTAATTATTTGGTACTGGCGTAGCTTTTGACACAAAAGCTTTGAGTATTCATTGACTAATTTGTGAGTGTAAAATGAATGCACACAATGTGCCAGTGCTGTTACATAAAGCTTGGCTGGAGCTGTAGGCAGGGTGACAGGGTTTTCTCTGGTCTTTCGCAAAGCTGCGTGGTCAGCAGAGCCTGTTTGTTATCAGTTTCAGTTCCATGTCTGACTGTACAATGACAGTGACTCTACATTCCTGTTAGCACTTTCCCCCAGATTTCTGCAAACCCCTGCAGAAAAGACAACAGCCGCGCACACTCTAGTTTGTGTTTTAACACCTGTTTCAACCCATCACAAACCAGTTGACCTCTCCAAGTAGTTGTTGTTGTTATAACTGTGCTTCTTTCTTACAGAATTTCTGAAAGCTTGATTCCATATTTAGACTCAAGTTCTCCAGATCCCCGTAATGTCTCTCTGGTTTCTGGCTGTGTTTTTGTTTATTTCCCCTCTGAACACTCCTTGGCTTGTTTTTGCCCCTTTAAAAATAAAGCTTGAATGAATCTCACTCATTAAAAGCCGAAAGAACAAAAGGATGTTCTCGACAATGATGCAAGACGGTTGACTTATCATCTTTTCCTTCCATATTCCACTTAATGTTCAGGTAGCAGTGGTCTAGTTAATGCTTTGCATTTTTCTAAAATGTAATTGTAATAATCAAAGTTGTTTTGATTGGTCAACTGCCATGTTCATCATTTCCTAGTTTCGTTAGCTGAAAGCGGCTTCACTTCCTTTTTAATAATGCCTGTATTGTTTGGGTATGCTTTGAAAGGCCTCCTTATTACGTGCTTCATTTTAAACTGTACACGGTGGCAGCAAGAGCAAATGGTTTGTTTGGTGCATGAGACGGCACCTCTAGAGGCGTTGGCTTGTGTATGAACTACTTTAACACCTAGTTTTAATCTTATTCGCGTAGTGCTAAAATATGAATGTTGCTTAACACTAAGCCACCTATTAAAGCATGCATACTCACTGTGTAGTTTTAAATAGCTCACAAAGGTACTTTGTCGGGTATAATAGCATTATTCTTCACAAATATGTTCTTTTTTTGTTTGTTTTTTTTGTTTTGTTTTTGCACTTATGGGGCTTGTGGATGATCTGCCTTTACTACAACTCTCTATGTACAAAAGGGCTGATTGCACTGAACCCTCTGTCTTTATTTTGTGAACCTATTTAACAGCATCTTTCATAAAAGGTTGTTAGACTTACATCGCTCAATATGTGATGTTTTCATTGTTATTGGAGTCTCATATCTGACTTCCTTTGAGTGCACATACTTACACAGACATGTCGATAATGATTGTGTCCTACAAAAGGGATCATAGATGCTTTTGTTCATACTTGACCTAATCTGCTTTGGTTCAGAAAGTGAGCCATCCAGTTTTTAATGTATGTATTGCCCATTCACAACAACATCTACTTCATATTGGAAGGAATACCTTATAAGCCACTGGTATGTAACATACCCAGCAGGTTCAAAAACAAAAACTGGGGTCTTCAAAGATTAATGGGATCTAAAATGTTTGCAGAAAAAGGCAGCTTCTCACTCGCAGAATGGTCACCAGTGCAATCATTTCCCTGACCCAAATGAATGCAACAAATCCTGCTGATTGTATTAATGTGGGTGCATGGAAAAAATGAATGTGAATTTCTGTAAAATTCTGACTCTTCTTGATGGTTTAGAGCAGAACAGTATTTTCTGTTGCTTGGTGGAGATTGTTATTAAACTTATGTGAGGAATAGATAAACTAAAGGTTTGTTAGTACTTTTGTCTGTGGATTGTTCTGTGCCATTGATTGTGTTTGTGCCATAATACCAGCATATCGTGTACTCGATACTGTCACTGATCTAACTGCTAGCATGTCTTTTCTTTTTCTTTTTTCCCCCCACAACTAGTATTGGTGAGGACTCAATAGAACAGCCAAACATCTTCCAGATAGAGGAACAACACTCCCTGCAGGAGGTTATTACAGAGACCCTAAAGAGCTCATCTTGTTCCTGCTACTCCATTCCCTGCTCCCTGGCACCATGCATTGCCTCAAAGGACCGTGCTGGAAACATCGAGTCAGACTCAGGTCTCAGCTCCTCATAAATATCCCTAAAACTCTACCTTTCTCTGTACTGTTGCTACACAGACAAACTCAAGAGGACCATGGTAGAAATGGATGACTCTAGAAGGTTTATATCACTAAAACCACTCAGACCACCTTCACTCCACTCCAGTCATTAGCAGGTTTTTGCAGACTGTCGTTTAGCTTCAGTGAAGTTTTATTGTTTACTTTCTGTTGAACACGTGTATGTTTAGCCAAAAGGTGAAAGCAGCCACAAATGCTTTTCGTTTTTCTCTGACAGACGCCGGCCTGTTTGTATAAGAGCAGTCTGCACAGAGGTTTTCATCATGCTGGAAACGAGGTTAAGCTGAAACCAATGTTACATCTGTTCTATTGAATGCAAAATGCATGTGGTGTTCTTATGTGCGTGTAGCCATGATTTATGGATCCTAAATATCAATAAGTAATAATTTTGAATTTTTTTCTCACAAATTAGTCAGTTGCTGGGTTTATTTTGCATACTATGATGATGTTTAGAGGTTACCATACCACTCTGATCCTCTTTATGATGCCTTCAAACTTCTGTTTATTGACTTGGTAATAAGTAGCCATTATTATTTTGGATACAGCACACTGGATGTACTGTTTTTTTTGATTACTTTTTTTCTCCTTTGTACTTGATTTGAGGTTAAATGGGAAACTGTATTTATTTGCAGTGCACATTTATACCACAGCCTTAAAGGGGGAAAATGCTTATGTTTGCCTTTTTATTTGAACATTACCAATACCTCAATCACCATTGATTACAATAGACTTGAGTTGAGATGCACACACTTCCATACTGTGAATATATTATTGGAATTCACAACACCAATGATGGTTTTTGGGTGGCAGGCTCATTTCTGGTGGATATTACCCTTTTTAGAAGTGTGTAAATCTGTGTTATCGCACAATTTTTAACCACAAAGACTGATGATTGCTGCATGTAACGTCTGTGTATCTGTACAACTGAAAGAATGAAAAGGGTCTAAGATGTAATATAACTACCAGTTCAATATAAATAGATAAAAAAAACAACAACAACAGATGGATACGATGGTTTCTTTGACTTTTGTTTTTCCAAGAAACTTAATGTTTCACATTTTCATAATAGTCACAGTCTAACTAAGAATTTCCATTTGATCTTTTGATTTTAATGGATCTGCATTTTCATTGTACCAAAGCTGCACTGCAATATGACTGAGTCACTGTTACAAAGCTGTAAACTGTAGTTGAAGTGTTCAGCCAGTGTGTAATTACCCTTCACTGGTTTTCCCTTGAAAGTTCCTACTGTAGAAGGTGAATCATAAAAGTCAACAAACGAGTGGCCTGAACTGTTCAATATCAAAATTAATCAGTAATTGTGTTCCGTAGCAGCTTCACTGTTGCCATATCTTATCTATATCTTGACTGTACACATGGCTTTTAATGTATTTTCTCATTTAAGCCATATTGTGTTATTAGAAACTGGTTTAAAATTATGATTATAGTACGAGTACCTTTTCAGAATATTGGTAAACCATGTAAACAATTGCAAAATGCATGAAATTTTTCTTGACGCAAAAACTAAGTTGACTCATGTAGTAATGTCTTTATTGCTTCTGCTTTTTAGATTAGAGTTTCGATTACCAGGTTGCTTGTTACAGATGCAACCAGACTAGTAAAACAAACATTAAATGCAGATAAGAGAGCTGTTCTTAGTGCAATACATTAAAAGGTCAAAGTAAACAGACTCTTGTGAGGTCATGACAAATGCCATTTCCAGGGAGTTGCTCTTTATATGGAGTTAAGTTCAAGACATACTGATACGTTCACTGTTTGTCAGTTTTCCACCAACGTAGCCTGGACTCTTCAGACCTCTCTGCACAAAAAGACTCAACGAGGACCATAAATACTGAGGATACTCAGGAGATTTTATGTCAGCAAGGCTGGTTTAAAGCCTGTCACTGACTCTGATTTCATCCTGGTACAGCCTCACTCTGATTACCAAACAGGCTGGTGAGATAACAGGTTCTGTTCAAACACCACTGTCTGAGTGAGTGGCATTGGGTCACTTACTAGGAAGGCCATTTTGACCACACAGAACCCCCTTGCATCATCTCCATCAGTGCTGTTACCATCAGGCTGGCATAATCGAGTCCCCTTGGCTAAGACAAAGGTCAACAGAGGATCATTTATCCTTCAGCTGTAAATATTTTAAATAATTTTTTTTAAATGATGTTATATCCTTATATTATTACAGACTGATGTTTAACTCTGATGCCCTTTATCAGTGTTTGTGTTACTTGTTTCTATTTAGAGCGGTGTCACAGATGACTTTTCTCTCCGCTGCTTTGTGACAAACAATAAAGTTGTTTCTATTCTCTTGTGCTTTAAGGACACCACCCATGTCCTTAAAGTCCTTCCATATCATCATTATGTTGCAAACGGTGCAGAATTGTAAACAACAGAGCTGGAGCGCATCCTGCTGGACAAACTTTGCAATGACACCATAATCTTTCAGGAAAAAAAAGGGACTTCTTTTTCATCATACCCGGGACAAAACACTTTGCAGATGATATGCTGTTTGTCTGTGGTATGTCAGCATTTTTCAGGCTCTAGAAATAGAAATTCCCTTACATCAGATTACAGCTTAAAGTGTTATTCTGTAATATAAAATATAAAGACAACATATTAACAACTAATAATATATCTAATATACAAATTTTATACTTAATGAGAGTCAGACATATCCAGATAATATAGGGACAGCAAACAGTGCTTACCACACTGACTTCTGCTCTTGTAAGCATTTGAAATATGCGGGCACCAGCTGTTTTCCCACTCTTGCTTGACATACAAGTTGCTGCTGTATGCAGACTTTGATCCACAGATATAGCCTACAGCACTGTGCTTAAGCCTTGATAGAGCCTCGTTTCTTTATATGTTGCTACGGAAACAGGAAATAGGGGCAGCAATTTATGAAAATGTACAAATATCCTTGAAAATAGAGTACATAAGGGAAAGGAATTTGCAGAGTTCCAACAAAGTTGAAAGTCTGTATTTGGTTTGACCACCTTTATTCTTCATCAGATCTCTTAGGGAAGCTTTCTGGTCATTTCTTTAAGTAGTCTGCAGGAATATTTCCCCAGGCTTCTTTGGATGATCTCTGTCGAAATGATCCCACACGGCTTCAGTAATGTTAAGGTCCAGTATGTGTTTTTCTATCCAGATATTTTACTGCATTGGTAGTGAGTTTGGAATTTCATGCTGAAAACTGAAGCCCCGGCCAATCAAAGGCTGGTGTACTTTTTTCTGTTCATAATTCCTTCAATTTTTACAAGATCCCCAACACCACTGGCTGAAATGAACCATGACAAACCATGACAGAGCCTCCACCGTCATTTGCAGATGGCTGTAGACACTCACTGTTGTTACATAATTGGTTACAATTAATATTTAAGTAATTACGTATTGTATCATGTAAATGACAAGCATTATCATTTGTAACCTACTGTTTGACCAGCTCTGAATGAGAGCCTTGTTGTACGACTTAGAAGGATTGAATACAGAAATAGGACGATCACAATAGTGTCTTTCTCACATACCTTTTAGAAATCTTAACAGTTTATAAATGTTAGAGCAGCTGAGCTAGGGGGCTATGTACGGTCACATGTTACGACAGTTTGTTTTTAAGCCCTTATTGAGAATTTCCATTCACCAGGAGAATAGAGTCAAAGTCTAATTGTACCCAATGGCATTGTTTTGCTGAACCCATAAAATGAATTAGATTTTCCAAATGCACGTTTCCCTCTACAGTTTAATTTAGTTAAAAAAGGACATAACTGCACACACGCACAGTATAATGTAAGCAATTTGAAGTTTTTGTCGAAATAACAACAGCAACAAAAAGTTGTTTGAGCTTCATTTAGCAAAATGAATAATTAGGAAAGTCAAAATGTTTATAGTATAATTAGTCAGTTGCACTGCTTTGGCGCCCTCTGCTGTACAGAAACACAAAGGACACTAATTGTTGTGTTTCTAAATTCAGACAAAAATATTTTATTTATTATTAAACTATATGTTTTAAAAATAATTAAATGCTGCAGAAAAAAGAAATAAGAAAAAAATAAGCCGAATATTCAACATTTATTTTGTAATTTGGTACAAGCTATTACGTAACACGGACATAAGAAAATTTGCTCATATCTGGCTGGGAGTTGTAGTTCTTTTTTGCCTCGACTCTTGCTGAGTTTGGAGCGTAAAGCACTCCAACTCCCGTGATGCCACGGCACTCACCTAAGCCACTAGCTGTGCACGCCTACGCTAAATAAACCCCATCGACTGTAATCCTTACTGTACACACTTGAATCCTCTGCGGGTGTTTTTTGCTTAACTGTTAGCTTGTTTTTCCTCCCCCAACTACAGACAAGAAATGGACAACTCTGGGAAAGAGAAGGAAGCTATTCAGCTTATGGCCGACGCTGACAAAAAAGTCAAGTCGTCTGGTTCTTTTTTGGGAGGGATGTTTGGAGGGTAAGACAGCACTGCACCAAAGAACAACAGCTAGCAAGCGTTTAGTGTCAGCGGCAAAGTTGGCACGGAGCCTGTTTCCATTCACACTTGCTTTCAGTTAGCTAGCTGAGGTGTCCGTATGTGAACAGGCTAAATGTTCTAGAAGTTTAGCTGATTGTTAACGTAGAGGAAGATGACATGCAGTCCAATCGTCCCTGCGAGGCAGTTAGCTAACTTAGCTGTTTTTAGGTTTGTAAACAAGCCAGCAGATCACGACCTCCTGCTAGACTTAGCGCTGGCCTTGAGGCTACGCAGCAGACTGTTTTAGCAAGCTTAAAATATCTAATTTATTTACTATAGCTGTAAGTCTTTCCTTTGTTTAATACTGCCTGTTATGTCAGCTTACACATACAGTGTACTGGTAAGTTCATTAATGTCACTGAACTGTTTATTTCTATTAAATCAGTTTAATGGCAAGTCCTGGATCATGTTTCTTAATTAAATACCTCCCAAAATAAAAAGGACTTAAAAAAATTAGAAAACAACGTAATCAGAGTTAAATCACCAGCAGCAGCACATCATCTAATCCTGATGTAATCCGCAGAGGAGTGAATTTATTGCATTAACTACAGTTAATGGTTGCCTTCAGCTGTGACCAACACCCTGGTTAATCCCCATAACTATAGCAATGGCAGATGCTGTCATTAGATTCATGCTGTACATAAACTATGGAGGACGCTTGGAGGAAGTGTATTTTGATTAGGAAGCTCCTAACTCACACCCTCTGGTTTATCTGACCAATTCTAACGAAATAAACGTTCCTCTTTTATATCTGTACCTGTATTCATGCGTCTTGCTTTCCCAATGGTCGTCATTACAGAAGCTCTATTCAAATCTTTTGCCACTGTCAGTGACCCCAGAAGAGATCAGCATTACCTTATTTAAATCTTGCAAACGTGTGTATATTCTATCCAATAATTAATAAAAAATATTGTTTGTTTAGACTCTTAATGCAAAAAGCCTTCGACGATAGCCCCATGTGACTCGGGGGGTGTTTTTCTCTGAACCTCTGCACAGATGAGCCCCAGATGTTACTACTCTGCAGTTCTTATCCAGGATAACCATTGCCAGGCTTCATATTGCTAATTCTGTTGCCGCCCAGGCGATGATGTAATCGTCTGCCATGATTGAATGGCCAGAGTATGATTACGACTACAGGGAGCTCCCAGGGGTCTGCTGGCTGTCAAAAGGAATTGAGCTCTATAGTGCCTGTGTAGAAGATTTATTTAGCCAAGCCAATCATTGCATCTTAGTGGAAAATCGAACAATAATGTGTCTTTACATATAGCTCGGCATGATCGTCCTCTTCATAAACTAAATGCAATGAACATTTGCACTAAATTCAAAACTGTGTTCTTGTTTTTCTCCTCATATGAATATATTTTTTTAGGGGACATCACAAAGTGGAAGAGGCATGTGAGATGTACTGCAGAGCAGCCAACATGTTCAAGATGGCCAAGAACTGGAGCGGTGCGATGAACTGATTATTGCTTATGACATCCACACCTTAAAATTTTCCACTCACTTTTGCTGCTCTCTTGAACAAGTTTTTATTTATTAATTTTTTTTGGGTGCTGTAACTGCAAAGTTTGAAAGTGCCACACTTAAATTGGGTTCAAGTTATGCGCATAATTAAGGGTGTCAGCTAAATCCAAAGTGTGCAGTATGTGTGTGTGTAACAGTTTGGCATCTCCCTCGTCTCCAGGTGCTGGAAATGCATTTTGCAAGGCTGCACGTCTCCATATGCAGCTGCAGAACAAACACGACTGTGCCACCAGTTTCATCGATGCTGGAAATGCTTACAAGAAGTCTGACCCTAATGGTAAGACCAGGCTGCTAATCACATCTAATACTCTTTATATTCCAACTGTATAAATGAATGAAGTGTTGATTGTGGAGCCCAGAAAGCAGATTCTGTTAATCTGGATGCAGCGTTTTCAGTAATCACTCATCCCAATGGCTTTTTCAGTGGGTGACGAACTATTTCTCTCACTGAGAATGCTGCATTCACATGAGCAAAATCATCTTTTTCTTGACTGGATTATTGATCATGCATTAGACTGAGCTTTAGGCTGCAAGGTTTCTATGGAAGCTTCGTTCCACAAAAAAATAAATAATAATTTCAGGTTACGTATCACAAACGTTTGAGTTATAAGTCAAATTTTTGAGAAAATAACTTAAATATATAAGTTGACGCTGTCATTAAGGAAGCTCTGTGAAGGTGCTACATGAAAGCCAAATGAATTACAAATGAAGTTTTTGTGTTGCTAGCTGAATCGCCTGGCATTGTTTTCAGCACAACTGCAATATGTTCATGTTTGATGTACACTGGTAGCTCAATGATGCTATCACTGTCCAATTTTGCGTGTGCATGTGTCTGTACCATCTGCCACCTGTTTCCAGGTAACAAGGAAAAGGTGTCATTCACTGAGCTTCTTGATTGGCAGAGCTAACTTGAAATTTAATCTTACTAACTCAAAGGTTTGAGAAAATAGCCTGCAATTTCTTCTGCCAGTAGTGGAAACAAAAGCTTCCATAGGTTTCACTGTCAGCCTGCTGTGACTTTGATGTTGGCATGTTAAGCAGCTTGTTCACCGTGTTGTGTAAGATTGTTTCTTTGAGCTGCATGCTATTTACCTGTGACTGATGTCACTCTCTTTCTTGATGTGGGGTACTGTCGTCACCTTGAGCTTCAAAGTCATACCATAGCTGCATCTCCTAAAAACCCGGGACGAGTTTGAATCCCGGTGACCTTGAGCTTGAGGTCAAGTTCAGAGATCAAGTTTTCTGAAAGTCTTGTGAATGTGATAACCCGAGAACAAGGTTAC
Organism: Neolamprologus brichardi; assembly: GCF_056152115.1. Lineage (NCBI taxonomy): Eukaryota > Metazoa > Chordata > Actinopteri > Cichliformes > Cichlidae > Neolamprologus > Neolamprologus brichardi. Next base: position 4,200,399 of record NC_142118.1, on the reverse strand, counting down.
ATAGGATTTTAAAACTGATACCACAGGTGTGTTTACCAGTATTTTTATATTTTACCTTTATAAGTAAGAGGTAAGAAATCTCTTTTATGAAAAGCGTGTTAGATAATTGTATGACTCACACCATTTCACCCCGCTGAAAGAACATCCCGTGTATACCGATGTGCAACACGATGCTGTGCAAGAGAAAGTGTGAGAAAGCTTACATGATGTCTAACTGTTCCCTCCTCTTCCCTTAATGCTGCTAAAAGAGGCAATCAAGTGTTTAAATGCTGCCATCGATATATACACAGACATGGTAAGATTTTTATAGTGTCTGATTGTGACTTGTAGTTTTGTTTTTTCCAAGACTGTACTAGAAGTCCCATCACCTGGATAACCGAAGGCCCTCATACACATCTGTGCTGTAGCAGACTGCCTCTGCCAGTATCAACATATCCACTGCCCATGTTGTGTTTATTGAATGTTGTTCTCCAATTTGCCTTTTTCTTGTTGTTTTTCTTCATGTTCCTTTAAAGAGGGTGATTTTTAAATGTCTTGTAGATGGAGCCCCACAGGCTGCTACTTAACCTCCCCTCTCAGCACTCAGAGTGGAACCTTTCATTGACTTGAGAGGCATCTGTCTGGATAGATCCAGTGTGTAATGATTTTTTCCCCCTTTCTTTGTCCTTCAGGGAAGATTTACCATCGCAGCCAAACATCACATCAGTATTGCAGAGATATACGAGTCTGAACTAGTTGATATTGAAAAGGTAATGGTGTCATGTAATCTGATTATACTACCAACTACTGTTAAAACTAATTATGGTGCAAATTTTCTTCAAGGGACATTGAAAATATAAATATAAGGGCTTTTTGTTGCTTTGTCTTCTGTAAAGGCGATTGCACATTATGAACAAGCAGCAGACTACTACAAAGGAGAAGAGTCGAACAGGTACTGTTCCCTTTACTAGTGTAAAATATTGGATTTTGTCAGTCATTGGTTTTTTTTTTGTTTTTTGTTTTTCAGCTCTGAGTTCAGAAATTAAAGCAAAAAGTAATTTCAGGTTTCAGAGATATGTGTGCACCCTCATCGAAGCTGTAAAGGTCTACAATAGTCGGCCACAACATTAAACCACCAGCCCAATATTAAATAAGTAACCTCACAACTTCAGCACAGCACTAACCCATCAGGGTATGGACACAGGCTTCTGGAGATGTTCTCTAGTGTCTGGTGCTGGGATGCTGACAGGTTGAGGGTTAAATCCTTCTTGGATTGATGTCCAGCTAGATTGAGAACTAGCTGAGTTTAGAACAGGAATTTCAAACTCATCTTACATCGTATGTACATTAACTGCACATTTAATCGTTGAAATATCTTAATGCAAGAAAAAGAAGTGCAATCTCTCTAATGTGTCCCAGTTTTTCTTCGCAATAAGGAAGTGTGTCAGCATGACTCTTTGAGCTTCAATTGTGAGAAATGAATGTATAAAATAATAGAAAAAGCTATATTTTCTTTTCTTTTCTTTCAACTTATAAAAAAGGAAACTTTTTGTCTTTTAATTGCTTATCTGTTACTTTATTACTGTAGTATGAATGTGTATGGGGGAAGTCTTTATTATTAGGAAACATTGTAAAATTCATGAAAGTACAGATATAAGTTTAAAATCTATGCCCTCCTTCACATTTTCCAAAGATATCCAGTTTTTGAGTCTTTGCAAGACCATTTCAGGCTCGTGGGCTTCACGTGTCACACCGCTGGTTTAGAAGATGGGTCGGTTGTTTTATCATGAGCCACTAAAGGGATGTTGGTTGCTGCAGAAGGTATTGCAGCATCGACTCTATATAAGAAAGTGGACATAGCTGTGAGACTTCGACCATCGGTGATGGGTTTGTTACATTTTTGCCGCTGCTATGTTAGTTTTATGGACAAAAAGGGTGGTGTGCTAAGTTACCAGCTACTCCTAGCAAGCTTTGTTAGCAAGCTACATCTAAACATTGTGCAGGTGCAACACACAGACAGATATCTTCTGATAAGTGCAAAGCAACATACTAATAAAATAGAGAACTAGAGGAACTGCAGTTTTTTCTTCCCCTTTAGCTGACATTGCCAGCTGGTGCAGTAAGATTGTTAAGATACTTGTTTTTTGCATGAACATTCAAGCAAAACAAGATCAAGTGTTATTCACCTCCATCGGTCTGTGATTGTAATGTTGTGGCTGACTGGCGTTAAGCATTGATTACTCTCACATAGCTGTTTACTGAAGTCTTTGTTCAATAGTCCAATCCATTACACAAGTAGAAAGAGGATAGTCATTAAAGCAGAAACAGTATTAGTTTAAAAATAGCAGCAGGTGTTAAATAATCTCTAACCAATAACAAATCTTATCCAGGTGGGCTGAGCTGCACAAAACTGTGGCATTGGCTTCACTTCATGGACGCACTCGTTATTAATAAATCAGCATTCGAAACTAATTTAGGCTATGTCCACACGTACACGGGTATTTTTGAAAACGGAGATTTTCCATTTTCGTTTTAAAAAATAATCCCGTCCACACATAAAGGCAGAAATGAAAGAAAACGCTGCTAGGAACATGCCAAAGCAGCAGGTGGCGCTATATTCCTAACCGTGCAGAAATGTTGGCCAATCAGAAGTCTAGAATCCTCGGTGGGAAAAAGTAAACAAAGCTGGGGCATTGAAGCAGAACCGAGTCGTATGTGTGGAGGGACAGTAACTGTGTGTGTATATGTAAGCATTTAAACACTGCAGAGAGTACAATTAACAGTAACAGTATTGTAGAAATTCATTTCACCGAAACAATAACGTGGCGCACAGTGTGACGTCAAATAAATGCGCCCACCTTTGACGCTGCGTTTTCTCCGTTTTTCTAGTCCACACGTAAATGCAAAAAAGGAGTTTTCAAAAATATCCACCCTAGCCGTAGTTTTTAAATAACTCCGTTTTCAGTGACCAAAAACGCCGTTTACGTGTGGACGAAAGGTGCAAACGCATAGAAAAATCTGCGTTTTCAAAAATACCCGGGTACGTGTGGACGTAGCCTTAGCATAGCACTTTTTGAGAACTGTGCAACACTGGTTGCAAACAGCCCTCATGGTTATACAGGTTGCATTAGATTCACTGTGTACTGTTTACACACTGTCCTTAGTTCCGCCAACAAGTGTCTGCTGAAAGTGGGAGCTTACTGCGCTCAGTTGGAGCAGTACCAGAAGGCTATCGAGATCTACGAGCAGGTGTGTCTACAGTGCTCTGCTTTGTATTTGTGCATGAGGCTCCTAACTCAGTTTTGACATTTCTGATAAATGTTGAATGATATGGATTTATATCCAGGTTGGAGCCAACACGATGGACAACCCGCTGCTGAAATACAGCGCCAAGGAGTATTTCTTCAAAGCTTCTCTTTGTCACTTCATCGTTGACGAGCTCAACGCTAAGGTGAGTTTACGCCTTCGTGAGTGACTCTCAGGATCTGGGATGATGAATTCTGGAAGAATTTTAACTTTGCCTCTCCGTAGATCGCTGTTGAGAAGTATGAGGAGATGTTCCCGGCTTTTTCCGACTCCAGAGAATGCAAGTTGTTGAAGGTAGCTGGATGGCGGCTTACTTTCTTCCCTTAATCTATTCAGTTTCTATGAGTGACCTACATCTCTTTGTTTTAACAGAAACTCCTTGAGGCTCACGAGGAGCAGAACAGCGATGCTTTCACAGAGGCAGTAAGTCTTGTATACACTGAAAACTCTCTTCTTCTTCTTTTTTAATAAAGCGTTTGGAGAGTGTAGGCGTCAGCTTGCAACTGTTTCAACTTGTAGTTTAGTTAAATTTTTATTCAAGGAAGCTGAAGGCTGGAACTCTGCAATTCTCCATGGACTTTGTATGTGAATGTGTTGCAAAGTGTAGTGTATAGTGCAGCCTGGTAATCATAACAGCTAAACTCATAAAAGACAGTTTAAAATTAACTCGGAGTCACAGAGCGAAAAGCGTCCTCGTGCCAGAAGTTTGAATAAACCAAGTGTAAACCTTTGGGGCTGAAAAATTAAGCCAATCCTGAAATAGACACTTGAGGTTGGTTCCAAAAATGAGTCGGTCCCCACGGACTCCTATATTAAAACGCATGACTGTACTGGAGGAATAACCATAATTACAGCCTGGTATAAAAATTGTTTTGGTCCCTGGGTTAATTTTAATGCTTTTTACAACTGTACAGAGGAATCTTTTTTAACCTTCCCTGTAAATTAATATTAAGGCTTAATTATAAGGGCTGCTTCGCTTTATGTGACCTCGGTTCCAACTAGGCCATAAGTCTTCAGGCTTCAACTCACTGAGCTGACTTTTCAACCATGCAGCTGTCTGACCAATGTACAGTTTGTTGTGCAGTTTATGTAAGTGATATCCTAGTAGTTAGTTACTAAGCACTACTTAGCATGTAGCTGTGTTTGTGTAGCATATCCATACATTCTGTGGTTATAGTTTGCTAACTTCTTCCTGTTTAAAGGGAGTTTTTCCTTCCCGCTGTCGGCAAGTACTTGCTCAAGTGGGATCAATTTGGTTGTTGGGGGTTTCTCTGTTTTATTGTAGGGTCTTTACTAGAGATGGAACGATGCCACTTTTTAATGTCCGATACCGATAAATTTGGATATCTGCCGATACCAATATGAATCCGATATAGTGTATTTTAGAATCAATAAAACTGTTTTTTTTATATATTTTGCTGCATTTTGTATAAGTTCATACTCAAGTTTAAAAAAACAAAACACTAAAGCTATTCTATTATACCTTATCAGTCTAATAAACTTAAACCTGCACCATCATCTCTATTCTGGTATTTTAAAGAGTACTTGGCGGAAATATTAAACAACCTAACTAATGGGATTGCCAACAAAAAAATATGGGGAACCACCCCCCACCCTCCGCCTCATGATGCTTAATCGATGTAATCAACTTTAATTTAATGTATGTGTAAAACAAATGCACAGAAATCAATTATTTTTCTACAATAATTAAAAAGATTCAATATTTTTCTTCAACAGAATTTTCCCTGTTAATGCCCTACCTGCCCCCCCTGGCTAAACTTTGCTAGACTCGCCCCTGCACAGTTACCAGCTGTCAGCTACGTAGAAAAGGATCCTGGTGTAGAAAGTAATATTAAATACATTCTAACAACAGCTTATCAAGTTTAAACGTGCTGCTGTTGTTTATCCGCTGGAGAGGGAGGGGGGGAGAAGAAGAGGCAGTCGCTCCATATATCGGTTGTTAAGCTTAATGCAGGAATGCTTTAAAACATTTAGAGATGAACTTACACACTTGCTTTTCTCGGAGATGAAATGCCGGTTTGGTAGCGAGGCTCCAAATGCTCTAAATGACGCATACAGCTCTGACGTGCTAAGGTCATGAGCTAGGTTACGCCATGTCGCAAGTTTTGTGAGGTGCTTTTGTGATAGTTAATGGATCGGATTACATTTTTTATTTCTCTCCGATAGCCGATCCAGTAATTTAGGTCAGTATCAGACGCGTAATATTGGATCGGTCCATCCCTAGTCTTTACCTTAGAATATAAAGCGGCTTGAGGCGACAGTTGTTGTGCTTTTGGTGCTATATAAATAAATTGAATTGAATTGAACTGAATTAACTACTTGACTCTAAGCTTGTTAAAGTTAAATGATAACCTGGCGCTCCTGTAGTTGTACAAATATGGTCAGTCAAGGCTTCAAAACAGGCATCCACAAACCAATAGGTAGGCACCATGGTTATTTTTGGAGTACAGCCTTTTACATAAAGGACCATCTAAAAAGGATCTTGTTTGTGAAAATGCACCACTTTTGATAGAATGCTGGTGATGCAAAGCTATCAAAATCGTCGACGACTGATTTAATAGTCCACGCGTCGTTTGAAGCTTTGTAAGATCACAAAAGAAGCATGAATAAGTAGTAGGATTTAAGAGTGTAATAACGGACTGAAACAGAAGATGGCAGCACTGCATGTACAAGGATGCCAGCTGTCGTTAAACCCCGAAGAAGAAGTAGCTCTGTCCCAGAATTCATAGCGCAGCCCTGCTCAGTTTCCAACAATGGCGGCAGCTAGTTAGTTTTAATATTACTCTTATTATTCTTTCTGGGTCACAAAATAAACGTTTAATATATTTTCAGGCGAGAATGTTACTGTATAAACCTCAAATATCTGCTCAGTTTATCAAGACACCACATATTTTCAAAAGCGCTCCGACGTTTTCGGAGACGTCTGTTCTGTAGCCCCTGGCTAGCTCGATAGCTAGCCAGGGGCTAGGCTAACTAGAGCCCGTGAGAACACCGGACTCCCGGCAAATCGTTTTCAAACCCACCGCCGTCTTTCGCTACTCAGGTTAAACATATACAAGTCACTTAGATAACTTATAAAATAGATAAAAATGTTATTGTTTGGATTTTTTTTAGTATTTTATTTGTTCCTGAGTAAATCGGTTTGGCTGAGATTAAAGTTATAGTTTTTACACACTGAATAAACATCAAGCAGACAACTGATTATCAGAAGTGTGAAATGGTCGAGAATATACTCCGGTGTCCCGTTATATTTTAGATAGCAAGAGTTTATTAAACTTCACCGAAACAATCTGCAAATTTCATTAAAATTTAATAAACAATCATCTTGTCTTTATTTTTAGTTAGCACATACCTTAAACACTTAAAGCTGTAAGCTAATGATAGTTATATAAGAGCAGATGCTGCTGGTGCAATAATCTGTACGCTTTATGTCCAGTGGATACATGATCTGATTAGTCGACTAATCGCAAAAATAATCGATGACTAGTCGAATATCAAAATAATGGTTTGTGGCAGCCCTAATTGTGTGTGCCCTTGTCTGCCTGATGCAGGTAAAGGAGTTTGACTCAATCTCACGTCTGGACCAGTGGCACACAACCCTCCTGCTGCGCATCAAAAAGACCATCCAGGGCGATGAAGGGGATCTGAAATGAAAGACACCCCGGGGTAGAAACGCAGCACGGAGGGAAAGTTTATCACGCATGCTTTCAAACACACAAACAAACACACACCCTTACACTCCCCTCACTGTGTATAGCGTCCGGAGAGGAGTGTCCACTGATGATTTTTCAATATTTCACTGCTCACTTGCTGTTCTTTCAGAGCACTGTCTTTGTTTCAGCGTGTCTGAATCTGGTCAGAATGTAAATCCTCTCGCCCTCACCTCTGTCTAGAGGATTGCTGCATACATTTTTCTCTTGAAATCTGTCCTGGGGGATTTCAGAGCAGTGTATACTGTTTTGAAGTTAGTACTGATAAGAAATATTGCATGTTTTGTACAGTTATTGTTTACTAGTCATATGCAGCTTCTTTCTCTCCTTTTTTAAATCTAGTTTATTGTATATTTAAACAGATTATGTAATGTTTCTCATGCTTTGTATGAATTTAAAGAATGTACCATTATCTTAGCTTGTGTTGTTGAGATGGAAACAGAAAGATCTTAAAACAAAATTAATTTATTACATCCACAAACTCTTATTTAGCTTCCATTTTATCACCACAGGGAGGGTAATGATATGCACTAAGTGTAGACTGTTATACATTTATAGGTAATTTTATTACTGCTGTTTATGATTACGTTAGGATTTGTCAACTTAATGATACTTTGAATGTTTGAAGCTGCGATTTAGAGTTTGTACTGTTGAATGAAAAGCACTGACACAGATCTCCTTACTTCTTATACCCAGGGCTGTAATCCTGTGCTGATGAGCATCATTAGTCACTCATAATGTGCTGTAAACGTATCATTGAAGGTTTACTACTGCACTGTAAACCTTGCAAATGGCCAGTCGCTAAGCATGTCATTGTGTATAGTTCAGTGTTGTGTACTTTCACTATTGTTAGCCAGACCAAAGTGTTTACTAAAGGGTCAGTTGCCCCGTGTACCCAGCTGCTCCCAGGTGGGATAACAGTGGGCTGTGGATTTGATCAGTATGCTTGTGCAAATGGAAATTAATAAAGGCATTATATCCCATACTGTTGTTGCCTTTGGTGTTACCTCAAGCAGGTTAGCTTAGCTTTAATACTATTTGTACTCTGTCATGATGACACACACATGACAGATGAGGCCAAAGTTTTACATGTAAATGATAGCATTTTGTTTTCTATTTAAAAAAAACTTAAACTGTAGTTTTTCTTATCCAAGGTTTTCTGTTAAATAGTTTTTTACCCCTCTGTTGTAAAAGGCTGATTGTCGTCAGGCAGGCAAGTGGACACCGAACTTTGTGAATGTGATAACTCGAGATCAAGGCAACGTAGGATTCTCAAAATAACACAAAAGTGTATCTAATAAAAATCTCAGACTGGTTTTATTCTCAGTGACCTCAAGGTCAGAGGTTAAGTTTTCTGAATATTTTGTGAATGCGATAACAAGAAGGTGACATATTTTTGAAATTGATGCCTTAGCTGTGCGTACTAGCAGCTGAGGGACAATTTCAAACAGAGACAAGTGCCAGGATTTTGAAGGATTTAAGCAATTTTGTTCACAGTTAGATTAAATGATCAAAAGTTCGTTGCTGCTGTTTCACAGCTGCAGTATTTTACATGCAGAGCGTTTCTCTGTAATTAATACAAAAGTGTTGTAAAATATTCTAAAACATGTTTTTGAACATGTGTAATTGATTAAAATCTTCAGTTCATTTGTATTCACTGGGATTCGTGTCAGATTAAACTTTAGCTTCACCTCTGTAACAGTGTGATGTTGAAATGCCAAACAAAAAGTGCTAACGCTATTCCTAAAACACCAGAACTCAGATAATTATAATCGTGAAAAACCCAAAGAATACACATAAGGTAGCATGATTTGATTTGAGACAGCTGAAACTGTCAGTGAAGCCAGTAAAATAAACTATTTACATTCACCCCCTACACACATCTTATTTTGAGGTCTCAGTTTAGTCCTTTCTTGTTCTTCACTTTGGATACTGGCTGTTTTCTCCCACAATTATTCTCACCAATAACCACAGTCTGAATGTTGGGGTCCGGAGGTTCAGTATCTGAAGCGGCTTTAGAGTCTGAAACTGGAGCCAAAATAGTTTGCGAAGCTGCAGCTTCCAGCACAGATGATGTCGAAACTCCTGGGATCTGTGAGACTGATGCTAAAAACCCCTCAGAAACAGGAACTGAGAGAGTGGGTACAGACAGAGAAGTAGAGGGCGCTTCAGAGGACATGGGGACAGAGTGAGCCATTGACACTGGTAAAGGGAAGGGAACAGGGATGGCTGACCCATCTATAGAAATGACACTGGTCCCTGTATTGTCAGTGGCTACGATGGGCTGGATCTGAGTCCCTGGTGTGACATCCGTGTGGATAACAGTGATCCCGCCGATAGTGCTGTGGCTGACCAGAGCGATGGCTCCGTGACTGGTCAGCCACTCAGCAGGAACGCTGACTGGCTCAGATGGAATCACAATGGAGTCGGTGTGGGTTTTAACAGCAGCATCAGGAGCATCGCCAGCAGCAGTTGTAGCACTTTTCCTGGGCGTGCTCTTATGCTCTCCTGGTCCTGCTTCTTCTGTCTTTATCTTAGTGGGAGATCTGGGCTTCTTTTCCTCCACGTTTCCCTCCAGCACCACCAGGTAGGTCTTCCACGGAGCATCTGAGTCATGAATCTGAAGGTCAAAGAATCCGATGTTATTTCTGCAGCAGTCAGTGCAGGTTTCTTTCTTTTTTCTGTTTTTTAAGATCTACAATCACTGTACAAAAAAATCCAAAAATCATCAGCTTATGTGTCTTTTTTTTCTAAATACGGGAACTTCAGCTCCTGCCACAATACAAGTTAAACAAACTCTGTACCCGTGTAGGTGAAACGACTTTTTCTAAGAGAAGTATTGCTCACCGTAGTGTGCCTGCGTAGGGTGGACTTGTCTGTAAATGTGCGTTTGCAGAGGCCGCACATGTAGGGCTTCTCTCCTGTGTGAATACGCTGATGCCTCTGCAGTGCGTTGAGCTGAGTGAACTGCTTGTCACAGTCTTTACAGCTGTACGGACGCTCGCCTGACAACCACCAAAGAAACAAGAAAATATAAAAAATAGTGAGGAAGAGATTAATGAAAAATCACCTATAAATTCAATGTAATATAACTATTAAATGAAAAACGACATCTACATTTTACCTGTATGTATTTTTAAATGCTGGTGGAGAGAATTCCTCTGAGCGAAGCCTCTACCGCAGGTTTCACACTTATATGGTCTGGAGCCTGTGTGGATGTTTGAGTGGTGTCTCAGGTATTCTTTAGATGCAAAGCTTTTCCCACAGGCTTCGCACATGAATGGCTTCTCTCCTAACACGAGAGAACAAAAAGTTATGGTCTTGTATGTGTAGATAGTTTTGTTTTTAGTGTGCTCACACTTCAGGACTTTTTCCTTTAAGAAATACTGTTTGTGGAGATAGACCAAAAAAATAATCTCCAATGAGCTTTAAGGGAGAAACTATAGGCGCAGAGGATAAAAACTGTAACACATCCCCACGAAGCATCCTCAGATGATTAGCTGTTTTAAGATATTTTAATGAGGGTATTTTTTAAAAACCTCCTAACACTTCATTAATCAGAAAACAGCCATTAATGCTAATGCCAGGTGCTGCTAATCAAATGTACTTAATTCGTTGATCATCCGCAAGCGTGAGCACCTCTATAAAAGCAGATGTTTTGGTAGTTTGTAGAGGTGGGAATCACCATACATCCCACGATACGATATTATCACAATACTTAACGCACGATACGATATTATTGCAATTTTTTAAAATATTTTGCGATATTCAGATTCTGTACATAAAGGTAAACTTTAGCAATATTCATTTTATCTAATAAAGTCTCGCACTCAGTCTTTCTCTCATTTCAGTTTTATTGTTGACAAACTGAACGGTTTGTATTACAGTCTAGTCCAACTTAACTGAACGCAACCATCTGGTACAATTATAGCTATTCTGAACTATGCAGTTTATGAAAACTATGCAGCTCATTCAGCAACTGAAGAATTTGAAAGTAAATTAAAACAAAATATAATTTTACATCAAATAAAAAAAGTTTTAAACTTAATTAAAATAAAACATGTCTTAAATTAAAATAAGTAAACTGTCATGTTTATTCCTGCCAAAAAAAAGTTAAACACATTTGGACAGTGAAGGAATGTCAGGATTCTTGCTCAGAAAAAGGATCAACATGCTCTGAAGTCAGAGCACAAAAACCTTTTTGTAACAAAATATCGATTTCTGCTGTCCCTGTATCGATACATTATTAGCAAACAAAATATCACGATACTACACAGTATCGATTTTTTCCCCCACCCCTAGTAGTTTGCTGGTCTGGATGTGCAAACAAACTGAACTCAAACTCAAATCGTGCAATGCTCAGATGCAATGCAAAAAACCCAGGACTCTACAGTGCTCGGGTAGCATGTTAAATTTTAAAGTTTATTGGGCGTTAAGAGGGGAAAAAAGAACAGGACAGCACAACTTAGGTTTGGAAAGTTGGATCTTACCAAACCACGAGACTTTTGGGACAATTTCCTTTGGACAGACCAGGTGACAAATTGATATATTTGGCCATAATGCACAGTGGCACATTTGGCAAAAAACAAACAAACAATACTGACTTTCCAGCACGATGGTGGAGGAGTGATGTTTTGCAGTCACAGGACCTTGACAACTTGCAGTCATTGAGTTGACCTCCTCTGTATGCCAAAGTATTCTAGAGTCAAATGTGAGGCCATCTGTCTGACAGATAACAGCTGGCTGAAAGTGGGTCATGCAGGACAGGATAACGATCCCAGGCACAGCGGCAAATCTCCAACAGAATGACTTTAAATTAAAAGAATCAAGTTGCTGCAATGGCCCCAAGTCCAGACCGCAACCTGACGCAAATGCTGTGGTAGGAGTGTACGAGAGCTGTGCATAAATAAATGCCAGCAAATTTCAGTGAACTGAAACAACACTGCAAAGAAGAGAGGGCCAAAATTCCTCCACAACACAATGAAAGACAGATAAAGTCACGCAGAGCTCAATTCCTTCAAGTTATTGCCGCTAAAGATGGTTTACAAGCGACTCAATCATGGGGTGTATTTAGTTTTTAACATACTGCATAAAGTCATGTGAAAACTTTCTTTTTCTCTTCATTCAGGTCCGTAATGCCAAAAATGACCAAAGCACAGAAACGCAAAGAAATGACAAGATGAAACATGCTCTTGATGACAATGCTCAAATCTGATTAGTTATTAATGTTCAATTATGGTTTTACCTGTGTGCGATCTCTTATGGTAGGCCAGCATGTGCTTCTGAGTGAACCGCGCATCACACTCATCACATGCAAATGGCTTCTCTCCTGTGTGAGTCCTACACATGTGTAAACACAAAGGTTAAAACCTCATCATCTACTTACACATACACTACATAAACATGAACACACAGAACTGCCATTAAAAAAAACAGTCCAGTTGTTCTTTGACGGTAAAGTAAACAAAGGAGGCTCTCGTGCCTGATCTCCAATTAATGGCAGCACCTTCAGCCTGATATTCCAGCTGTTTCTGGTGAAAGTAGTCTATATATAAAGATGCCTGGTCTGAGCTATTAATTTAGCATACTGTTGGTGATGCATTTCATGACTAAGTAGCGGGATGCTAATATCAAAGGATTCACTATAAAGAGAATAACTCAAATGACACCCTTAATACTCTCCCACGATTAAAAGCTTTCGGTCAATTTCTTGCTTTTGCAGGCCCACCCCTACCCCGAGGCTTTATTTAACCATCTCCGTACCTGCGGTGCATCTTGAGGGCAGAGTTCTGGGTAAATCTGGCCCTGCAGTCAGTACACTCAAAGGGTTTTGTGCCTGTGTGCGTCCTCTCGTGCAACAACAGGGCAGTTTTGGAGCTGAGTGATTTCCCGCATTCGGGACAGATGTGTCTCAGATTGCGTTCATGGACCTAAGCAGCCGCGACAGAAACTCCACATTATTAAAATAACATTAATATGTCTGTTAGAAATTCTACCGGTCCTCACCTGTCTTTGATGGCGGACGACGTCCTTCTTTCGCTTAAAGGTCTTGTTGCAGGATTCGCAGACAAAGAGCCTCTCGTTACTGTGAACGTGCTTTTCATGGATCTTCAGATTGCTGCGGTTTGCAAAGGTCTGCGAGCAGGTCTCACAGCGATAAACCACATCTGCTTTCACGCCATGGTACGTACTCACCAAGACACCAACAAGTTGCAGCATTATTTAAAAATATATACCATGTACATTATGATATAATGCACATACTGTACGTTGCAGTACATAATTCCAGCTATATTAGAGCTAAAGCATTATTATCATGTTACCTGATATGCTTTAAGTAGCTCTTCTCATAGTGGAAAGTCCGCTGGCACTTGTTGCACTGGAACTGGGCCTTGGATGATTGTTTTAAAGTCTGCTTGGATTGTTCCTCCTCATCCTCCTCCTCCTGCTCCTCTCCGGGTGGTAAAAACAACGGGTCTCCAGAATCCTTACTCTGCGCATCGTCCTCACATTCCCAGTCATCCCCATCAGAGGCAGGGTCTCCCAGTAAACACTCGTCTTCTTTGGCTTTTTCTTTCTCTGGCTCAGATTTATCTTCAGTCCTGCTCTCATCCTCCTCTCCATCTTTATCAATAGTTTGATTTTTGATGTTTAAAGGCACTATTTTAGTACAAACGCCTCTCTGTTGCACCTTACTGCCAGACAGTTTCGCCTGTGTCTTTCTTCCCCGCCTTTTTTCATCCTTCACTGTTTTCTTTGCCTTGAATCTTTTTGAAGTGACTTCTGTCACTGTCTTCTGCCTATGTGGAGACAGCTGCTGCTTAACCAGCAAGCTTCTACAATGCCTCTTCCTGTTTGCCTTTTCTTCTTTTTGAGCACCATGCACATCATCTGGAGCCACAACTTTTGAGCTTTTCTTTGTGGGCTTTTGTATTATTTCTGTGCTTATGGCTTCACCGCAAACCTTCAGCAGATCATCACAGTCCAAAAACTCTGCCGCTGCTTGAACATTACCTATCCTGTCTCTGGCAACTTCAACTTTACCGGTGTACACAAATTCCAGAAATGCAGAGAAATCCTCCGAGTGCATATTTGAGAGAGACAGTTTATCACGAGATGCGTCCGGAGACAGCAGAATTTTCTTGAAGTAGCCACTGGATGCAGCAAGCATCACCTGGTGGGCATGAAACTCCTCCACATCTCCCTCATAGTCCACCTGCACGGTGACGTCACTCAGCTGACCTTGCAGCCTCAGGTCATGCAGAGAAGCCAGAATGTGCTCATGATGCGAGCCTGAGGTAAGCTGGACCGCTTTGCTCCCCATCATTCACTCGGGCACCTGAGAAAAACTTGAGCTGTAATTGGCTGTGTTTGTTACTCAGCACTGACATTTGTGTATGTGCTATGAAAAGACTATACCGGCTTAAATCCACATTAGCTTGAGCCATCGTTAGAAGAGGCTAACTTTACAGCAGTTAAAGTGACATTTAGTCTATTAGGAAATGAGATGAACACAATAATAGGGAAATGGCAGTTAATAATTAACTAGAGGGCAGTAAATGCTCAGCGAGTTCCTTAAAATGACCCCGATGTCAGAAAAACGTACATATAATTACTTAAAGTGGTTTAAATGTAACACGTTTGTGGTTTTGTCTCGATGCCACTCACTGACAGCAAATGCTAACAGCAGCGTCACATGCACTGTGGCAAACAAGCTAGGTTAGCTAGAAAAAAATTAGCACTTCGTATGTAACTAATGTGTGTTTCTTTGGTAACACAACATCGTAGTACGACACGCTGCACGCAGTGTAGCAGCCAGCAATATACACAGCGAAACGAAGCAAGTTTTCTTACCGTAAACTCGGTAAAATGGCAGCCCTTCAGAAATGCTCTACTCGGCGGAGAGCACTTCCTGGAACAAGTCACTCACGAAAACGCCACTTGTCTCTTTACTTTGCCGACATCCGGTGCCGTTTAGACTGATTTGGGATCAGTCTTTATTTTGCAGTCGCGTTTAAAATCGTGATTTGCTGAGTACAGCTGCTGTTTCTGGGTCGTTTTGTGTCGGGTTATTGACTATAAGCGCAGGACCTTATCTAAAACTAGACGGTGTTCGAACGTTTGTTCACCCGTGACTACTGTTGTGCTAATTTAGCTAGATAGCACTTTATATCGGTTTACCTTTGCGCCAAAATACTGTCCATTGCTTAATCAATAGGATGCTGCAGTTTTCATGTTACTGCAACTGCCTTTATTTTGAGTGAAATAAACTGCTTACAGAACAATGACAGCCAAGTCCCCGTGTTACCGTAACTCTTAATCGCGATAGAAGATAATGCTTATGAAAACATTACTCCTAGCACCCACATGGTGGCAGCAAGGCACAGTAGGACAGCAACGCGCTATACGCCGCTTGTGTTGGGTTAAAAAGCACTTTGTGGTAATGCATTATGTACAGTCTGCAGTCTTTTAGGGCTGGACAGTTTTCTGGAGTGCCTGTAATTTATAATGTAGCTCGCTTTCTGGTCGCTAGTATCACGTGGCAGCCTTCTATGATATCAAATAATTTCCCTGTATAATATCATGGACTGTATATAGTGTAATAGTTTAGTGCTGCAGAGGGAATACCAGTACCGAGGTAAAACAGGCCAGCATGCTGAAGGACTTAAGCTAATTCATTTACAGTCAGACCAAACATATATCATCTGCAGGGTTGCAAAATGCTGCCATTCCAAAGGTGGATGGAAACCTACTTGAGGATTCACTGGGGTGCTGTTCTGCAGCTGCCAAGGTTTTTTTATTCCTTCCAGAGGAAATCCATTACATTTGTCTTAATGAATTCTGCAAGCTAGCAATCTCTCTGTTCCGGTGACTCATGCTGCTCTCTGTGTGCAGCGCTGTGGAGGCTTTAGCTCTGACCTGGAACACTGTGTTCACCTGGTTCTGGTTGCTTTCCTACCATATATACTATATGCTACAGATCGCCGTTTTCATACAACAGGTCCTTACAATACACAAAACATCTGCATTTGTGATAATCTGCAACTGCAGGCTGATGGGAATTAAAGGTATTTGCATAGATATTAATATTGTGTAAAGTATTAGCATGGGGGGGGGGGGGGGGGTGGAGTTTAATGAGAAACTGATTACTTTGTGGAAAATAATGAGAAGACATATATGCATTTTACACTTTGAGCTTGCAAGCACATTTGTTGTTTAAGGCGTATCTAAATGAAGGTTTCAGTCAGCCTAGAAGACCTATATAAATGTTTTCTGTTTATAGAGGCCGCTTTCCAAAAAATGATAAAAGAATAGCTTAAGCAATCGTGGTGGTTATGTCTAAGTCGCACTATCATTGTTCCTGTGTAGCACAGTAAAGAGTTAAGCAGATTCTGGTTTGTGGTATAGTCAAGGGTAAATACGAAGGGCACTTCAGTATTTGTGGTTTATGATGTGACAGGAGGCTTTGTCAGAATGAAGACTGGGTAGAAAAATAGATGAACTGTTTCTACATGTCATCAGTGGTTGACATCTGTAATCAAGAGGATGAACACATGCTGCATCGCTGAAATAACAAAAGGTCAAACAGTCATTGCAGAAACAAGACTATCTGATCTACTTTCAGCTGATACTGGTTGACTTTTTACTCCAGTGCAGTTTGTGTTATTCAGTCAAGGTGTCAGATGTTGCTAGACTATGGCATGCCTAGTAGCCAGGGGTTCTTCCAGTAACAAATTAAATTCCCACATTAGGTTGCCAGAGAAGAAGGTGACGTGCAAAAGCCTGCTGAAAGGTGATGGGCTCAGCAAACAAAACACTGCGCCGACTTTTGGGCTGTGTTTGTTCTGCTATGGGCAGACTCCTCCACACGACTGAAAATACCAGTGCTGACATTCCACAGCGCACAAACAACACGACAAAATGTGCACTGTGTGAGTGAAAAAGCAAAAGTGAGAGCCAAGGCAGATTTAATTTGAGGCTACAGAGTGCGCACACACTGTAAAAAAAAAAAAGAAAAATGAAAAAACACAACAGTAGAATTCAGGGAGTTGGATTGTGATGGTTATGTTTGGGCTGTGCTTGTGTGCTGGACTGTATAAACACTTTAATTTGGATGCTGTGAAGGGTAAGCCAGTTTGTGTCCTTGCAGGACCTCTCTGCAGATCTTTAGTGGGGTTTGTTGACTCAGAATCCCAGCACATGAATTGAACCAGTGATGGTAAACAGCCGAACATTACATGGAAGTGCGGACAGTGGTGGTCCAAGAATAACCGCAGAATTCTCTTTGTGCTTGCCCATATTTACCACAAAGCTAATGCCAGACCAACACAAACCGGTCCAACTCAGTATTCTGTGGTGTCTTTCCCTTCCCCTGCAGTCAGTGAACTCTGCAAACTAAAAACATACTTCTTTAATTAAGATACCAATGTTTTTTCTGTCAATGGCTTGTTCCTACTTTGTGCACTTTCTTGATTTTATGCAAATTTGCAGAGCTGTTTCACTCGTTTTAGTAAATGAGCGCAACTCTTCCACCCGTAAGAATCTGGTCAGGATTCAAATACTGTACATGTTTGTGCAGTCGTGTCAAGGCCAAGGTTGCTTTGCCAGGATACACACAGCAGTCCAGGCCTGTCTATGGTACTCTC
Organism: Neolamprologus brichardi; assembly: GCF_056152115.1. Classification (NCBI taxonomy): domain Eukaryota; kingdom Metazoa; phylum Chordata; class Actinopteri; order Cichliformes; family Cichlidae; genus Neolamprologus; species Neolamprologus brichardi. Next base: position 4,182,737 of record NC_142118.1, on the reverse strand, counting down.
GTCTAACACTTCAACCCTTCTCCTTTTTCCCTTTTCTTTTCCCTTTTTTTGACTGGCTGGATGCCAGACCACATTTAGCTAGTCCAGAATATCACTGGAACCTCTAAAACCACAATGTAACATCAAGACATATGAGACCAATGATTCACAAAAATTGCAGAAGACTGTCCATGCCATAATGAGGAAATGTGATACTTTTTGTTTTTGTTTTTTTGGTCATGAGTGCTGAGACTTAAGGTTTATGAGGAAGGCCAGATAGGCTCATATGATAGCAAAAAATGCTCATTCTTTAGTCATACTCGTACTGTGGCTCCAGGCATGGCATTGTCTATAGTATGAGTATCTCAAATGTGTTTGATGGCTTTCAGTAAAATTGGCACAGATATCCGCTGTACCCAGCCGATGAATCCACTCTTAATACCATCCAAACTTAGGTAGGTTTAATAGTAGATTTTTAGCCAATAGGAGAATAATATACTGCCAGACTGTTAGTGCTAGCTACCTATACACATTACAGGGGATTTATAATTCTGTGTTAATCTGCATAATAGCTACATCATAAGCCTTTTGAAACCCTATGCTGTAACATGCATAGCCTGACTGCAGTAACTACATCACCATCACTGCGCAGAGAGTGACTTCAGTCATTTGCTACATTGTATCACATTTAAGTATTGCACGTGTTCCGTGTGTTTATAAATGCACATAAACGTGTGTTTATGTGTGTTAAGGTATTTAAGTCTATTTAGCATTTGTTGCCAGATGCTTGACAAGTTAACATCTGCCAGCAAAATAACAGTAATCCTGTTGCAATTGTCTGATAAGCGCAGTACTTCTTCAGTTTGTGACAAAAGTTACCAGTCAAAATTTACAAACTAATCAAGTAAGTATGCTCTTGTACATAGTGTACTACATGGAAAAAAAATGAAACCCTGCTCATCATTAGGGGCACATTACCATGCCAGCGTTTAGCCATATCCAATGCCTCAATAAGCAACAACCGTAGCTGTGGGCTGTTGTAGGCTCGTTCCAAGATCCTCAATGCGGTGTACTGTAACAAACAACGTTAAGTTTCTTGAATACAGCGCAAAAGGAATCATGCCTGTCCTCTCCCATTCAAATAGGCTCCATTTCACCAAACAGAGATGTTTTTCTTCTTGCGCCTGCCTGGTTTGGAAAATACTTTCCTTTCATTGATGAAAAGATATACAGCATTCAGAGATGAAATTACTTTCCAAATGGCCTCTGACTCACCATCTCTATTCCCAGTACTCTCTCAGCTCCCCCCTCCTCACCCACTCTCCACCTTACTTGTCCTTGCGAATGTTCTATCTATTGTAACTGTATACAGCACTTAGCACTTCAGACGGCAGACAAACCAGCTCAAGGACAACTGCCCACTCTTACGATGTTCATAAATAGACTATTTGCCCAGGCTTACCAATCACGTTACCCACAGAGCTTGTGTGGGTGCTTGTGGACATTGTGTAGCTTGTACCGAAATAGACCTCCGCTGCTGCGTGAGGGTGCGATCAGGCCTTCAGCTTGCAGTGTGAGAGACCAGTTTGCACAGAAAAAAAGCTTTGTTGTGTCGTTGAAAATTAACAATAATGACTCACGCAGTCTATCCCTTTTATAATGTGCGATTTTGTTATCCGTTTGCGATCTGCGGCGCCTCAAAACAGGTGGTATCACCTCCGCAGAATTTTTTCCAGAATGCAACACTCCCCGACTGTGTGGGCCACAACCGTCAGCACATTCCTGGAGAGCTGGATCCCCAGAAGCAACAATTCCTCCTTCCTCTCTTCCCTCCCTTCCTTCCTGCCGCCCTGGTGTCTTCTACTTTGCTTCCATGGATTGCATCACTCGTCTGCCTCCTGGCCTCCTCTGCTCAGACCCTTTAATCACATATGGCACGCACACAAGTAAATGTGTGCGTGGCACAAACACGCACACACAAATGTGAACACACAAACTGTGGGCAGAAGGAACCCTCGTCAGTCCTCATACTGGTTTTGAGGCTTCAGTTGGAATTTTATGGTTGGTTTGAGCAGAGGATTCTGGAGGTTTTCCAGCTGCCCTGCAAAGTCTCCTCTCCCCGCTTTCGCTCCCTCCATCTCTTTGTTCCTTTCCTTCAGCTTTCCTCTCTTTTTCTTTTCCTCCCCTCTTTCCTCTCCCCACCCTCCCAGCTTTACCCACTCGCCCTCAAGGTCAGAAATATCCTGTGGTTTCGGTTTGATCCCCTTGGATATGCTTTTGCTCTCTCCTTCTCTCTGCCTTTTCCTTCTTTTTTGTCTTGCTTGTGCGCACTCTCACACATGCACACACGCACACTTACTGTAAGCATACTGCATTACTCTAAGCATTCCCATACAGGAAACACATGTTGGGATAAGCACTGGCAGTTCTGTGTGCCTTGCAACACACACAGTCCATCTCATCAGGGGTCAGCAGGCTATCCGCCATGTAACATTCAGGAAGGAAACAATGTCGTAGTCTCCTATTGCTCCGGGCTGAAGTATGTGCCACCGAAGACCTTATCCATATTAAATCTGTTGATTCATTGACAGTGAAATAATGAGCAATCCTCAACTTCCTCACATGAAGCCACGGTCAGTGTACTCCTCCAGCCCCAGCCAGGTTAACCCTGCTCTTCTGGGTTCACCTATTCTCTGAGTTGCACAACATGGCAAAAGTCCAGCACTTGTGAAATAACAAGGGCCTTGGCTGACTGAAAGAACGGCAGTTCAAACAGTCATCGTATCCGCCAGTTAATGGAGGAAAACAGTCTTGCCCAATTAACCTGATCCCAAGTCTCTCGTGTGTACGCCTCAGTCGTAGTTCCACAAATCTTCAGCTAACGGTTTTCTACCAGAAAAGGATGAGATCATGTCCATAAATCCTTCTTCTTCTTTGTTAAAGTTATTTTTTAAATTCAAAAACAGTCCTCCAGCTTGATTTGAAGTTAAATGCTGAACCCAGCCGCCAACAGTGTTCAGTTAAGAGTGACGTAGATCACCTACATTTTTATGGAACTTGTATTCATCCAATGATTTTCAAAGTCAACATGACATATAGTTAAAAGATAGTGGAAAATTGAAAATTATTAAAACAATTGTGTACTTTGTGCAAAATGATTACAGCCCTTGCAGGTCTTTGGCTCGCTGTCAGTTTGTTGAAGTAACCTGAAGACGATTCACGTCAGACTTCCTAAATCACTGTTAAATAGGGTTAAAAAGCGGTGAGGGTGATAGTTTTTCAGTCCACAGGCTATGATTGTCCATGTGTTATTTTTTACTTGGCTTTTCTTTGTTTTCTCTTCTGTTTCTGCTTTTGTATTTAGGCACTACAGGTTAGGATAGGGCAGCAAAACCTGCTTGGTTATGTTGTAGATAAAGATTTCAAAACTTGAATCCTGCACACTGAAAATGTTCTCAACACAAGGACACCTTGTGTTCTCCAGCTAAAGGGACAGTTTGTGAGGCCTTGGGAAACCGATATTGTTTTGGACTCCTTCAGCATCTTTTCATGTCTTTTCATGACCACTTTGCGCATACTTGTGCCTCCTTGCGTGCTGGACGACCCGTGTCTATCCCCGAGCTGAGTCTACTACAGTACTTGCCGGGACAGGAGCTTTGAAAGGCATTGTTGTTTCAGACCGATGCTTTAACAGTGAGGAGGGGAGACTCTCCCAGTAAAATAAACCACAAATACTTTTCGAGAAACGCTGCACCCTGCTGCTCAGTTTCAGCTTGTTGACACAACTGCTCGGGGCAGATTGTTTTTCAAATATGCAACCGGTCGTCAAATATACAGTGTCGAATTAATTTCAGGGTAACCTCCGAAAGATCTCTGTTCACTGTGTTAAATTTGTCCATTTTCTTTGGGTGGCTTCCCAGAAGCGGCGAGACCACAGACATGAAAACCTATGTGAGATGACGCCCAACCATACGGCCAAACTGTCCAATCTATAGTGTGCATGCAGACGTACACTACTGTGGCAAGGCTGACTTAAAAATCATTTCCTTTGTAGCTTGTTAGTTCCTCATAACTTCTTGTTATAAGTATACTTTTACCACATGCTCTTGGTTGTTTTCTACATCAGGCTTTAGTGAGAGGATGGTTTCATTAAAGTGAAACAGTATCTTATACTGAATATTTACTGAAAAAGTCCCGAACACCCAGGCTGTTAAAGTGAGATTTCGAATGCTGACCTATTCCCTTTTGACTCTTTGCGGATCACCACGAAATCCCGATAATCCCAAGGAACACAGCTTTGCTTTAAGAGCCACCATTTTCTTTCAGTATGAACCCTTTTATCCCTCCGCATCCTTTTGAAAATGTCCAAAAATGGAGAGGAGAGAGGAAAAAGAGGCACGAGGGGGGGAGGGAAGGGATCTGACAGGCTGTTCCAGCAACGAGACCCACAACTGACACATTTACTGTGGAACGGGACAAGTATATGAATGTGTGAGCGAGACAGAGAAAGACACACATGCACAGAAACTGAAATGTTAGCAGATAGTGTCTCTTTTTGTCAGCTGAGTGTGGTCACAGGACCAAAGCTCCACTTCACTAATTTCATTCCCTCCTGGCTGGGTAGGAATTCTGCAGAGACATCTCAGCAGGACCTTTTTTCTGTTTCCTTTAAATCCTCACTACAGACACAGATTTGTCACTTTCTTTCCCAAAATAAGATCACATTTGATCTCCTGCCATCAAAATAGCCTTCCGTCTGAGACAACTGTCACTGTTTATCCACATTATGAAGATAACGGGGCCATCTTCTGTGGTTTGGGGGTGTCAGATGAGTTGAGTGTGGAGGAGCTTGTCAGAGGAGAGGAGAATGATTCATTGTGTTGTTCTATAATTGAGTGATCCAGCATTCATCGTGGGCATGATGGTGAGATCATCCCTCACTATTAGACGTGCAGGATTCGGTGCAGAACTGCAGGACAGCAGCTTTGAGAACAGAAAGGACTGTTCTGCTGGTTCTGCCTGTCTTTCCTCCAAAGTGCAAACTTTTAATGCTCTTCTTTGTTGCGTTAGGCCTTCATTTATTTCACTACAGTGCAAAAGCCATTAAGAAGCGATTTAAGCATACCAGTGAAATGTTTCCCATCTTGAATCCATGTTGCATTCAGGGACATGCAGACATTTAGGATTAGCCTTTTTGGAAATATTCGTCTGGCATCTCGGTTTGGTTTGTAACCAAAATAGAAGTCTCCACACCTTGACTGTGCACATCAGCTGTCCAAAAATGAACCCCTTTGAAAGAGATTTGAAATCATACACATTACATATCTAAAGAGGTACTTGCAAAGTTTAGGGAATTTTATGAGGGAAAGTATGAATCCAGCTGCAAAGACGCTGTATTTCCAACCAAACAGACCCTTGTTTCCAATGCAGGTTCAATCTTATTAATTTGTAGTATTAACTCACATTAAGACTACACATTAATTGTAATAATTTAATAAGGAAGGGTTAGGAACCCTTTCTAACCCTAACACCTAACCTTTAGGATTAGGATTAGCGGTTAGGGTTAGGAAGTGTTAAACCCCCGGGCCTTGGACCGGTACCGGTCCGTGAGTCGTTTGGTGTGAAACTATACATTTCAGGTGTGAAATGTATAGTTTTCAGGGGTTTTATCGGTTTTCAGCGTTATTTTGTTATCGTTTTTATCGTTTACTCGGTTTTCCTTGGTCTTTTCATGTGTGTTATGAATAAATTTAATTTTTTGCGGTACCGGTACTAGTTTTATTTTGTTGTATTTATCCACGACACCTTAAAGGCCGGTCCGTGAAAATATTGTCGGGCATAAACCGGTCCGTGGTGCAAAAAAGGTTGGGGACCGCTTTGTTAAACCACAACAGTCTTTGCGATCTCACCAGTCTCATTTGTTAGAGTGGACAGGACTGAAGAAAATATGGAGCTGTTTTATCCAATATGATTAGGATGAGATATTTTATTGTTTTACTTTATTTTCCAGAATAGTTGAAGTGGGGTAAACTTCAATTTTCTATGCTTCAAGGAAAAAGGACGTGCTTTTTATTCCATTTATTGACAAATTCATCACTAAATTAGCCAAGTTCCCCCATACAAATGAAGCAGTTGTGTCGCTAATCTCATCTGCACTTTACTTATGCAAACAGCAGCAACAGAAGACTTCAACATAGTTTAATTACAATGTAACATATGCATAGTTATTCCTGTCTTTTTGACAGTAATAGTGCACATTCTTGACCGTGGGGTTATTTTGGTTCCTTTTTGATCAAATATGAAACCGGTATAAAGCTATCCTGCGTGACAGTGAGGGTGCAGGCAAACCATTTTTAGCAAAGCGAGTGCAGAGAGGTGTTGGCAAGGTCCTTTGTGAGAGATAGAAAGTAAGAGAGGGTGCTTGACCTCCCTTAAGAAGCCATCTGTATAGTGTGCTCACAGCACAGTTCAGTACAGGCTGTCCTGAATGTTAACAGCACAGCACTGGTACTTTCTGAGATTCATAGATTAGCTGCCCACACTTAGATAATAACAGCTTTTACTGCTTGTTGATATTTTGTGGATCATGTGAGATTTGCCATCATCTCTGTCCTTTGTGTGGTTTTGCAAAGAAATGTCTTTCACCGAGATGATAAAGTTGGAGACTGTTGACGTAGCCAACAGTTACACTTCATTAGTTGATACGGTGCTATCATGCCATTGTGCATACAAGTGTGTGTGTGTGTGTGTTTGTAGAGCAGTGGCAGGAGGAGTGTGTGGAGGTCACCTTGACTTTGCCACTGCAGAGCAAATCAGTAAGTTAGAGAAGGCAATCTTTTTCACATTTGTCTAGCGAGTCTCACATCGTAGCACAAAGAAGCAATTTCCCTTCTCAGCCCTGCACAAAGTAAATACACGAGCTGCAGTCATAACCTCGCCTCCTCCTTCTCCCGCCTTCGCCCCGCTCGGCGTGCACGAGTGATAAAACGCACAGGGAGGAAACAGAGACTGCTAGGTACACAGGTAAATGGACGAAATGATCCAGTTTGCCTCATTAGAGAAAAAACATTATGTTCCCGGGTACACTAGCGCACCAAGGTTGTCATGGAAACCAAGCAGCTTTGTCACAGACTGTTTCCGTGGGGTCTGTCTGTCTCTCCACATTTGCTCTTCATCAGGGACACTCAGATCACTGATATTCTACACCACAAGGCTATGACTCATACACATCATCTTTGCATCTGGAACAAAAAGGGGTGGGGGAAAAACAACACACACACACACACTAGACACAGTGGCAACACATTCGTACTTACACTCCTACATCTACTGCAAATCTGTGTTAATTATATGCATATATTATGTGCATATTTGCACAGAATAATCTTCAGTGTTTTCACCAACTACAGAACGTGCATGACACTTTTAAGGTGCCTTTTTCAGACCATGACAGATGTGCACCGCGCTGAGTAGTCCTCCTTTCTGAGTGGTTATGTTGGCGCCTGCCTTTGTGATCTGACTGGTTCACCTCATTATATATCAGGTAGATTATGGGCTTTAATCGGCCTTTAGTCCGTCCGATCAGCTGATGTGCTCAGTGCGTTTCCTGCTTATCTAGGCCACCAGATGTCAAAATCGGGGGCCTTATGGCAAACCAGAGCAGCATCCCGAGTACCAGAGAGAGAGAAGAGATGACTGATGTGGAAGGGAATGCCAAACTTTGCAACGGGAACCAAATCTGCAGAGGGAGTTTCGAGAGAGGCGAGATACATGTGTTTGCCAGAGATTTTTCAGGTGCACCAGGTGATTTTCATTTGAGTTGAAGATAGCAAGGCCAGTGCAAGACACACACACACACACAAGTACACATGCACACCCTGGGGTGCAAGGTAGAACAAAGTGATGAGTGACCCACTGTCTCATCGCTCTCCTGCCATTGCCTACAGCTGTTTCATCAAAGTCTCACTTCTGGCAGCCCCTCATGTGCCTGCCTGACACGCTTACTTGCACACGCATAGACACACATACATTTGTCTTGTAGCCATTTATCTCTCCTGCCAGCTTGATCTGGCTGCTTATCTCTTCAATCTTTTCCTAACTTGGATGGACACACATATACACACACACCATCCACCCCCTCTTCATCTCTATTCCCCCACCGTCCCGCCACCCTTTTTTCCTCTCTCTTCCCTACTTTACACTGGCATTAGCTACATATGGCTTAACACATTATACATTTCACATATGGATCTGTGGACGGAGGATAAAAACATGTCTAAAACATTTGATGTGGATTCTGTGTCATGGTGAAAGTCTTTTATCATTACAATCCCTCTACTGCAGCTTGCTCCGCTCATTACTCCGCCTCCTCGGTTACAGAGTGTGTGTTTTCAGTAGTAACGATTCTCAGAGACTTCACAGAGTCAAATCTCTTCAGATTCTGATTTATTAGCTCCAAACAGAGTTAACAGTACGATGAAAAGTGCTGGACCAGAAAGGTAGCACAGCTCAGTAATAAAAGCACTCATCATTTTTGTATTTTTTTTTAAAAAAAAGCTAAATATTAAATGTAGGTAGGATGCAATATAAATGTGCACATGTATGAAACGGGATTTTATGTATGAAAGCCAGTGTTGGGGAGTAACGGAATACATGTACCGCCGTTACGTATTTAAAATACAAAATATGAGTAACTGTATTCCGTTACAGTTACCGTTTAAAAAGGTGGTATTTAGAATACAGTTACTTTGTTGAAATAAATGGATTACACGGCGGTACTTTCCTGTTTCATATTGTGGCGGGTCAGGACTGTTTGGGTTTTGTTTGACAGCTACGTTCTGTTGTTCCACACGGCAGCGTTACGGTTGCCATGGTTACAGGGTGACGCTCTCTCTCTGCGTGTTTCCTGGGTGAGAGAGGCCTTTTTGTTGTTGTTGTGCTAAGCTAATAGGCAGAATGCTACAGGTATAGCTCTAAAGAATGTAGCATCATAGGCAGTGTAGTCCGTGCTGCAGGGAGAATGGACTGTCATACCCGTTATGTGTCTGTGAGCGAGGGAGGGAGAAAAAGGAAAAGTACGAGCTGTCATCGAGCAAAAACGGGAGCTGGAAGCATGTAAATATAATAATAACCACTGCAGCCAAGAAGAGAGCCTGACGAGCCCAGTTGTAAGTAAGCTATTAAGACTCGACTGTACACCGTGTTCGTGTTTTCCTCCAAAAACAATAAGTTCCGTTGGAGCAGCTTTTCAACGCCTCTCTCTGTCTCTCGCTAGCAAAGTTGACCCAGACAACAAAGTAAAGCTAGTTTTCGGCTACGAGCCCGACACGAACCCGACGTATTAGCCAGAGGTCCCTTTACTACGGTTCGGAGTCGCGGACCTTCAGTAACAGTAATAAATCACAGCAATAGTACATTCATGTAGTTATAACAGCATGATAATATATTAAGTAATCCAAAGTATTCCGTTACGTTACTCTCATTGAGTAACGTAACGGAATACGTTACAGAATACATTTTGGGGCATGTATTCTGTAATCTGTAATGGAATACATTTTAAAAGTAACCTTCCCAACACTGATGAAAGCATATGCAGCAGTTGCGTGAGGAGTGCAATAAACAATGCAGTAAGAGTCCGTATCTGCAATGGATATGCGAATTGAGCAGCCTGACAGCCCTGGTGCTAAAAATTGTCCTTAAGTATAGTGACACAAATGAGCCACATGCATCAGACAGTAGCAAAGACAGCCGTGTACGTGCTGGGAGTGTGGTGCCGATCTTTAACATGGAAACTGTGACGAGACAGTTGCCCTCATTCAGAAATAGCTGTTCCAAAAATTCGGATGACTAGTTTAAGATATGGATTCATTATGAAACATCAGCTCGATATTCAAGAGAAGACCTACTGTCCAGATAAATCAGCGCAGTATTGTAGTATTTCTACCAGCACTAAGTAGCTGGGCAGCCCTTGAGACCTGTCGTAAAGCCCAAACAAACAGCTCCAAAAAGAAGACAGATCACTGTGATCTAAAAGGCTCCATCAGGCTTCACTGTTCTCAGCCTTCCCCACAAGAGTGAAGCCTTACCAAATACAGAGGTCAACTCTTTAAAAATCCATTACAGTGATGTGCTGTGCATGCAGTCTATAGCAGTCTACCCACTCTATATCTATAGCGCTTTGTGCAGAGTGGATCAGAGTGGTTCAGCAGGTACTTTGATGGTGCACCTTCACTCGCGTGCCCGCTGAGGTGTCCTGACCACAGTGTTTGTGTGACGTGACCGGGAGCATGGAGCTGCTGATCCTTTCAATATTAGTGTCAAAGATGTGCGTGGGAAGGCGTTTTGCAGATGTTAAGTGAGAGGTTGTCTTGCCTCACATGACATATAAAAATGTCTATAATTGGCCGTTGTTGATAGCCTCAGGCGCACATCAGCAATAGTTTATCTATTTCTAAGCATAAATAGATACAGATACAATAGTGTGTGTGTGTGTGTGTGTGTGTGTGTGTGTGTGTGATTTTCTTGGTGTTGGTCCGTTGAATATTCAAGCTTAACCCTTAAGGACCCACAGTGACACTGGTGTCACTGCCCCTTTACACTTAGAGACTTGGTTATATATGATTCATTTGATATAAGACCCCCGTAATTTTCATGAAAGTAGAAATAGGTCTGGGCTCTTAAGGGTTAATAGCTTAAATATCATGCTTCAGCACCTGTCACCTCGTTGTGTGTTTCCAGCATGCACCTGTCATTTTAATTTAGAAAAAGTAGTGTTGCTGATTTTTCTTTGTTTGTTTGTTTGTGGCCTGTAAATATATAATTCACAGCCTCAGTCCCTCTCTGTTTATATACCACTTTGCATTTAACCATTACCGCTAATCTCTAGTTCTCTTCCACAGTGTCTTTTGTCCTTTCTTCTTGTTAAAAGGGAGTTTTTCCTTCCCACTTGCACCAAGTGCTTGTTCATCAGAGGTTGTCTGACTGTTGGGATTTTCTCTGAACCGTTTTAGGATCTAGAAGTGACTGTTGTTGTGATTTGACATTATATAAATTTAAATTAAATTGAATCAGGCTTTTAGTCACTGTGTCTTCGTAACTGTTAATAATTCGAAGTAATTTAACATATAATAAGATGCTGGAAAAAAGACTGACCTTGTAGGGAAGAGTTGGATTACTGGCATGCATGTTTGGGATTTTTCTATCCTGTCCAAAACCATCTGTATTCATCTTCCATTGCATTAAATGAGCTAACGAGGTGTGAAACTGGCTGTTAAAGTCACATGGCATTTCAAAGTGGGGTGCTTGATTCCGCACCAGAACAGCATGTAACATGTAAAGGCAGCTATTTTGCAGCCAGCTGCAAATCAAATATCAGTTAACAAGAAAGTCAGGGAGGCTCGTTGGAATCTCACCGGAGTCCTGAGCTCAACGGTGCATAGCTGATGAGTTTCCTGCATAACTGCTTCCAACCAGTCAGCCAGCCGCTCCCTGGCAAGCCATCCTGTGTATGACTCATCACATGGAGCATGTGATCATTCTTTCAATGCACACACACACACATATACAGTCACATTTATCTGCCAGGAGTTTCCCTCACCAGCAGTGCAGTACATGCAGAAAGACATCCCTGACAGAATACAGAAAAGGGAAGCTCTTTGTGTTTATGTTTTTCAGGCAGTGTGCGTACGTGCATGTGCGTGCATGTCTGTGCTTGAGCATATTTGTGTTAATGACAGGATGCGTGGATGTGTGAATGGGAGTGTGTTGATTTTCCAACAGGCCAGCGTTTGATGAGGGATGAGTCATCCAGATGGAGACCCCGAGGAAGACTGGCAGGTTGATGATTCATCCAGAAAAAAAATGCTCACAAAATAAAAGATGTGTGTGTTCTTAGTAGCATATGTAAGTATAAACACGGGCATACACAAAGATATGTTTCGTTGTACTTGTGTATTTTCTTGCATACTGTACGTGCGTGTGTCCTGTGGCTCGACAGCTTGCTTCGGGCTGTTTTTGTTTATCTTCTTGCAGAGCCGGTATATGCATTTATCAGAGAGATGCCACAGGGAGTCGTTGACTCCATTAATCCAATGCGCAGGAGAGAATTCCTCATTCCACACCACGCGCCCTCAAACTCACAATCTTATCAGCTCGCTGAGGCAATATGAATGGCACAATTCAACATGGATGCGAGCATCTGCGGTCATATGCAGATGCGATTTAAATGATCTCATTATTTTCATGTCAGATCGCTTCGAATCGAGAGCGCGAACGCAGGGAGAACTTCATCAAAGATATCAAGTGAATTGATATTCTGGTGGCTCCAAATCTGCATCATTTTTATTATTTAAACGTCTCCTGGCAAGAAGAATCCTAGATTTTCTGACAGAACTACATTGTTAAGAGATTCATTTTGATCATTTTTTGTTTTTGTGAAGCTGCTTCTAATAAAAAAGACAGCTCCCAGTATAATTAGAGAGATTTTTTGATTATGAAGTATCTTGCCAAAATACTGATGACTTCATGCTTTAATTGAAGTTATTCACTGTAATTTAGGGGCAAGCCTTCAGCTTTGTCATGCATGTATTGTGTACATCGCAGCATTCACAGGAGGAGTTCACAGAAGCTGTAATGAGCGATCATCGCCGTGAACGCGGCTGCGGTCAAAGCAGTCAGAGTCTATCTCTTTACATTAGGATGATTGATCAGCTGGCGGGATGCTAAGCTGATGATGAGGCAGTTATCTGAGAGAGGCAACAGCAAGATCATTAATCTTCCACCGCGATGATGATGATGTGTGTGCCAGGACAGCCATGTGGTGAATCACAGCGGTATTGTTTGTTCACAGCAGTATTGATGATTCCCCCCCCTCCAAAAAAGAACGCCGTCTCTTTCTCCCTCTAGGTTTCTCATGTACCCTCGCACATGCTCAGACACACACAAACAGACGCGCTGATTTTCTCTCCCAAGGGTCACCTTGAGCTGCACAAATTGGCTTCGGTTGGTTGAGGTCTCAACACAGGCAAATTAGTCAGTCGCTGCATCTCTTTGAAAGTCTGAACTAGACTGTGATGATTTCCCCGTGTTTCCCTCTTTCTTCAAGCTTAGCTCCTTTGGCCTGTTTTTGCAACAGTCTTTCTTTGTTACCCCCTCTTTTTCTGGCCAGTTCTCATGTTCGCGCACTTCCCATTCATCGCATCAGCGTCACTTTTTCATTCCCTTTGTCTCCATTTTTCCCTTCATTCACTCACTCCACTTCCACTGCTGATGAATGGAGTGGGAACTGCCCCAGTAGCATCCCCAAAAGCGGCTGCTGTGGTATTTCTTGACTTGTTCATTCAGGGTGTTGGGAAATGCAGCTCTATTTTCAAACTTGCCCTGCTTTTTATTATGTGAATGTGTCCCTCCGCTTTTACTTATCATTGCGGCGGCTGAGCTTGTTTGCCTGGCTGACGTGCGGGAACTCGGGAGAGTGCTTTTATCTGGGAAGAATGATACTGCAGTGTCACCAAAGTAGCTGAGACTATTCATTTCCTGCAAGCTACACTGTCAGTGAAAACAAGTACTCATTTTGCAACTGACACAAGCATGCATCCATCAGAAAAAAACACAAAACACAAACCTATCAGACATGGAAAGAAAAAGCGAATCAATAAAATGATCCTCCATGAATGACAATGAGTTTTAATTACATGCTGAAAAATTAGCATGTAAACGCAGCGTGGATGTTGACTTTGGCATTTTGATTTCGGAGCTGATGTGCTTCCCAGTGCTGCAGCTTGTACTCCGCGTGACTTCTCGACTTCTGGTGAATTCTACTGATTGTAGAAGAGCTCATCCTCTATTTTCTATACTTACAGATTTTAATGTTTAGTTTTGTTCAGTTTATTTATAGTTATTCTGTTTATATTAATCCCAAATGTAATCCCCCAAAAAAGCTCCAGATAAAACATACCAAGGAGGAAGAAGACCATGAACTAGCTACACAAAGGGCCGTCAGATTCAAGCTTCTCTCCTAAATTAGTCCTGGAAAACTAGACTAATAGAAACCAAAACCTAAACAGTAGTGCTGGTGAAAGCAACAGAGGGTTTAAGGTGGTGCTGATGGAAATAAGTTAGGAGGAGTAAAGGACCAAGCAGTTGCCAACCACCATGGTTTGCCTTTTCCAGGCGTCATTTGATATTCTTAGTGTCAATTGGTGCACCAAGCCTTAAGACACCAGTTGACACTAAGAATAAATCAGAGGAGGGAGAGAGCAGGTTAATGAGGGCGACAATAAAAAACACAACACAACAAATGACGGAACCAACACCCTGAGGTGGCACGTAATAGATATATACACACATATCAGCTGAATAGCTAGTGAGCCACCTATACACATGCATTTGTTAAAAATATACGTTATAAATGTTGGTGTTTAAAACCCAGAAAAGGAATCAGTGACTTTGAAATGTGTTATGATAGCCCATAACTGTGATGGGTTTCTAAGCAGAGTGATAATTAAGAATAATATATAATATATAACCAGTGTTGGGGAGTAACGGAATACATGTACCGCCGTTACGTATTTAAAATACAAAATATGAGTAACTGTATTCCGTTACAGTTACCGTTTAAAAAGGTGGTATTTAGAATACAGTTTATGTTGAAATAAATGGATTATACGGCGGTACTTCCCTGTTTCATATTGTGGCGGGTCAGGACTGTTTGGGTTTTGTTTGACAGCTACGTTCTGTTGTTCCAGGCGGCAGGGTTACGGTTGCCATGGTGCTCTCTCTCTGCGTGTTTCCTGGGTGAGAGAGGCCTTTTTGTCGTTGTTGTGCTAAGCTAATAGGCAGAATGCTACAGGTATAGCTCTAAAGAATGTAGCATCATAGGCAGTGTAGTCCGTGCTGCAGGGAGAATGGACTGCCATACACGTTATGTGTCTGTGAGCGAGGGAGGGAGAAAAAGGAAAAGTACGAGCTGTCGAGCAAAAACGGGAGCTGGAAGCATGTAAATATAATAATAACCACTGCAGCCAAGAAGAGAGCCTGACGAGCCCAGTTGTAAGTAAGCTATTAAGACTCGACTGTACACCGTGTTCGTGTTTTCCTCCAAAAACAATAAGTTCCGTTGGAGCAGCTTTTCAACGCCTCTCTCTGTCTCTGCTAGCAAAGTGACCCAGACAACAAAGTAAAGCTAGTTTTCAGCTACGAGCCCGACACAGAACCCGACGTATTAGCCAGAGGTCCCTTTACTACGGTTCGGAGCCGCGGACCTTCAGTAACAGTAATAAATCACAGCAATAGTACATTCATGTAGTTGTAAACAGCATGATAATATATTAAGTAATCCAAAGTATTCAGAATACGTTACTCTCATTGAGTAACGTAACGGAATACGTTACAGAATACATTTTGGGGCATGTATTCTGTAATCTGTAATGGAATACATTTTAAAAGTAATCTTCCCAACACTGTATATAACACGAAACATTGTTGAACTACACTGATACATACAAGCATTTTATGCAAGCTAAAAGTAAGAATAAATAGCTGAATGTGTTTTGTTGAATGCTTTGAACCTTTCAGTGTTTGCACAATGGACAAACACTAAAATACTGCACAGTAGAAAGCTGAAACATCCAGCTTTTAGCATTTAATATGTGGCTCAACTTGACTAAACACTGACGCTAGCTAAACTGAACTGAATTGCCAAGTGGTGCACGTCATTTAAAAAAAATTATTGCAAAACATTCAAAATAATGTTGCTAAATAACATTCGATTATAATAACTGTGGAGTATTAGTGGAGGTGCTGAAGTAGTGGTGCTGTAGATCAGCTGACAGCGCTCTAGGTGGGAAGCTGATGAAAAAGAGTGGAAATCACCGTTCTGTGATATATCCTTTTTTTACATCTCTAGGTATGCAGTTAGTTTCAGAACATACTAGATAGCACGAGCAACAGACTGAAACAGTGCTCCCTTTGATCAAGACCAAGTGAGTCCTCATCTTTTGTCTTGCCACTGGCGGCGTTGGCATGGAAACACCACCAGAGTGGGGAACACTGTGGTCGATCAGCAAATGGGTCACATGGAGAGGAAAACAAGCACAACCCCACACACGTACACACAGAGACTCATAGATGCGCGGCAACCCCCTTTACATCAAGTGTAGTGTTACAAAGTAAAGAAACCCCTGGCCTATTTCGCCACAACGCTCCTCTTTCTTTTGCACAACATGCTTATGTTGCAACATGCAATACAGTTAAAGTATAAACCGTGACACATATGGTTTTTGGACTTTTGCAGAGTGCTGGGTGAAAGTTTCCTTTATGTGGATGCCAGTTTGAAAAATGGAAAGGCCCCTTGAAGACGAATGCAAAGAAAGGTGTATTGAGCGGCGCCTGTAAAATGACTCTCTGAGACGGCACCAACTACCTGCCGGTGACGCTGGGTGAAGCAGGAAGAGGTTTTAGATTGCAGTGGCCTTTCTGCAGCTTTGTCCTGAGTGAGGAGATCCCTTCACGGTGATACTCACTACAGAGAAAAAAAGAGAGAAGAGTAGAGGTGAAGGGGGATCATTGTTTGAAATTCATTCATGTTTCTAGATGTCCTTCTGACCGATTCACAGCCCACGACGGTGTGTACTCGGCTTCATTTATGGCTCACAAACCAGTCGGAGATTTAGTGTTACTGGCTTTATGTCTTGGTCCACAGCCACAACTTGGTGACCTTGTAAAAGTATCTGCAGGGCAACGTGATGCAATAAAAGATCATGTTTACTGCAGCAAAATCTGCAGAGGCCAAAAAAAGAAGTTTGCAACAGAAATAACGTCTACATCTGGCATCCTTTTGCAATTTGTAGCAAATAGTGACGCAAAGAGATGCAGTGCAAATAATGTATATATATATATACACACACACACACACACACACACACACACACACACACACACACACACATATATTTCAGTATGTCTGACTGGGCTTGCTCTCCTACGTGGTTCAGGGCTGGCATTCAGTTACATCATTCTTCAGAGAACGGAAGCTCAGATTACAGGAAAGGCAAACACAGGCCTCTGGGGTCTGTGAGTGTGTGTGTGTGTGTGTGTGTGTGCAGTCGCTATCCCTGTATGCTCTTCTTATATAACCAATCAGAATGCCCGACATGTTTCTCCTGATGGATGCGATTTCGTTTGGGTTCAGATTTCATCATTTAATTCGACACACAGTTTCGGGGCTGTTTATATAGCTGAGATTTGGGTGACGTGTTTGTCTCCGAGCACTTTCATATGCATCTTGTTCACATATTCCCTCTTACTGAGGTTGAATACACTTAGTTATTTAACTGAAACACGATATCGCTTTCAAAACACATTTCGGTGATATTTATTCTGTAATAACTCCATATTTTATATAAATTCACAGAGTGCAACACAGAGTTTTTGCATTTTGGAGCCTGAAAAAATGATCAAAGCTGAGGAGGTCATTCGAGGTCCTTGAACTGGATTTCACAAGTAAAGGCTTTAACAGCAAAAACAGAGGCCTTACTTGCAGACAGCATATTTATCCTGCGTTTCTCCCTCAGTAGGTAGATAATGTGGAGGGTTTTAAGTTGTTAACTACAAAAAAATGGCTGCATAATTACCACAGACACATACAGTAGCTGTGAGCGTCATCATCATCCAGGTGGAGCATGTGGTAAAGCAGAAGTCAGGGCACAGTGTTGCACATGGTTCACCAAGCATCTCCTCTCTTATCTCTAGCAACAACGGGTGAGTTAAATTAGTGCTCTATAATTAACAAGACAAAATGGGCCTGCAGATGCTCCAGAGTCAATTGAACATCAATAACTCCAGTTGAGGCCAGTTGCTCTCCCTCATCCCTCTTTTCTGTCTCTTTCCAGGCAGTGGACTTGAGATGAATTTCACAGTCTCTTTGAAGGTGCTTTTCAGCCCTGTGGATGAATGGATACAGTGTTTCTGCATGCTGCTGCTGCTGCTACTGATGCTGCCATTTCTCTCTCAGCATCTCTGGAGCTGGAGGGCTGTCAGAGGCGTCTGCTGCTGCTCGCTGCTTCCTGCCACTCACAGCTTTCAGGCTCTGATCACAGCAATTTCAGCCGGCCCCATTGTTTATGTGCGCCGGAGTGCTGAAGCATGTAAGGGGAGTGCCATCCCAGCACCGTTCACATAACCTACCATAAGCAGACATGCACTGCCGGGCTTCTAAGCTCTCTCACTTTCAGTAATGTAAAGGTTTTGCCCCCTGATAACAACAGGATGTTGCTAGTGAAAATGCAGTGCAATCAGTTGTGCGTGACATTACAAAAATATGTTTTTCTTGACCCCAGCACTATATTTATACCTTATTGTTTTTGGTGGTTTCATTTCTCTAGGTTTTAAAGCTTCGATCTTCCTGTATTTGAGAGACCGTTTTTATTGAGAATACTTTTAACAGAAGAAATAGATCCACATAGATATACATATGAAGGTTTTAAAGAGAGCCTATTATTATTTGTAGCTTCATATTTTGATTTGCGGACTCTTTAACATAATCATTTATGCAAAAATGGACCAATTCTTATATAGCACTCAAAGCACTTTATGCAACTTGTATCATTAACCCAAGTGCTCTTTTCTGTGCTTTTTATGCATAAGTGCTCCTTACATTTAACATTCACACCCATTTATACTCCAGTAGATGCATCCAGATACATGGGGTTAGTATCTTACCCAAGGATATTTGGCATGCAGACTGGAGGAGCCAGGGATCGAACCGTCAACCTTCCAATTAGTAGATGATGAGCTCTAGCCACCCCAGCTACATTACCAGCTACCGAGTGCGACGACTCAGCTGTCTGAAAAGGCAACGTATCAAACTTCACAGCATAATTTACAAATTTTAACAGAATGAAAGATAACTGGATGGAACAGCATCCAGCAACACTTTAAAGATATAACATTCTATTTAGGGCCAATATGTTGCAGATCCACCAATGTCCTTCTTTACATACTTTAGAGGCTCTTATTGGGAATAAGATCCTGGATATAGACGTCTTTTTATTTTCACACCTTAATTTATGTAGACATATGACACGTCGGACACTTCTTTTTTTTCTTTTTTCTTTTTTTTTAAAGATAAGAAATTGAATACACAACGATTATATAATATATAATATATAAACATGCCCTCAGTCATCCTTTAAAATCCCCCTCCCCTGTTTGCTCCTGATAAAACCAGTTGAAAAACAACAATCATAAGTTCAGCAAACCAACCACGGCCTAAACTCAAAAGCCAAAGATCTTTAACCCCAGTGCTCAATTCCTAATTCACTGTTACTGTGCTTGTATTAAGAACATTATCTTTAACTTGCTAGCTAGCTAGCAACATACAGTATTTAGAAGTGAATCCACCTTTTAGCAAAAATCACTTACATTGCAAAAGATCCTGTTTATATTTGTAGCAACGGCACACCTGCTTAGATCAACAATATGTTATTTGATGTTATCCAGAACTAAACAGTTAAGATTTTCTATTTTCACAATAGAAACCATTTCATCTTTCATTGCTGAAAGATTCTGATTATTTTTGCTTACTTCAGCTTCCCAGCTTTCTTTTACACAACGGAGTCAACCCTACTTGACTTGAGAGACTAGCGTTGCATAAATTTCTTTGGAGAGGTGTTCTGTTGCAGTCAAGGCAGGTGACACACTTGTGCAGGTCAGAGTTTCACTTTTTCTTCTCTAGAAACGTACGTCTGATTTTATGTGCAGTATCACTGTCATGCTGGATTAAACCTGCGAAGCTTCTGGAGAACAGGAGCTCTTGTCTGACACTATTTTTTTTCATTGTGGCATCTATAGATGTTGTAAAACCAACATGTATTGCACTTATGCAACGCAAATGTTTTTCATAGATGCCTTCTACAGAGGTTGCTGTTATGCAATGTGCTTATCGCTGTCCGAGCTGTTTCAAAAACGTTGATTTCCCTTGATAACACCTGTGCCAAGTTTGAAGCACTTGCCATTCTGTTTTTGCATAACTAGATTGTGCAAGTGCTGCACAGTGTGTGGTGTCATTTTTCGAGGATGCCATTTTGTGGCTCTGATGATTGCCACTTTATCTCATTCTATGGCTCCTGATTGCTGCTGCAACTGTGTTTTTGACTCATTTTTGCTTCCTGCATCATTATCCATCGTAATGAAATCTAACAGACAAGTTTTTAATACTTCAGGCTAACTTTTCCAATGCGGAGGCATGACTACACCACCACAGTGGATTTTTAAACCAGTCAATATGTTATTGAAGTGCAGTTTTTCTTTAATTTGGGAATTACAGGCTTTTCATAAATAGTCCAGAATTTTCAGAAGCTTAAGCTGCCTTTACTGAAGCCACCTTCAGTTGCTGCTTATTTGTTGGTCTTGCTGTCTTCAGTTTTGTCTTTAGTCATTGAAAAGCTGCTCTGTTGGGTTTACTGATTTGGCCATTGACGAATATCCCATTTCTTTGCCGTTAGAGACTCTTGGGTTCCTTTGCAGGGTGCTTTGGGCATTACCCATTTGCAGCATTTGGATGATTCTGAGCAGAGAGTATAGCCTTCTACACTTCACAATCCACCATGGTCATTAATAAATGGTAAATGGCCTGTGTTTGTATAATGCTTTACCTAGTCCCTAAGGACCCCAAAGTGCTTTACACGTTCAGTCACCCACACATTCACACACTGGTGATGGCAAGCTACATTGTAGCCACAGCTATATATATATATATATATATATATATATGTTAGGGGTGCAACAATACTCGTATCGATATTGATATACAGTGCTTTCGGTTCGGTACGCATGTGTATCGAACAATACAAAGTGTTTAATTTATTTTATCAACTTTTCTTCTGACGACGCTGTCTGTGTTGAGAGTTCAGTGGATCTGCGTTCGACTACTCCGCCTAGGCTGCACCGTCGAGCGCGGATCCACTGAGCGCAGCACAAGCTAGCAAGACAGAAGCTAAGCTCGTTGCAACATGGCAAATTGAACCTCCCCCACCCTCATTCAGATCTGGCCTTTGGAACTATTTTGGTCTTCATGTGACATATGACCCTGAAGGTAAGCGCGTCATGGACTAAAGTAAAACAGTATGTCGGATGTGCCACGCAATGCTCAATTACATGGGTGGGAACTACTGCCAGTTTGCTCGTTAACATGTTGACACCGTCCAGCCCCACGCAAGGGGCGATCCGCGGTAGCTCGTTAACGGAGATTTGCCGTGTTGTGGCGTTAACGTCATTTCAGATTAACGCTGACAGCACTAGTGGGAACACAACGAATATGACTGCACATTTACTCCGACATCATCCTAGTGCAAAGACAAGTGGAAGCAGACAAAAACAACAAGCACACATGCTACAAACTTTACCCGAGTCATTTAGACAGCCGTTAGCACATGATTCTCCTTATGGGGACCTGATATGTTTAATATGGTGCTGAGAATATAGCCCAGAAGAAGCGTATAGTATAGCTTTTATTTTGGAAAGAGCCATTTCTCTGTAATAAACTCTCTTTTCCAAAGATGAGGGATTTCTCGATCAGATAGATTTATTTTTTTATTACTTTGTTGTTTCAGCAACATTAAATTTAAAAACTGTACTTTTGAGTTAAAATATTTATAATTATAATAATATATACATTTATAATTTTAATAAATGACAAATTAAAAAAGCATGAACATTTTTTTGTATCGAAAAAATATCGAACCGTGACACCAAAGTATTGAACCGAACTGTGAATTTTGTGTATCGTTGCACCCCTAATAAATATATATATATTTATACATGTAAAATAAACTATAGAGACCTGGTTCCAGGGGCAGTCATACAGGCGCGTGCCATAACATTGCCTCCACCATTGTTGACAGATGATACAGTTCATTTTCTCATTCTGGTACAAGTTCATCTGGTTTTTATCTGTCCAAAGTTTTCTTTTTCAGGACTGTGCATGCTCTTTTAAATGTTTTCTGACAAAGTCTAATCTGCCCTTCCTGTTCTCTAGTGTAACCGGTGGTTTGAACCTTGTTGTAAAACACTATCTCCTTAAGCGTGTTCTTGACTTGTCTAGACTTTGTAATTTTTTCTGAACCAAGGAAGAATTTCAATGTTTCTCAACTTTAATGTTCTTTTGTGGTTTTTCAGGGCTTTTGGTTCTGTAGGGTTCACCTGTGCATTCAGATTGTTGATTGTCAATGCTCCTAAAGTTTGTAATACTTCTCAGATAAATTTATTTTACAGTATTATTTCAGTTTTCAGCCTAATAATGCCTGACAACTCTTTGGACTTCATGTTAAAGGTTCCAATGAACGGCCAATAACTCCAGTTATCTGCTTAACTTACCATAAAATAACAAGAGAACCTCTTCTGGCCATGATGTTGCTTGTCAGTTGATTATCCAATTACTTTTGAGCTTCTGAAAAAGAGCTCTATGTATAAAACATGCAAAGACAAAATTCTGAAAGTGTAATTGTCCAAAATCGTATGGGCCTGACTGTATGTTGACTCGATTCTGCCTAAACTAGGCCAGCAACCCTGGAGAAAGAAAAGACACACACTGTAGTTTGGGGGGGTTATAACAAATGTTCAAAGTGCACTACAGTCTTTTAAAATATGACTAGAGCAGCAAGTTCTGTTAATTAATTCAAGTAATAGTGCAATTCTGCCCCCAGGCTTTATTAGCAGAGAATCCGATTGAGCGATGATTAATCTGTGCCGTGGTAAACCTGAAGTAAAAGGGCACAGCATACTGCAGACACTAATTTGTTCTTTAAGAAACAAGCTTACTGAAGTCTGAAGGCTAAATCACAGGAGGGCAGAGCTACTCCCCCTTAGTGGGTGCAGAATGCAAGACAGTCTTTTGTTGTGAGTCTCCTTAATTCATTCTTTATTTTGCAATTCAGCAAGGGGACAATAACGTGGCTCACATGTAAAACCAGCAGACCATATGCAAAACACTCACTGAGCTTAGGGGGACACAAAACTGAGGAGATAGAGGTGATTGAGGAGATCAGGTTGATGTGTAGTGTTTGACACTGAAGCTTCTGATATCAATTTTGTGGCTCTTTTATAAATGCAGAGATTCTACAATTATTAATAATTATTTTATTTATTGTCTTTGTCAGTTCTTCTAAACTACCTGCTGTAAAAATGTGAATCTTGGCATTGTTTCATTTTTTTTCTCCCTCTTCGATTAGGCTTTGTTTCATTGTGTAAGCGAGGTAGCAGCGTGAGCTCCTCTCACAGACGAGGCTGATGGCCTTTTCTGTGCCACTCTGTCCTTTGATTTTCCACAAAACATCAAAAAGTATCGGGTTGGGAAAGCAGGGCGATGATAACAGAGTAGAGTAATGAGTGGGTGGCTGTGGGTTGACACAGCCATAGAGACACAGTGAGATAAACTTTGACTTTTAGCTCTTCACTGAATAATCTGAAATAAGAGAAAGGCTGCCAGACTGAGGGAATGCAGGAGATGAAAAGCCCCGTCTCTTTAGGAGTTCTGCGATGCGGCAAGTGAAAGCCCGTCCTCATTCCCAGGGAGTCAAATACTGACGTTTTTTTTGTCAAAGCTTCTGTCTCGGAGATGAGCACCAGGTGTCCTTTGGCACAGAAAAACTGAAATTAATCTCAATCTCTAATCATCACGTATAGGCACTATTAGAGCACATTGTAATGCACCTTGAGCCCATAGTTGAAATTTGGTTGCCTTTTTTTGCGTATAGCTAATTTTTTTAGCAAGAAAGAAAAGGGACAGCATCGGTATCATTTATTATAGATCAGGGGTGTCAAACTCAAATACACAGTGGGCCAAAATTCAAAACTGGAACAAAGTCGCGGGCTAACATTAATATTTATTGGAAAAAAAATCTTCCTCTAGATTATACGAATGAATCTTTTCTTATGGACTCAAAGAAGTTTTGTTGAAAAACTGAATATGGAACAAGCAAAGCTTAATACTAAACAATATATATATTAGCTGTATAATACCAGTAGGCCAGCTCTAATAGTAATTTGGTATGTCTTCGCGGGCCAAATGTAATTAGGCTGCCGGCCAAATTTGGCCCGCGGGCCAGAGTTTGACACCTATGTTATAGATCATATAGACCTGTATGTGTCTATGTGCGTGTGTGTATCTGGCTACCATTCAATATCCATTAAGCTTTTACCTCTGCTTTTGTTTACCTCTTTCTCCTAATGGAAATGTCACGCTCCTTTAGCTAAATGTTCAAATGCTAATAAGCTAGCTGCTAAAGTTGCCCATCATCTGTTCAGTTCTGGGACAGTGGCAATTTTTTTGTGAAGCAGTTTGCATCTATGGCTAAAAACTGAGTAGGCAGTCAACCAAAACAAAGCTAAATATTTCTAACTTGTGTTGAATCAAATGCTATTTACAATCATTTCAGTTTCAAATCTTCTAAATTGTCTGTCAGTATGACTTGATAAAACACTTCCTGTTCGTGCTTATCTCATCTAACATCTCATCTTGTCCCACTGAACCAGGACATTTAAAACAGTCGGTGTAGCTCACTATTTTTTTCTTTCTGACTACACAGATTGCAGCAACTACTTTAGTTTCTTTCTCTTTTTTTTTTAATTTTACAATCACGCTTTCTGCACCAGTGGATAATTCCTCATTGTCAAATTATGTAAATCTACGGTATGTAAAGTGTACGCAAATCGCCCTGGAGTGTTGCACATGAGCTACCTGTCTCACCGTGTATTGTGTGAGCTAATGATTAAAATCAGAGGTAGTCAGTCGTGTGTAAACTTTGAGCTTTTCTCTTTCTCGGGTTTGCATTTGCAAGCAATCAGTGAGACAGAAGCAAAGAGGCAGTGGTCCAGTGAGCTGGGAGGTTATATTTTCTTTGAAAGGATGAGCAGGTTGTACACTACTGTCACTTGTTGGCTATTGGCCATCTTTTACTGCAATGCAGTATATCACCACTGCAACAGTGTAAAGGAATCAAACATTTAGTTGTCTGTCTGTGTGATAAATATTGGAAGCAGAGGTAATCAGGCTAAATAAATTTAAAACTGTGTCACCCCAGTGCTTCAGAAGACATTCAAAGGGTGAATTATTCACAGAGGCATCCTGATTAAAAAGTGATTAATCAGTCCATCCAGCCTGGCCCAAATGGAAAAAATCTTCAAACACTGCAGAGGTATTAAGGTTGGTTGGAATATATGACGACAATCTCATTACAGAGGCCAGCAGCATGTAATCTTTTTTTATTTTCACCCTCGTCTTTGTCTCCCCGTTTCACTTTCTTGCTCTCTTATTCTCGCTCCTTCAAATATGCAAAGACGGCATTTCCTCCCGTGCTGTAATTAGCAGAAAATATGCAAAGTAGATCAAAAGTTGGAATTTATTAAGCTTCATATTCACAACAAATTAGGTTCTCATTGAGGTGCCTCTTCCACCCTGAGCAACAATTTGTGGGTTTTCTCATATTTAATTACTGATCCTCAAAGCTGACCTTGAAAAATATGTTTTTACAACAATTTCTACGTAAGTCAGGATTCTTGTTAAAGTCGCATCATTCCTGCGAAAAACTTACAAAACCTTGGAAGGGCAGGATGGTTGGATGATGTGTAAGTGACCTGTAACACCTGCAGCTCAGAATTTATTCTGTCATGGTGTCAGTTTCTGATGACCGCATCTGTTTATTCAACTGGCTTTGTCACACCCACACGCACACACGTTACCATAAATGCGTAGGTGTATATGGGCTTGCTGTATGCACGTGTGCTTCATGCATGGCTGAATCTCTTTGTGAGCACTCAATATGTCACCGCGAAAGCACAAATCATGGACCCGTGGGATAATTTGCTGTTGTCGAGCGTGGACCCTTAGGGCTCATCCATTCACTTTAACTCCTGAACTATATTACTAACAAGTCTGGGGCGATGATAAAATTCCTCTTGAGAGTGCCCGGTTTTCATAAGCAGGCATGAATGAGCGTTCGAAAAAAAAAGAAAAAAGGACCAGGCCACTTTCACCAAGAGAAAGCGAAGTATTAATACTGTCGTGGGCGTTTCTTTGCCATATTTATCTCAGCACGCCCCGAAGGATGACCCCTGCAAAATAGCATTATGGGCTGACGGCAGGAAACGCTGTGGTTATGATGATAATTACCACTGTGAAAAAGCTTAGTTGGGGGCGGAAATAAAAAGGAGGCGGATTTGTTAATTTTGCACCCAGTAACCACACTCCACACCCACTCGTGAGCCCACATCTTTTATAGATATGCACGCCCACTTGAGCTCATGCATACGGCTCCGGCCTTCACCGGACTGAATAAGAGAAGAAGAATCAGTCGAACCTCTCCTCTGAAGTAGCAGCGGTTCATTTTCCGCCTCTGCCCGTCTAGAGTTACAGGAATAAATCTGCTACGGCTTCCAAGAAAATAATCAATCGCCATCCAGCCTTTAAAGCCACCCTTAATTTAAAACTGCTGAACCCCCGTGATATCCTGCGACAGATGGAAGAAATATTCGATAATTACCTGTGTGTCTATCTATTGTGTGTTAGTGTAGCTGTTAACTTAAAGACTCAGCGTGAGTTTAACTTCATCTCACTGCTGTCAGGCTAAAACGCTCACACTCTGCAGACGAGCGCGAGGCCTCGCTTTGATCTTCAAAACATCCGTGTCCACGCTTTGTGTCACTGTGGCAGTAATTTGTTGCTGAAGGTTGCACATGCAGCACGCGCTTGTGCGTTTTTCTCTGCAATCACCGAGTATTGTTGCTGTCTTATCAGTTGAAGGAAATCTGGTGTCTGAGTGCCGGGAGTGAAGTCAGCCCTCATCAGCAACAATCAAGGTGAGGTCCCTCTCCGCGGGCAAAGCTGAGCCACCAGCCACATGTTTCTCGCTCACCGCCTTGCCTTGCATCATGTTCTGAAGATAGCCACAACACGAGACAAGAGACGTAACATTGGAAAGACAGCGGGGGCTGCAGGGCTCGGGGGCTGAGGCAAACCCTGCAAAACTTTGCATCAGGACTTTTTCACAAGACAGGGTGTGTCCAAAATAGTCAAACTGTTCCAGAAAGAAAATTGAAATTAAGATGTAGGTGCAGGTGATGTGCCAAAGTTTTGATTTCCACTGTAGCTATTATGTAGTCTTTCCCAGTGGCCTACAAAATGATTGATTGCCACTGTTTTGCTAGCAGGAGTCAAGCAGCTGTATCATGGCCCTGTCTGCGTGAGTTGGTATCCAGCTAAGATGAATGGAAATGCTCTGGTGCTCCTCCGTCAGGAGACAGGCTTTCCAGTGGCCCTGTCCATTAATGCATTATAAATGAGCCCACTCACATCTTCCGAGAGACATGTGAAGCACGTGAGACACCGCAGAACGGTGTTTCCTGTCTTCCAGTAAGGAGCAGCCGATATCACGTGGGCTGGCCGGCAGGAAACCACGTGACACAGCAGTCCAGACCACCAGACCAAAGAATTACTGCAGACATCAAAGGAGAAGCTCCACTCTACAGTTAAAGCCTCAAACACGTATTTTGAAATTGGTCCATGTTTCTTATTTTGACTGAGGTATGAAAAACAATCGCTCATCGGAAGTCTTATATGTTATTACATGCTTAAAATATCCATGAGTATGAAAACAAAAGAGCCTGCATGAAATTTTCATTGTGTTTCTGACTTCTGAAAGATGTCACGTGGTTGGGTGTCATGCATCTCTTCTGCATTTTTGAGTTGCGCACACAGTGGCTAGCCTTATTTGGCTCCTAGAACCATATCAAAGCCTTGATTCGGGAATACTTTCTCCAGGTATCAAGCAGAAAGGAAAATCCTGTCCTTTTCATCTGCTGCAAAGTTACAGTGATAACACGTTTGATGTCTGATCCAAGAACTCTCAACTAAAGCGCTGCTGCACTTTGAAGTTGCTTGTTGTGCAGCCACAGCTGAGAATTCATTTAATGTTCTGATAGCTGCAGCGTGTCACATGATGGGACTAAGCATGAAAGCTGAATCTGATCCGTCAGGGTGGGAATAAAGATTTAAAGCCCCGGGTTTGCACTTTGAATCAACCGTATATAGTTTCGATGCTTTGTGCTGCCCCGTCCTCATGCAAGCTGCAGTCTCTTGCACACATTCGGCCCATCGGGGGCAACCGGCAACAAAAAACAGCCTGAAAATTTGTTGTCAAGCAGCCCTGATTGTGCAACATATTTAAAAAAGGATCATGAATCATTAATTTAAAAAAATAATACTTACTTAAATTAACTTAAATTAATTATGATTCATCCCATAAATCATGACACACTGCTCTATCTCACACCAAATTTGACTGCAAGCCTGACACGGGCAGTTATACAGGAGTTTTAATGCAGCGTGCTTTTTCTGTTTGATCATATGCCTAGCTTCATTATATGAGTATGACTATTGATTCATCACTCTCTTAATCATTTTTGAATGAAACAAATGGCAGTAAATCATAGTCTGAGACTTACATGTCATAATAGTGGCAAAAGGAGCCAAAGAGGCAGACAGGATTAATGAAAACCAGCCGTTACTCGCCGATAGAAAACAAGAAACACAAACTACAAAAGTGAAAAAGAAAATTCTGAAAACGGGAGAACAAGAAGCACGAGGTGAAAGGCAAAAGCAAATATTTTTACAAAGAAGGCTCATTACGCTAAATTTATATTCAAAATGATGAATTATTTTGAACAGATATTTTTGAACCTCTCTGAATATTTGTTTGAGTCTGCTTAACCCTTGGCAAAAACTCTGCAGCCCGGCTTCATCATTTGGGCCACAAGGCTAACATAAACATATTTTTCTTGTCAGTCGGTTAATTAAAACAGTTCACGGCACCTAGCATCGTGTAAGCGTGACACAACACCTCCTCCTTTGATGTCCTTGCCTCTTTTCCGCTATCCTCATCATCTCGTCTCCTCATCACCTGCAGAGTGCCTCCAGAGGTTAGCTGCTGGAGTTTCATTGCTAGATTACCATAGATGCTTTCACTTCAATTTGAAACCTGCTTTTAGCAGTTGCACCAGTTGTGTCAGTGCAGCTATATAGTGTATAGGCTACATAACCCAGAGTTAGAAGCAATAAAAAGCACTCTCCCGCTCACCGATGAGTCAAATTCCCAAACTTTCCCAAACAGAGTTTGCATCTAACAGTGAAAAAAGGCAGACTGACACTTTAGCTGGTAAAGAACTAGAGCATGCACGCTGGTTATATGAACAGCAGCAGTCATGCTATTCACACCGCAAACACATATAAACACACACCTGCACACACGCGCAAAACTGCAACAGGAGAGCGGGAGCCACAATGGAAACTCTGAGTCATGAGCGTCCTTTGCCATTCTGAACTTAAATCATTGTGGCATTGAGTCATTGCAGGGTTTCCTGTGTATTCATTTGTATGTCTGAAAGTTTGAGCGTGGACAAGCACGAGCTCAGCCTCTAGTTGAGGTCTGTGCATCTAAAAGACGTGCTCGCTTTTGTTTTCCACACCTGTTCGCTCTCATTGTAGTTACAGTTTTGTTTTCTTTTCGCTTTGTATAAAATGTGGCATGCAATATGATGCGTTCAGGAGGAAACCCCTTTTATGAGCAGTGAACGTGAACATACTGTATCCTGTGCTGCTGAGAAGAGAAGAGAAGAGAACCTGTACTTTAAGTGTAGACTTCAGCCCAAACACGTGTCTGGTGGGCAGCTTGTCTTACAGATCAAGGGTGTAGGCAGGCAAAGATGCTGCAAATAGCAACATAGAGGGGGATTTTTATTTTTCTCTTATTACCCGTCTTACACATCCTTCTTGCTCTCGCCTTACACGTGTAAAACCATGCGTGCCAGCATCCTACACTAACTCTTAGATTTTCTTAGCAACACAACTCATTCCCAGGGCTTCGATGTGTTGTGAGAGTACATAATTGGGTTGACATGTCAACACAGCTCTGGTCAATCACACATTTTCCACTGAGATAATGACAGCTTTTAACATTCCTGTTGCACCAACAAGATTGTGCGAATGCATGCAAGCACTCAGATGCACATATGTGCACATATTATGAGTTAAGGGAGCATGCAGGAAGCGTATGACCTGTAGGAACAGTGAGATGCGCGTGTGGTTGCAGTGGCTCGATAAGCAAAAATGCCTGTATGAATATGAATGCGCTGCACATTGTGCTGAGCGTGATTCGTGATCTGCTTCTGTTTGATGCTATCATCCAGCACTTGGCAGCCAGCTAGCAGTCATGGTAACATGCTTGCCACAGAATTTAAAGATAGCATTTATAGACGAGTCACCACCCAGAAATATTGCAGTTTATGGAGATGCGAAAAGAGCTGCCGGATTCTGCTGAAGGAACGGAAAATCTGGACCAAACTGTGTCCTGGAGTTCACGTTGTGGCCATTCTCAGTCATTTGCAGCAATCATAGGAATTATATGGACGCCAAACATCCGTCTGTGGCCACTGGGAATTTTTTTTTTGGCACCACAATTGCCAGTTGTTGATCAGAAGTCAGTCTAAGCCGGGGCCTGAATTGATTCGAAAAATCTGTAGGAGTGATTATGAGACAGGAAGGTGGGAGGCTTTGAAACTGAAACCAGCCCAAATGGAATCAGATGCATGTTCAGCCAACCGCCGTCGGCCTACTGCTGGCTGCCTAAAAGCTTCTGACCTTTGACAATTAGAAGGATATGGAAATTGTTGCTTAACAGGTTCTAAACACACACTATTGCCTGCACGAGCAAACAGATGAATACACACACAGGTTCTTGACTCCAGTGACTAGGCAAACACTCAAGAAATTATCGGTAAAACAACATGGTAGAGTGTATTGCAACACCAAGCCTCCAGTGCAGCAGCGAGGTGGAAATGTAGCTTATCGTGTGTTTTCTAACAGACATGATTCACCACAGAGAGCAGGTAGTAACTGAACATTTTAACTTTCCTCCACTTCAGTAAGGCAGACCAGGAGGAATGAAGCGGCTGGCTGCCTCGGATGACTCATCCCCATTGATGAGCTTAACAGCCATCAATTCCACTCTAGGGAGCAGGGCCCAGCACTCTCCCCCACCCGCTGCACTTCTGCCTGGGGTGGGCTTCCTCTACTCTCCCACTCTCTCCCAACAGAAGGCCTGGAGCTTAAATTAGAGCTTTGGCAGTGGGCCATGCAAGAGTGGAGCTGTGAGCAGGCAGCGACCATTCATTCCTCTGGAAGCTTTAGTCAGATTCATTGTAACACTGAGACAGGGCTGGGGGCCGACTGAGAATGGGCCTGTTAGATTTTCCACAATGGAGCGGAATTACTTTTCATCTGCAAAGAGGTTTCATTACAGTTTGAGAAAAAGCTGCTGTCAAAGTGCAACTCAACACAAATTACACATTAACTGGTGGTTTGTCCCGTGAAGTCTGTTGCCTCTTCTACTGATTTTAATGCTTAAACTTTGTCATCCATAATGACTCACTTTGTTTGAACAATCTTAGAAAATCTTGAAATTTTGGAGAGATAAAAGGGGAGAAACAAATACATGTGTATATGCATCTACTGTATGCTGCACATAGAGAAAGAAAAAGCTAATTTTTACTGCAATTAAGGACGTAAGACACATGCAAACTTCATCATTCCTGATTTATTTGGCTGGGGATCTTGTTACATGTCAAACATTAACTCACCACATTTGCTCCCTGCTTTCAACCATATCTAAAGGGCCAAAAACGTCTCGGCCAGTTCTGATTATCAAAGCGTGACCTGCCAATCCCAGTTTTCGCTGATTCAGATTTCCCATCTGAGAACTATATTTGACAGCATAAACAAATTGTTCAGGTGCTCTTCAATGCAAAATATTATTCTCACGATAAAAGAAATCATTAAGTTTCGGGATCTTCTCTCGCATAAGCATCTGAAAGTAATTGAAAGCAGGTGTAACAAATTTTTATAACAAAACAAATGACAGGTACTCACATCGTTTTCCAATATGTTTTTAACTTACTTAGATAACAGGCCATCAAACCTTTTCTTGATTTCAATCGTCTCTATAATTTTCATGCTAGCTTTGATCCTTTGCTCATACCGAGGCTGCTGACCTCTATTATCTGTGCTCTGAATAGCTTTAGCCACTTTTACTTTGTTAGTTTCTTTAAAATGCCCACACTGGGAATAATAATATGATTGGGTTTGTTGTTGGAAACATGTTTGTTACAGTGTCTACCAGCAGTTAACAAATTTTGCATTGTTACTCACAGCGAGGAGCTCTCAACGCTAAGAACATGTTAGCATGTTAGCATATGGCTGTGAGAGTGTGCTCGACTGGTCATCCGTGCTGCATTTTGTGCATGCACCAGCTGATAATCGGACATATGAAAGCCTGGTCGGCCAATTCTGGAGTGAATTCCACTGATTTAAGGTCAAGTGCACATATTCATATCTCTTACATTTTATTAATTATAATTCATTATCTCAAAACCAAGTTGGGTTTTCACAATACAGTACCCTTGACCAATATTCACGAGTGAATGGCAGTGGATACAGTTTTGCTATCTTGGTAAGACTTTTTAGAAAGACTTATTTCACCGACGTATGCAATCTGCTGTCCTATAATATTTGATATTTTCCAGTGCCTTTGTTTTCTGGGCCTCCAAAGTGTGATGTTATCACAATTGGAGGAGATTGCTTTTTGGTTCGGTCTGTCATTTCTTTGGCAGTTATTACATCTGAAGTCGGAGAGGTCACCTCGGCATATTGCACAGGTTGCTGAAAGCCATCTGTTAGGTTTCATGTAATGCAGTGGCCCAGTGGTGCTCATGGCACGTTTTAGAGCAATAATACACCACATCCAAACTGCATCCCCGAAGTAATTTAAAGACCAACATCTCTGACAGGCTGACAATATGCGCTGTAGCCGTACCATATCTGATACAGCACTGCACACAGATAAGGACACATTTCACATAATGACTTTTGGTACTTACTGTGCTTTATCACTTCTGTAAGCCTTTGTAGTTATTTCTTTTTTAAACCTGCCATCGCTTGAATCACCTTTCCAAACGAAATGATTATTTTAACTGTCATCAGTGCAGCAGAAGTGTACTTGTTGAAATCTCTGCTATCATTATGATCCTTCAGTCTCTGTCGCTGTATTGTTCTCAGACACTTTTGAAATTATACTGAAACAAAAAGGTTTTAAACTACAAGCAAGACTTGTCGCAAACAAATTAATTCAGAGGAAATGCTAACGGTAAAGCAAATGGTAATGTTGGTGGGGAGGTTAGGGTGTCACTACAACATCTGTTCAGTCTGATGCACAGCACACTGGAGTATTCACACAGGAACGTTCTAAAAGCGGTCGTATGATTATCTCCACCTAACATAAGTTGGCTCAACACTCAATTTGCAGCGTTTTTTCCTTATTATTTTTCGACAAAAATAAGAAAAAATGCATCCTACATTTTGAAGTTGTTTGCTTTTAATTAAGTTACAAAAATCCTCATTTGCGGGTCACTTCTCAGCAGGAAATGGATAGAAGGCTGCAATAATTACATCATGCTTGTGTTATTTGCATCTGTGTCTGTGTATGTGCGCGCGTGAGAAAGGAAAAGACAGAAGGAATAATTAGATGCGAAGGCAAATGTAACCAAATGAAAGTGGAAATGCATCTGTGTACATCTGCAGATGCAAAAGAAACTAAGGAGGAAGGCCTTTGCATCCATCCTTCCTGAAGGTGTTTGTAGAATAAACACTGGGTTTATTGTTAAAAGAAATGAAGCAATGGCCCTTGACGAGGGCATCAGGTGATGACCTTCAGAAACTAAAAGGAATCTGGTATTTGCCTACACACACACACACACCTGTGAGGTTGGCATTGAAGCATAGCTCGCCCCAGTCAGCAGAAAGAGACACCTAAGGTTCGACACTGAGAAACTAGCTGATGAGCTGTTCTCATCCTCAGCCTTATCTCCTCATCTGCTCCACTTGCAGAGGTGTGCTACTGAAGGGGCTGCCCTGCTCTGAGAAGGAAAAAACCATCAAAGACACAAAATTACAAAGACGGTATCTCAAAAGACAGATACACATAATGCTCCGCCCGTGGAACCCTGGCTTTTTTGTGTGTTGTACGACATTATCTAAAACCAGACTGAAAATGAGTTTCAGTCACTATCCGGCTGACATTATGAAAGGTTATGCTAATGGTTATCTGAGCCTCCATCAGAGGGATTTCCACTGCCTTTAACACGCTCAGTCGTGATCACTTTTCATTTCTTTATAAGCTATCATAATAAAAAATATAGAGAGTAGGAAGAAAGGGGGGTGGGGGAGAATAAGCGTTGCTCTGTACTGGCTTTCCCAAATGTTGCGGTCATAGTCTGAAGTAACTGTATTTGAGCTCTATGCTAAATGCATTGAACCATGCCCAGTGCATGCCAGCCTCAGTTAGCCAGATACAGCAGAGAAAAAATACGAAATCATTACTGTCAAAGCTAATGCTGCTAATTTGCTTGCTACAACAGTAATCAAAGGCCCCTCACTCCTCTCCTTTTTATTCTCCCTCTGTCTGCCCTTCCTGTTTGTCGCTGTCAGTCTCGAGGCTATTTTGCCTGGAGGGGAAGGCCTTTTGAGACGACAGCCGATTATCTTAATAGCCGCGTTTTCCCCAATATGTGAATGCACTCCGCATTCAAAAGCAGCACAGCCCACACAAGAATTTGTTTTGAAACCGCTACAGAAAGCAGGCATCCCCTTTGCGATTCTCATCATTTAACCGTGTGTGATTTTTTTTGAGCTAAATGATGCATGCACTTATCTGATATCTGCTGCCCTCAGCCTAGTGTGGCCTAGATTCTCATTTTACAGCAGCGACTTCCTCTTTGAGATTTCACAGTACAATTCGAGGTTTCTGTATATTTTGATTTTTCTTTTTTTCCCCCCTTTCTTTTAGTTTTTTAAAGACGACGTCTCGAGTAAACAAGGAGCGGGCATCTTTGTTTGAATTGATTGTCATGCAGCAGTTATCCCTGCTGTCCTCAACAAGGGATTATTTGACAAGCGCAATATAATGAGCAATCGCACAGAAGTGGGATTTCAAAGCACCCTTGTGTGTGTGTGTGTGTGTGTGTGTGTGTGTGTACTGTAATGTACAAACACAAGATGAGGCTTGTCACATGAGACATAGAAGCAGTACAGGCAGGAAGTTGACTGAACTGATGAAGTGATGTCCTTCATCAGCGTCTCCTTTACAGCTATTTCTCCCCTGTTTTGCACACACTGCACGGGGACTCCACCTGTCTGATTGTTCTGCAGAATAATGGCTTTAAAATAATTGCACAGCAGCTATTATTCGTCCAAAATTGAAAAGAGCAAGAGCCTCAGCTCCGTTCAAATGGATTGCATTTGTATTGATTTCATTTTTTAGTGTTTGAGTGGTCTAAAAGCAGTTTCGGAGGCTGTTTCATCCCATCATGGGAGAAAGGGAAAAAAAACACAGGCGAAAAGCTATTGCATATAAAATGAATACAGTATAATGAAGCAGTAATTCACTTAAGATGATGGAAGTGACAGTAAGCCAGCCATAATCACGCTACGATGGAGTTGGGTGACTACATCATGATGCATGGTACAAGTAAGGGAAAGTGAATCATGACTCCTTGCCTTAATTTTCCTTTCTAAGCAGGCATGAAATGTACCTTTTGGCACAAAATCGCTCATAAACTGAGCAGACTGTTCTTTCCCAGGAGATTAGACCATGGAGTCCCTCGTGTGTGTTTCACCGTGTGTAGCTGTGTGCGTATGTGTGTATTGTTATTTATGTTTGCAGTCCTGTATCATATTCCCTGGAGGAGGGAGACAGGTTGCCATGGTAGCAGCTTGAATGTAGAGTGAATTGCAGTGATATTTAGGTGCGTGCGTGCATGCGTGTGTGAGAGAGTTGTGTATGTGTTCCCATGCAGAGGCCAGACAAGGACAGCGTGTGCTCGTCACTTTGTAGCTGATCATACAGGCTGTGGGTCGCTGAAAAAGAGCAGTTTCAGATGACCTTCCACTCCAGTGTGACCAAAGTGCAGTCACACCGGATCACAATGGCTGCCTGCATACTCGCAGATATCAAATTTATTTCATGAAGCACTTTAAGATAAACTGCCGTTCATTCTGAAGCCATGAGGAAAATAGCACCGGCGGATTCAGCTGCTGTCTGAACACTGACCACTTATCCAAGTGAGTCACAAAGCAGATTATATACAGTCACTTCCATTGTATCCATGTCAAATGCTATACTACATGTTCTATTGGGAGCAGGCCTAGAGTGATTAGAGGAAGCCCTTTAATAAATATCACATGCATCCATGACGGCAACATTTGGTGTTTTTTTTGTTTTGTTTTTTTGCTTTGGGTTTTTTTGCTTTGGGTTGTATGATTCTTTAAAACACACACTGCTTTCATGTACTTCTTTGGTATTTGTGCATGTCATTCTGTTAATCCCTACATGGGTAAAATCACAGGAATGATAAGAAAAATTCATTACAATGTAATCCAGTTCATAAAGAAGAGGATTAGGGCCATAGACAAAAAAACAGGGGGTGTCTGTTATTTTTGTTTTTTTTAGAATTTTGAGGAATAAAAGTCAGAATTATGACATTGACCTCAAAATTCAGATTTTTTTTCCTCAGAATTTGGCTGTAGCTGGGGTGGCAGAGCAGGTCAGCCACTAATCAGAAGGTCGGTGGTTCGATCCCAGGCTGCCTCCTGGCTGCATGCCAAATATCCTTGGGCAAAATACTAACCCCCTGTTGGCCTACTGGTGGTGGTCAGAGGGCCTGGTAGCGCCAGTGTCCGGCAGCCTCGCCTCTGTCAGTGCACCCAAGGGCAGCTGTGGCTACAATGTAGCTTACCATTACCAGTGTGTGAATGTGTGTGTGAACAGTGTTGGGAAGGTTACTTTTAAAATGTATTCCATTACAGAATACAGAATACATGCCCCAAAATGTATTCTGTAACGTATTCCGTTACGTTACTCAATGAGAGTAACTATTCTGAATACTTTGGATTACTTAATATATTATCATCCTGTTTACAACTACATGAATGTACTATTGCTGTGATTTATTACTGTTACTGAAGGTCCGCGGCTCCGAACCGTAGTAAAGGGACCTCTGGCTAATACGGTGGGTTCTGTGTCGGGCTCGTAGCTGAAAACTAGCTTTACTTTGTTGTCTGGGTCAACTCTGCCAGCGAGAGACAAAGAGAGGCGTTGAAAAGCTGCTCCAACGGAACTTATTGTTTTTGGAGGAAAACACGAACACGGTGTACAGTCGAGTCTTAATAGCTTACTTACAACTGGGCTCGTCAGGCTCTCTTCTTGGCTGCAGTGGTTATTATTATATTTACATGCTTCCAGCTCCCGTTTTTGCTCAATGACAGCTCGTACTTTTCCTTTTTCTCCTTCCCTCGCTCACAGACACATAACGGGTATGGCAGTCCATTCTCCCTGCAGCAAGGACTACACTGCCTATGATGCTACATTCTTTAGAGCTATACCTGTAGCATTCTGCCTATTAGCTTAGCACAACAACAACAAAAAGGCCTCTCTCACCCAGGAAACACGCAGAGAGAGAGCGTCACCCTGTAACCATGGCAACCGTAACGCTGCCGCCTGGAACAACAGAACGTAGCTGTCAAACAAAACCCAAACAGTCCTGACCCGCCACAATATGAAACAGGGAAGTACCGCCGTGTAATCCATTTATTTCAACAAAGTAACTGTATTCTAAATACCACCTTTTTAAACGGTAACTGTAACGGAATACAGTTACTCATATTTTGTATTTTAAATACGTAACGGCGGTACATGTATTCCGTTACTCCCCAACACTGTGTGTGAATGGGTGAATGACTGAATGTAGTGTAAAGCGCTTTGGGGTCCTTAGTGACTGAGTAAAGCGCTATACAAATGCAGGCCATTTACCAGAATTGATTTTAATCCTCTTCCATAAATTCAGAATAACAACCACAACAAAACAGCTACGTAGTTATTCTGGAGCCTTCAGGCCCCCCTAATGGTCTGAGACAGCAATGTAATCATCCACTTTGCCCCTTTGGTACTTCTGCCAAGATTACCTCAGTCATATGTGTTTTAGGCTGTTACATTTTTTGTCTACATCTTTGTAAACACTGCAGTTTACACAAGTGATTGTTTTTTTGGGATTTGCGTGTCAAACTCAGCTTGGAAACCAACCTGTTTGCTCCGAGGCAGCAGTGATAAGCACTCAGCAGACTATTTATACTTTTATAAGTATGACTTGCCTTCAGCTACAGCTACAGCCCCAGCAAAACAAAGATCACATGTCCTTGCTAACTTAATGAGTCTTCACCTTCCACATGCATTTTATAACTGCAAATCTTAGAATATTATACAAGATGTTTACAGGGTAAATCAACAGCTTATGTTCCGCCAGAAGTCTTTACTAAGGCAACATGACTGAATGCACTTTGCTGACTGTGTTCGGCTCCTGTAGTCTGATCCTCCTGCAAGTATTGGAAAGTTGAGATTGACTCATCACCGGCAAATGTGATATAATGCCGACCTCTTCACCCTCGCCTTTCATCTCTAAAAGAGTGTCTTGTTTGAGAATTTGAATAAATCTACATCTTATACGTTAAGCAGTTCCAAAAACATACATATTTTCTGCAAAGGGACGACAATATCTGACAGAGCAGGGAGGAATCACAAATCTTTCTTGCTGGGATTGTCTTGTCCTTTTCCGGGCAGTTTTGACATGGCAGCTGTAACGAGCCAAGTTATTTTAAAACAGACGCGCTTGATGTTACAAGAGCGTCCTCGTGTCTTTCTCTGCAGTGAGCCGTTTTAGAGGGCTTAAGCTGTTAAAGCCGTGTTATTTCACTGCAGGAGCACTAATGTATGACTATTATTAACCGCTCCACTTATAAGCGAGTGAGTCACCCTGTCCAGTGACAGAGCTGCCACAAGTCCTCACTCAGCTGTCTGACTCCATGAAGGAGAGCCTGTGACGCCAATCCTGTCTCCCCTCGAGCCAAGATCCTTCCTCTCGAGGTCTTGCCTGCGTGACCTGCCACTCAAAAGTGCTCACACTTCCTGCTGCCTCAGAGATGTAAACGGAAAAACGCCTCGGCAAGACACAGTCCTCGGGCAGCATCCTGAATTCATCGGTACAGGACATTTTCATTTTAGTTCATAGAATATAGAGGGAGCAATATCCTGCAAGCTCCATTGCTGTCATTTGAATCACCAATATTTATTCTCCCCTTTGTTTTACTCTCCTGCTGATCGGGCATTTCTTCAAACAGCATGCTCATTAATAAGCATGATTATATTTACTGTCTTAAGTAAGCAAAAAGAGAAAAGTTATGATTGAGATATCATGACTGTGTTGGTCCAGTGTATAATATTTTTTAAGGTTGTGCTATAAAACAAAAAGGATCCTGATTTTTACTATAATATTGCCTCCATCTGTATAACATGAGGTTTCCTAGATCTAATTACAAAGCAATATCAAATGGTTTGCGGTTGTGATTGGGATTTTTCTCAAATCGCAGTCGTTGTGCGACAAGCTGCTGCGTCAAGAAGATTATTAGGAAAGAAAGGAAAGCCTGCGAGCAAAGTCATATCACAGCTGAAATGATTTTCTACCCCACTTCCTCCTCCTCTCTGTTCCCACTACAAAGTCCTCAGCTCTGCATTTTCAGCCACTTGAAAACGAGGTGTTGCCCGATCCCAGCGCATTCACTGAGTCGGACCAAAGCAAACCTGAGAATATGTCTGATATTAGCTTGGTTTCGGTTCTTTCATAGTGACTCAAAGCATTTGTCGCACTTGTCTGGTGAGGCATCTTTGCCTTTCTTGGTTTGATTTGATGCCCTTTCGTCCCACTTGTCGCCGCACACTTTTATTTATTAATCAATAGGATGCTGTGATCCTATCCCCCCCTCCCACACATTTTAATAAGTGATTAATTAATACACCAGACAAATGGACCACAAACGAACTTACAGATTATGATCTTGTTCTGCCTGTGCTGTAAAGTCTCTCCCTGCACCTTGTTACCCCCTTCACCTTCTTGACTAAAGGGGTGTTAGTCAAAGTTATTTGAGCTGATAATAAACATTTGAAATGTACAGTAAAAGGTAACTATCTTTAGAAATCCATCTTCTGGGTTCTACTCTAACCCTTGTCCGCATCCTTGCTGCAGCCTCCTAGGTTTGAGTCTGCCCTGGGTCATGTTCTCCTCGTTATTCCCTGCTGTAGCCTATCCTTTCTAACAAAAAAGGCCAAAAATGTAAAGAAATAAAAAAGTAGTAAAATACTTAACCATTAGTCGATCTTTTCTTTGAGTAAAAGCAACATTATCACAGTGTGGAAAAACTCCAGCACAAGTAAATATTTCTACTTTGTGTATCGGTATAGCTCACCAAGATATGCCAAAGGTCACTGCTGAGGATCGGGTCTGAGTCCAATCCATACCACTTCCTGTGTGGCTCTCTCTGACTTCCTGTCTACTCTGTACTGTACTAGTAAATAAAGGTTTTAAAATGTAAACAACAGCGTGTGTGCACGTGTGTGCATTACCAGAAATTCTGGTTTAAAAAGTAAAAGTATTTTTTACTGTTTTTTTAACTTTTACTGTAACAACAGAACACCACGTTCTCCTTTCTTCTCCTCTCCAGCTGAACGTCTGCTTATTGAGTCGTGGGTTTTCTTGGCACCACAGTTTCTAACACTTCCACCCATCTTTGCTCTCTTTTGTCTTTCCCTTTCTCCACCTCTCATCACGTTCTCCGAGCCGCCTGCTTCACCAGCCTCCGTCCTTCTGCCTCGCTCTCCCTCACGCTGTCTCCTCTCACTGAATGATCTCATTTCTCCTGCGCCTCTGCATCCATTTCTCCTGCTATGATTGAATTTCTCAGTGGAAGTTACCCACGGGGTGTGGATGTGACAGCATCGACTCTCGCTGGTATCAACATGAGTTAGCTGGGGTTGCTATGTGACGGCAGGAAATTGGCTTCTCTCTGAATTTGGAAAATCTGAGAAAAATACCTTTAACGGTTCCTCGTTTGATTGCGACCAGTGTGATAAAACATGAAAATGGCATTCCCCTGGTGGATCTGAGCCCCAACTGACTCCCTGTAACCTCGAGAATACTTAGAAAATTGACCTTAGATTCCATTTCTACATTCCAAACAGCCTATTAAGAGGCGGGTGAGCAACTGCTGCAGGGATTCAAGGATGCTCAGCCATCCGCACTGACCTCTGTAGTCTTCCAGGACACATCATGTTTCAGTGGTTTACAGTCTCTCACTGGAAGGCACTGCTGGGGCAGCCTGGTATAACTCCTCGGCATGTAGGCACGTCTGCAGAGCTGATGAGCCTGCGTGGATTTTCTCGAGCGCTGCCCTCCACTGCGAATGAGTCACACAGTGTATCAAGGAATGAGGGCAAAAGGAATCTTTGGAGATTATTATTCTGATTCATGCACAGCTGCAATTTCAGCTTAGCAGAATCCCCATTTTGGGGTTAGAGTGATGGGCAGATGCGGAGCCTGCAGAGGCATCAAACAGAAATGTACTCCAGCGAAACCCATGTGTGTATCCCTGTGTTTATTTAGCTCGTAGTAACCTGTAACACTTTTACAGTTCACAAGTTCAGTTCTTGACTGAGTGGGTGAAACCAAAGTGCAGCTATTGTGCACGGAAGAATGTTCCAGCATTTTGAGAAGGAGCAAAGTGGGTGGCTCACAGAGATTATCTCACATAACCCACATGCATTCATACATGCACATACATTTGACGAGCTCGTGGGTGCTGCCGCATTCGAGGACCAGAAACGATGAGGGGCGCAAAAAATGCATTTCCATGCTGTGGGGGCTTATTCAAGCACACGGTGAGAAACGAGGATTTTGAACAGAGCACGTCTGTGTACGCGCACGCACATCGCACGCGGGAGAATAAACATTAAATCAAACACTTCTGCCAGTGTCTTGTGTCCAGCTGCAAGCATTCCTCACACCGCCCTGGAGTCCTAGATGTAATTGCACAAGCCTGCCGTCACACCTCCTGGTTACAGTG
This sequence comes from Neolamprologus brichardi, assembly GCF_056152115.1. Lineage (NCBI taxonomy): Eukaryota > Metazoa > Chordata > Actinopteri > Cichliformes > Cichlidae > Neolamprologus > Neolamprologus brichardi. The sequence continues at coordinate 4,140,658 of NC_142118.1, read as the reverse complement.
TATAGGGAAGAACAATGAATAATGAAGCTCTTCCACGCACAACTGTGTAACAGAACAATCTGCTGCAAGACATGTCTAAGATGCACGCACCTCCTGTGCTAGCTTTTTAATGAAGCACACTTGGCACACGAATAAATAAATAAAAATCTGGAGTATTATACTTCCACTGATTTCTGTCTTAGCTGTTTTACATTGCATTTGTAATGAGATTGCTGTAACTTTTATCTTTTGTGGAGTGGAGTGAAATATCTTATACTGAAAAATGAAGTCCTGTTTCAAAAGAAATAAATCTGTCAGCATGACTTTTTTGGGCTTGAATTTGAATAGGGAAATGTGTAAAATTACAGAAATATATAACTTATTTTGGTGTAACATGAATACCCATGGGGAGCAGGGGGCGTCTTTATGGGTAAAAAGTTTCTGTTCTCCTTGACATTTTACAAAGCCATCCAGTGGGCCGGATTGGTGTCTTTGCTTGGCTGATTCTGGCCCCCGGGCCTTATGTTTGACACCCCAGGCTTAGGCCCTCCTTTAGTTACACTTTCATGTAATTTTAAATATAGACTCAACTGTATCCTAAGGGCTTAGTAACGCGGTGTGTTTTCATTTACAGGTGTAGATGCCGCCACAAAAAAGGTGTTACAAATAACACGATTTTCTGCGGTAACTGCGCTGAACGGTGTGTGTGCTATTGTGAGAGCGGGATCTCCCTCGCTTTCCCTTGAATGACATTTCAGGAGGAAACACATTTGTAACACAGCACGTACAGTAGCTATACTCTCACTCCGGCCCCCCCTCCCCATCCAATTTACCAGCATGCGACGCATTTAGATTCCTGGGGGTGTAGCCGCACTACATGGCTCTCACATGACTTCACCGCATATTATAAGGCAGCTCGGAAGCCAATGAGCTCTCGCTGTTTAAATGACGTCAGGGGGCGGGTCGGCATGGCTCTTTGTATGTGTGTGCATGTGCGCAGGTGTGCGTGTGTACAGAAGCCCCCCCTACCCTCCACCCTCCCGTCCTCGTCCCCTCCTCCGTCAGGCAGGCAGGCTTGCTCTCTCTGTCTGTACAGGCGCAGTGTGTACAGCTCGGCTGGCCTCCCTCCGCACTTGAATGGACTAGATTCCCAGCCACGTAAGAAGCACAGCGGCACCACGGGAGAGGATGTCCTGCTGAATCGAGGGATTGGCCTGGGAAAGTCGGCCGGCCGTCCCTTCCTTCCTTCCATCAGATTTATATCAGCAGACACTCAAGAAAGACGACACTTTTATTCCGCAGGACTGGACCAGCAGAAAGAGAGAGGACGTCGACTCCCGCACACAAAGAGCCACAGCAGTCTTTTTTCCGGATGGGGGTTTCTCCTTATGTGATAGATGACAATCAGCGTGCATGGATATGATCCCGGGGAACAAGGCCGTGCACTGACCTGGTACTAGTTAGCCAAAGGAGCTAACTAGTTAGCTCTGCACCTGCTAGCTACTAATAGTCTAAAAAGTCAGCAGCTATAATTGGGCTGGAAAGTTGCTTTATTTGTTTCTATTTTTGCATTTGTCCCCTTGCCTGACAGCTGTGTCTTATAAATTGTTTCCGTTTTATGAAACGTGCCATACCGTTAACCGGCAAGATAAGCTAGCAAGACGAGCTGCGGGTTTACTCTTCATTCATTTTAAAAGCTAACTTTTGGCAACCTTTGTTGCAGTTTTGTTCGCACTTAACGTCAGTGAAGCTGCAGCACGTCTGTACTAAGGGGTTTCATCCAGCTTAAGTCAGTAATTCTTAATTTTTCCTTTACCCCAGTTTCATCCAATGAATGGAAAACAAAGGGGTGCAAGTGAGCAGTAAAAAATCAGAGACCAATTTTAGTTGCACGAAATCCGGCGAGCCAGTTTTGGCTGCACAGAGTCGGTTAGATTTTGCAAAGGCAAGGTGCATTTAAATCTCCTATTTTTTGTATTTTTTTTAAAGAAAAAAATTATTATTTATTTTTTTTACTTTATGCAAGCGTAACAGAAGTACTTGGACAGATTGTCTTTCTGCACAACGAAGTGTTATCCCGACAGAAGAGGATAAGAAGAACAAGGAGGAGGAAGGCCCCCGATTTTGTGGAGATATCGCACTTATTCCTCATGAACATACAGAGGTCAAATCCAATTAACATTTCACGCTATGGGAGATCGCGGCACAAAGCGCACGATTTCGAAGAATTGTCTTGTTTAAGGACTACAGAGTCTCATCAGAGTTTCAGCCCCAACCTCGGGTCTCCCAGCCCGCCGGAGACCCCGGACTCCTCGCACTGTATCTCCCGCATCGGGGACTACCTTTTGTTGGAGCCGCTGGAGGGAGACCACGTTTTCAGAGCCGCCCACCTGCACAGCGGGGACGAGCTCGTATGTAAGGTTAGTAGGCAATATGGTAACAAACCTTACCTATTTCGCAGCATGACTTTACTCCCCCCTTGTGACGTCAATCTGGGGAGAAAAAATATTCACATATATATTTTTTATACTGCACGAAATATTTTTTAGGGGTGCGTTGCTTGCACGTCTAGATGAATTAAAACGACTTTATTTCGATGCCTAATGTCCTCAGATGTGATGAATGTGCTATGCAGAAAAATCCTGAGCTGGCTTTTATGGGTTTCCTGTCCACCATCTCCACTTTTTAATAATTGCTTGAACTGTAAATAGAGAGCTGGCAGCAGCAGCCTAATGGAAAAAGTGAATGGAGTGAGCTGTGTGGCTTGGATTGCATGATGTAACGTTGACAAAGGAGTGAGTAACCACGTACACACTCCTCTGTGCTATTCTGGCACAGCCGTGGCTTCTTTCTTTCATGGCACAGTGCTCACACTTGGATCTGTAGTGCCAGCATATCCATAGTGCACCTTTTTTCTTTTTGTTTTCTTTTTTGCACCAGGTGCTCAGTTTTTAAAGGGAAGTTGATCTGAATAAAATGCACACATTCAAAAAAAAATGTAAAAAAAAACCCGCTTCCCTGTTAAGCTTGGATCAAACTCATGGCCTCTCCTCAGCACAATTATAGCTTCTACTGACTTCTGTAAATTACTGATTATGAGGGCAGGTGGGTTGTCCCTGAGGCTTAAGTGGATGAATTGAGGCAATACTTGCACGCACCCTTGGACTCGTACGCCACAACATATCAAATAACCTGTGCCTTTTGACTTGAGATAATGTTTTGTCAGGGCAATAACAAATTAATGGCCTTTGGCACAAGCCTGTGTACTAACTGCTGTTTGACCCCCATCTGCTTTGTGCTGGTTTCGATACAGCAGTCATCAATTCCCTCCCCCCCCCTTTTTCAGGATTGATTTTTCTTGTCTAGCTGGAGTCTTAGGCTGCAACTTAAGATCCCCAGACCTGTGGGGTGTATTTGTATCGACTGCAAGAGGAGCCCTCTCACCTGAACTGCATGTACTGAAAGTCAATTGGGGGGTTACTATGGAAACAAAAGAGACACTGCAACCCCCAGGCTGCAGCACAATGCCATGTACTAATACAATGCTTTCAGTTTGCCTCTATTTAACCTTACTCGCTCTGCTAAAAGACCAAGTTTGGTGTCCCGGGAATGTGTTGGATTACTCATGTGTTGGTTACATTTAGTTCAATTAGAGGGCAATTTACACCTCCTTCAGTTGGATTTAATTGTGTAAATCTATGGTGGGAAAGGTTTGGTTTATAGATCTCCAACCACCAAAAGAACCTAATGATATAGCTGAAAAAAAATATACAAACGATCTAATTCTCCACATTGCTAACAGTAAGCATAAAAGCATAAATTCTTCCTTCTTCTGATTGCAGGTTTTCGATGTGGGCCGATACCAGGAGTCACTGGCGGCCTACTTCGCCCTTGGCCAGCACCAGCACATTAACCAAATCCTGGAGATTTTGCTTGGGGAGACGCGGGCCTATGTGTTCTTCGAGAGAAGCTATGGCGACATGCACTCTTTTGTCCGTACCTGCAAGAAGTTGCGAGAGGACGAAGCTGCCAGGCTCTTCTATCAGATAGCCTCGGCTGTGGCACATTGCCACGACAACGGACTGGTTCTCCGTGACCTCAAACTGAGGAAGTTTGTCTTCAAGAATGAGGACAGGTGAGTCCCATGGAAACCTTAGCATCTTTTGTGCACTTTGCAGTTTCCCTCTGTTTTTTTTTTTTTTTGTGTGTATAAGATGCTATCGGTATGTGTGTGATATTACAGCTAATACCGCAGATAGTGTAAGTTGACACTATACAAGGTGTTGTGCAGAATGAAGGAAACATGAGCCTTTTGTGTGTCGCCTGGTTATTTTTGTGCACATATGCTGTAAATGTGAATGGAATCACACTTGGGGGAAGGAAATGAGTTACACAAATGTAATCGCTACTCATGCTAAGACTCAGGAAAGCTGTTGAGCTGAGAAACATGGACAGATAAGTTATCAGGGGAAGCTTTTGCATGGCAGATGATCCATTACTCTGGGCTTATGTGTGATGGAAACTTTAGAATAACACTTTTCACAGTGCGGGTTTACTGACCCCTGCTGGCAGCATTTGAAACTACAAAATCCAGACATCTGTTAGAGCAGCTTTTTAAGTTCTTTTTTTTTCTTTTAAAGAATTTGAGTGGATGCCAGTTCAGACTCAACGTTTAATCTTTTCATTAGATACTGTATACAAATCCCAGCACTAAAGCATCTCCTTAAGTGCTTCTTATTTAACACCTTGAAGCCACATGCTGCACTCAGAGCCAGTCTGAAAAATGTGACGTCATTCTCTGGCGCTCTCTGTGGAAAAGAGAAGTTGAGCCGCCTCACATATTTAGTACAGGTCCAGTAACCTTGAATGTCACCGGGCTCGGATGCTGAGGGCGCCTTCCACTAAATGATTCATGCCGGGTGAATTCTAAGAGTGATGTGAAGGGTAGGACCGGGTTGCATTTACTATGTGGCCTGTCAAGACTCCTCTTACAACCTTTCAGTCCTGCTGAAACGGTGAACGAGTGCAGAGAGATGAGAGAGGAGACAAAGCTGCCTTAGAGAGACCTCCTCTGGCTCCGAGGCCAAGTGTGGAACAAAACGCTGCGATGACTGCAGAGAGGAGTGGATGAGCAGACAGAAAATGATACCCGAGCAGGCTTCTGCAGCATTCGTTGGCTTCTTGACCCGAATTTGTCATGCTGCCGTTAACCCTTGACCAAACGGCGGCATCAGTCAAGCGCTGGCCTCGAGTAGAATCACGTAGCTATTAAACAAGGCTCGTTTGTTTCTTTCTTCTCTACCACGCCTAAAGATATTTTATCATGAGCGCCGCCTCTGACTCAGCTGAAATGCACAATGTGTGCTAATATTAAATTCGGCTCCGTTTTAGTAGTTTGCCTTCCTAGGTCCTCTTAGCTCTAATTGCAGGTTTGCACATCCTCCAAATGAGCTGTTATCCAGGCAGTGGTGTGCTGTGTTTAAAATTCACACAGCTCTTTATATTGCAGGGGAACAATGGGTATTTTGCTCAAGGAAACAATAGAATGTTCCTCGTTTTAAAACCTAAAATCGTTCTGCCACGTATTAATGAAAGGAAACGGCCTCGTGTGAAAGTCAAACGTAGCAATAAATGCATCCTTCTCTTCGATCAGTCTTGTTGCTTGGTGCATCATATCGTATTGTCTTTACCTGCTTCTGCTGGCTGACTATTCATATATGGGGGCTTTTTGTTTTCGGTGCTTGAGCTTGCACAGATTCTTCAGTGATAAAGCTTCTCAACAATTAGTCGCTATTATGAATACCCAGGGGTATTGTAGCAACTGTTGCAGGGTTTAGAGCAAAGAGTGCAAATAGATGCTTTGATGAGTAGGAGGGGGGGGATCTGTTTGTATAATGCCACTTTTTATATGTTGAAAAGAAATGTCACACATAAGCTGAGAGAATTATGCGATCTACTTCCACTGACATCCAAAAGTGATGGATTTAAAGTACTTTAGGTTGCCTGTCAGAATAAATTACCCACTTGATGGTTTTCTTCTGATTGCTCAAATTCTTTCTAGATCATCCACATTTATAAGGAGCTCAATGAGTTTTGTTTGTGTGTCTGCAGAAGCCTTGTGAAGCTGGAGAGCCTCGAGGACACGTACATCCTGAATGGGCACGATGATTCCCTGTCAGATAAACATGGCTGCCCCGCCTACGTCAGCCCCGAGATCCTCAATGCCAGCGGCAGCTACTCGGGGAAGGCAGCTGACGTCTGGAGCCTGGGCGTCATGCTTTATACCATCCTCGTGGGGCGCTACCCTTTCCACGATGTCGAACCCGGCTCGCTGTTCAGCAAAATCCGCAGGGGCCACTTCAACATCCCAGAAACGCTGACGCCCAAGGCCAAGTGCCTGATCCGCTCCATCCTCCGTCGGGAGCCGGCGGAGCGCCTCACCTCTCGGGAGATTCTGGAGCACCCGTGGTTCGCCTCCTCCGGGGCGCTAGGGGGCACTGCAGTGCACAGCAGAGGGGAAAGGGAGCAGGAGCAGATGGTGCCTGAGGTGAACATGGAAGAGGAGCTGGAGCAGTTCTTCAGCTGAGCAAACACCAAGCACAAACGGACGACTCCGCCACGGTTGGCTCGCCAAGCTCGCAGCAGAGCCAAAAAAATAAACAGTAGAGTAGAAGTAAATAGGTGAATTTGTCACTCATAAAAAAAAGGTGTTTCCATTGTGTTTCCTTTGCCACCATTTCATGGAAAACCTTGAGTCTGGCATGACAAATGGCATCTATACATCATCTGGCGATGCACGTCCCGATCGGGGATGTTGCGACCAGATATGCAAGTTGCAAACAATGTAGCAAATGTTCTTTTTTTTTTTCTGGATCTGTTTTGTTTTAAATGTGGTGCTCATAGAAGTAGACACATTCACCTTTTTTTTTTCTTTTTTTGACACTATGGAAAGCATGAAGGGACATACAAACAAGGAATCCGAGGAGAACAATCCTAAAGGAACTGACAGACTCTCAACACCCCAGCTCTTTTTATTGGTTTTCTTTAGTTTGATGTCATAGCTTTAGGCGGTCATAGTTCTGACCCAGGAGCATCGTATAAACGGAGCAGGCGTTTTCTTGTGGTTGTCATCATAATCGACATGGCTGACCTCGCCCTTGTCTCATGGTTTTAAGTTTTATGTCGTGTGTCCATGTCTCGTTTGTCTGTTTTATATTGTTGAAGATTCTGACAGTCACTAAACTCCTCAATGGCCTTGTCTTTTGTTATGTTTCCGCCTCCTCCTGTCTCTTACCACACTTTTTGTTTTTCCACATTACTTTTGTAAAGCATTTTTGTTTTTTTTAAAAAGCTATTCCAGTCTATTGTTACTGCTGCTTTATTGTCACTCTGTACACCTCAATCTTAATCTATTTTCATAGTCAGCCTCCCCACACGGTATCATGCACTTGATGTATTAGGTGAAAGGATGATTCCACCTCTAAAATTAGCTTACTTTTTTTTAAAATATATAATTTAATTCCATTCTTCAGTTGTAGGAACAAGAACATAACATTTATTTAAATTGTAACAGCTATATTATATATATATATATAAAATAAATATAAATTTATATATATATTTAAAACTACATTGCAGGGTTTTTCTTTATCCAGAGATTCCTTTTTCATGTATGATGTAGGCAATATCTTGACACAGGACAGGCGCCAACAGAGAAAAAACAAACAAAAAAAAAAGGTCTGTCTGAAGTTTTAGAATACACATTATCTTCTGTGCCAGTATTCCTGTACCCCCGACAGCCTCATGCCACCCAGTCTCCCTCACTTCTTTTTAAGAAAATTGATATGAGATATTCAGTGATAGTATTGCTATGACATGCTCACTCCAGAACCTCATGTTAGGTTGTTTTTTTTATTTTTATTTTTGTTTTTCTACTCCCTGCTTAGGTTCTGTGAAACGGTCATGCTCGAAAATGGGTACCAGTGGACACGTTTTGTCGTATCTCAATGTTACTTGAATTTGTGTTTTCCTTAACTAGACATTGGCATGTGCTCCATGAATGCTATAGCCTGCCTAGCAAAGGGTGGGAGGTCGGGGTGGGGTTAGGAGGGTGCTCGTTTTTCTTTTTCTTTTCTTTCTTTCTTTCTTTTTTTTTTAAAGAAAAGTTTAAAAACAGGAAAAATTCTCAGTTTGCTGCTTTTCTGAGTTGTTTTTGGATTTAAACAGTAAAACAGCTATTGCTTTCATCGTTTTTGTAGACTGAGCTACCTTTATTTAAGCTGGTGCTGATTTGGTGCTAATGTTTAGTCCTTTTTTTTGTTTCATGGAGGGGGGATGGTGCATGGTGGGATATCTGCCTCAGATGTTCTGATTGTATCGTAACAGATTCTGGTGTTTTGTCCAAATTTATTCAGTAAAATAAATTGTGAACTACTACTGGATTTTGTTTTGGGTTTTTTTTTTTTCTTTCTTTTTGTTGTTTTTTTCCCTGTACATACAAAATAAAAGCTCTTCAGCACAACGTGCAGAATCACGCATCATTACACGCTTAACATTTGTAATGTTGTAATGGCTACATTTAAGAAAAACACACACAGACACACCATTTCATCTTTACATTGTGAGGTAAAGACACTACAATAATACAGAGAGATCCCCAACAATCATGTGATCCCCTTTGGGCAAACATTTTGGCAACAGAGGGAAGAAACTCCCTTTTAACAGGAAGAAATCTTGGCACAGGGAGGGGTGGGTGTCTGGTGCAGCCGGTTGTTTGTGAGGGGAGGAAGACACGCTGTGGAGTGCCAGGGGTTAATAATAACTAATGATTAAATGCAGAGTGGACACATATATAGTACTTTGCAAAAGTCTTTAACCACCCTTCGAAATCATTACAATGGTGAATTTTCATAATAAATGTGGAGAAAGTTTCAAATAATGATTATATTACTCTACTATCTACTATTTGATATCATTGTCATGCAGTGGGGGTATCCCAAATCATCTCAAGAACACAGCTGTGACTTTGAGGACAGAAGAAGCTTTAAAAAGAGGAATAAAAGGAGCATAAACATCCTCGCCCTTAGACAAATCCAGTCGAGTCCTGGAATAAAAATGTGGAATTGAAATTTAGACTACCAGCTAAGTGATGGTTAAATCTCCACAACCAAGTGACTGTGATGTAGATACTTTGCAACCTATTTATGTATTTAAAACAAACAAACAAAAAACCCAGTGCTCTTCTGGCCAGCATGCCCCAACAAAAGCACTTCCCCATTCCTAATGAGACTCCAATCACTGTCAGAACTTGAATGGATTGCAAATGAGTGAGGACTGCTCTGTCAGCTCCACTTCATCTAAATGATCGCACACATGAGACTTCAGAAGAATGCTCTTCAGTCAAATCATTTTCCTGGTGTCTCTCTCTCTTGAGAGACTCCTGCCTACAGTCCTTTCTGCTGTTCTGTGTGACAACATTGTAGTTCTGCAATTGTAGCCGACCTGCTGACCCCATCCTGTGTTTGAATCGCTCCGAGGAAGAAAATCACTTCAGATTTCATTTGTTCATGCAGTGCTTTGACAGTACTTTCATCTGTGTGTGTGCGTGTGCTCAAGAGCACTTCCACCTACCGTGTTCATTCATGGTCACCCTGTTTACGGTTGAATTATCTAATGTGATAACCCAAATTCTCAAGAACAAATTCAAGTTCTTAGGTTTACATTGACACTGTAAAGCCATGTGTCATTGCTCAACAACACCTGCAAGTGCACCGTGTTTCATACACAGCAACACAAGCCTCCTGATCTCTTTGGGCTAACATAGCGAGATGATTTTAATTTAACAAATGAGGATCTGTGGTGGGCTTTGTTGGTTTCTTTGTATATTAAATGTGAAACATGAAAGCTTATGAGCAGAGTACACCTGAAAACTTGTTATCAAGCAGATAAAAGAATTCAATACAGTCAACTGCCTTCATAGGAGAAAATGAATGCTGGCCTGCCCTCTAGTGGTAATAATGACAGTACAAGTATTGCAACACTTGACATAAAAATGAAATTATATAGAGATATGTTTCACTGAGACACAATGTTCTGTTTTTAAACTTAGTATTTAATTATTCATTATAATAACATGTGTGTATAATTTCCCTAATAGGGGATCTTACAAAGAGGTAATAAACTTTAATTTGTATCACTATTAGCCAATAACTATTAACTAATTTATGATAATAAACTATTTGCTAATGCTTTATAGTTAAACTGAAAACAAGTTGGGCTGCTTTTATTTTTTTTCTTCTTGCTACACATGTGCATTCTCTTATTAAATTCACCATAAAGGTGTCTACAAATGACCTTTAACCTCACAGGAAAAGGTTGTCCCATTTAAAAATAGACACTTTAAATGAAAATGCACCAAAAGTAAAGACACCTCTCTCCTTTCAACTTAGACAGCTGTTTGTATCCATCCTAACGTCACTGCGATCTTGTTACATCAGTGCCATCAGTTGGCAAAAATGTAGCTGTGTCTGTTTTACAGGCAAGTACGTTTCGGGTTAACATGATTTGAGCTAGCTAAGCTGAGAAGGCGGCAGTCCCCACAGCCCCCGATGTTTGCGCATGCGCATTGCTTTGCTTTTACAGGTCTGAGATCAGTTATCACACGGCTAGCATTAGCAAGTAAAAAAGCTTCGGTGATTTAGCATCCTAAGAGTTTCCTCTTGCTAACCACCTTGGTCAACATATGTGATGTAGAGAAGATGGAGTGTGAAGAAGTTGTTAATAACTCAGTACCCGAGCAAGGAAAGCTGTGACCATGATGGAGAGGGGACCGCAGCTTTAATAAAACAGGCAAGTTGACCCAGGTGCTGGCTCACTTTCAGATTAGCATCTACGAGAATGTTTGAATGTAATATGTTTAATCAGCTGCTGATTTCCGCATTTGCTAATGCTCTACCATCGATTTCCATTGATTTTTTTAATCCCCTCATAGATATTAACAATTAACCATGTCACACACTACTCAAGCCTTTTCATTTAGCTAATTTTTCTTTCTTGTCATGAATAAATTGTAATACATTTTACTTTTTTAAAAGGACATAAAATATAATATAATGTATTTAAAATGAACTCGACCTTAAAATATGCAACATTAATATTAATCAGTTTAACATTAAATTGACATTTTTCTGCAGAATATTTTTTTACTTTTTAAAATGTATGCACATTTTTCCTGCGTATGCACTCTCTTTCCTGAAGGAATGGTTTGAAAAGTTTCTCCACCACTTGTCATTGCCAGCTAATAGTACGGATTTTTGTTACTATGGTAGATATTTATTTAACTATAGAAGTAGTAATATTTTACAATTCTTCAACCAGGAAGGTGTCCAGAAAGGTGAAGGCGTCCATATGAGAGTGCAGACAGGCAGCACAAATGGTATGTTTTAATCTGATCCGTTTATCTTGTTAAATTGCTAAATAGTGGAGGAAGATTTTTTTGCTTGTATTTTAAGTAATGTTAAAATCCACAGACCTGATGTTTAAAAGGACTATATGTTAATGATTTCTGCAGTAAATTAATATTTGCCATTGACTTCTGCTGCAGATTTGGTAGAACATGAGAAGCTAGACTTCATTACACTTTATCAGTGACTTAAAAGCTAAATCAATTTTTTACAACCTGACAATACAAACACTCATGTAAACCTTACCTGCCAATGAAATGTTCATTTCTTTGAAAATTTGTGCTTCCAAGTCTTAAGACGTTTTGCAAACGCAAAAACATTTGTAGAGCACATATTACAGCAGGAGAGTATATCAAAAAACCTGCCATGTTATGATGTAAGCTTGAAAATAATGTGAATCTAAACATTTAAAAATATAATTCATAGCAAATAACATGTAAGGATAACAATTTAGGGGTAAAAAAAAAAAAAAAGAAGAAGAAGGCTGCCACGTATAGTTTAGCAATCAAAACTAAGTTTGTCATACAATTTTTCCAAAAGGACAGAGATGAGTTGTGATCTGTCAGAACAGTGTTCAGGTGTCATTCAGGCAGATTCCAGCTACTCCTCACACAGCTGTGTCTGTTTTCAAAAAAGCTAGCAAAGCGTACATCCAAACACACTGAAATTAGTTAAACACTATAGCTTATTAAAATAGTAAAAAGTCAAAATATCAAATTTTGAAAGTAAGGATGCGTTTTATTTAAACTGAAAAATATGTTTCCAAAAAATGTGGCAGAAAACCTTTTCCTCAAATAAACACTTAAAATCATTGCATTGTTTACTTACCAAACAGCAATATGATGGCAAAAAATCTGTTGTTCTATGGAATGAGAGATTTTTGATACATCGTGGCCATTCTAAAGTTTCTAAGAAGCTTTCAAATGTTTTGCAAGAGCTACACGAGTAGTATCTGAAACGCAATCAGGCAGGCCAAATCAATCAGAACAATCAAAAGATCAATCTCTTCCTCACAGAGAGACAGAAAAAGCAACTTAATCAGAGCCACAGAACTTGCTAAATAAAGAACTCGAATCACCAAAACACTGCTGTTCAACAGCGACCTCCAAACCACTTCACAGGAGGCGAAACAAAGCTTAATGCTTGGTTGTGGACTGCACAACCTATCATTTGAAAGTGAAAGTCTTATATACTCATAAATCCAAGTTTGAGATTAGTGGCAACAGAAGGGTGTGTGTAAGAGGACACAGAGGAGAGAAAATGATACCTCAAACTAGCTGTGAAACATGGCAGTGGGGATAATGGAGTCTGAGGTTGTGTGGCCGTGAACACCTGCAACAAATCAGCTCCACCCTCAGCAAGGAGAAGCAATGCTCTGTTCTTCAGAGGCATGCTTCTCTGTGGAGAAAGATTCGCAGATCATGACCTCAAGCACACACGCTGCTGCCTTTTATGTGAAATCTCGCTCAAAGGATCAAATTTTTTTTATAAAGACATGAAGGAATGGTTTCTGTGCAACTGATAATGTGAGGACATTGTGTGTTTTCTAAGCTATGTTTGACAGTCTAGCGCCGCGATCGTAGGCTTTCATCTGATTTAATTCATGCAGTTTTAATGTGTATGCTATGCAATTAGGAATGTGACTAATTAGAGATCTTCTACAGAGGCCATGGACGGGCAATAGCTGCTTTGCAGTATAAACACCCTGGAAAGTGTTGCTGTTTCTATTTTGAACATAAGTAGGTGCATAAACATAGAAAACTCTACTTAGAAAAGACATTACTGGTTGCAAAGATAAAGATTTTATAGGCTGGTGGAGGCCAAGAGCAGAATTTCTACCGCTCCGTGCTTGTATCGCCTGTGACAGCAATGATTCATCTCATGTTTACACTATTCATTCAGTATTGTGCATTTCCACAATCTGTCAAGCTGTTGACATTCACAAACCATTTCATGACTTAGAAAAAAACACACAAAAATGTTCTCAGACTCCAGCTCTGTTTGGGCTAAATAATTGATGTGTGTTTGCAGCTTATTGTAACACCAAGACAATGCCTTAGCTATTTAGTTAAGTGGGAGAAATCCATTCAAGTGTTTGCTTTATTTGTCCTTTTAACAAATTTAATGTGTTTGCCTAATGTCCTCGGCTTTCTCTCAAAAAGCCAGAGCGACATACACTCTGGAGGAGTTCTGTTAGCAGTTAATGGAAGATTAACTCCGTGGACAAACATATTCAGATGAGTTACTGTAATGCTGCTGGTACCAATGCATGTGCAGTGACCCGCTGGCCCGGAAAATCCTTCTGCCACAGTAATCTTCTTTTCCAATCCAATCTCTATGGAGCTTAATATCAGCATGAGATAACAGATTTAGGCTGGAAGTGCTAGGCGGATTTTTTTTAAATGATGAATAGAAAATATTAATAATACCATCACGCTACAGTGGGAAAAAGAAAGACCCAAGAGTCTAAAAGCTAGGCAGAAAAACCGAAACATTTAAGAGCATTACCTTTTATTCTTTACTATTCTACTATACATTAAGGGATGTGACATATGAATAGGCAGACTTGTAATGTACTGTAAGACCTGCCCTTGCTAAATCAGTACTGGGAGCACGATTTAGCCGTATTATACTGCTATATTACCGTAATCACAATACTCAAAATAGGAGCTTTGCAGTGTAATACTGTAAGCTATTTGGTTGACATTATGCTGCTTTTATGGGGCTCCTACTGCAACCTCCACAAACACTTCATTACAGTAAAGTCTAACTGTATTTACTCACCCATGAACCTTGACTTCGATTTTCCCAAACTATGACAAGACATCAGCTTTGTTACAACTCTCTGCACCACATAGCCAGCTAATAGGAATTCTGTTGTATTTACTGTTTCAACAAAGGCCCTAAAGATGAACACCGGACAGAGCCGAGTAAATGCTACAGGAGCCTCAGTCATGCTAGCCTGTTGCTAGCCAAACCTTAACATTATTCTTGGTAACATAAATACAGGAGGTTACACCACATATCCACAACAATCAGTCTGATGAAAAATATGTATATATTTACTGTCACAACACAAGTGAATACATTTCCAAAACAATTTGTGTTATAGTAAAAATACAGTTGAATACTGTATTTTTACAGCAATTTGTCATAGTGAGATCTACCATACATGATGTAGTTGCTTAAAACAATGTCTTTATTCAGTCTTTCACAAATAATTTATTGATTTAAAAGCTATTTTTTTAAGGGGATTCCCCTTAGTCTCCAATGTCTGTTCTTAAGTTTGTGTTTCCTGGACTACACCCAAGTAACAATCGTTATGGAAATTATTACAGCAGTGTCATTATGATTCCCAAGAAACAAGGGGAGGAGCAATGCTTCCGTGATCATAAAACAGCTCAGAAACAAAGAATTAGTTCTAACTGTACAGCACTTACTCCTCAGTTACTCCTCAGCTCCTCAGCAGGACGATAAGTATTCTGCAATTCAATTAACTCAGCCTGAGATCAGTTTCGATTTTATGTAACTCGGGGGAACAACATCACTGTCTCCGAGTGCTGAAAGTTTTTCTGTGTTCCACCAAGCTGCTCCAATTAAGGTTAATGGCACGGTTGTGTAACGATGCAGCAACAACAAGGCCCTTTTCAAACGCCGCCACTGTTGTGTCTGGGCTTTGGCAGAACGCAGGCACCTCCCAGTGGAGCCAGTAGGCTATAAAGGTGCCTCAATGAGCCGGTCCCCAGGCGCAGCATAGTGCACATGGGTACCCTTGGGTGTTCTGGCAGCAGAGTTTTGTGGCAGAGCACCAAAGAAAATAGACAGACAACAGATGGCCTCTGTTGTCTTTCACCAAGCCACGAGGCTTCTGCTAGCTGTGGGGTAACAAAACCCACTGAGCTACCGAGACACAGAGAAGCCTGCAATTCAATCAGGTGGAAATGTGAGTCATATAGAGCTTGATATAGCCGTACTTCTTGTATCAGTATTCTTTTTTCCTCAGGATTTTAGAGTTTTATTGACAACTTAACTTAAAGCAGTATTGGATTTTATTTAATGGTATGTCACTTACTGAATTAAAACAAAAAATCATGGGAATATTTCATGAAGGTATAAAATCTACATAGGCAGTCTACATGAACAAACTTTAGAAAACTAATTATGCCCTTTTTTGTTTTTAGAATTTAATGAAGCACATTAAATATAATAGCTTTCAACACTAGATGGTGCTCACATTTAAGTTTCACATGATTTTCTGCACTTGGCAATTAAAAGGAGACACTGCATTGAAGCATTGTTAGAAGTTTAGAGTAGGAAAAGTATAACTGCAGTACCAATTTAATGTGATGACTGCTAAAAGTTCATTCCCAGCTAAAACTAGGCTTTTCCACATTATGTGAATTGTCTGTTCCTTCTGAAGAAAGATTAAAAATGAATTACATTTTGTGTGATTATATAATATTAATAACAAATAAAAAATGTAATCAGCAGTATTCAAAGTTAAGGAATTGAAAAGGAAACCGAAAGTTAATATTTATTAAGCCTGTGAAGGTTCTCAGTCATCCAGGTCATCGTAGTCAAAGGAGCTTGCAAAGAAAAGCGTCTGGACTTCTTTAGGTTGCTTGAAGACGTTTCACCTCTCATCCGAGAAGCTTCAGAAGCTTCTCGGATGAGAGGTGAAACGTCTTCAAGCAACCTAAAGAAGTCCAGACGCTTTTCTTTGTAAAATATTTATTAAGCGCTTCAATTTAAAATGTTGAATGTTGCTAAATTTTGACTGGAGGATTCTTTCATCTTTTCTTATTAAAATTAAAAAATGTATCTAATGCAGATGGCCCCACCCCTCCCTGAGCCTGGTTCTGCTGGAGGTTTCTTCCTGTTAAAAGGGAGTTTTTCCTTCCCATTGTCGCCAAAGTGCTTGCTCATAGGGGGTCATATGATTGTTGTTTTTTTTTCCTCTGTATGTATTATTGTAGGGTCTACCTTACAATATAAAGCGCCTTGAGGCAACTGTTGTTGTGATTTGGTGCTATATAAATAAAATTGCACTGAATTGAATTAAATGCTAATAAACCGTGAGCTATCGTTTGGTTGCTTTCGTAGTAGAAACCATAATGGCATCATTCTCTCAATTAACTCTTCAGAAGCTATTTAGTATCAGCCAGGAAAGCACAAAAGCCTCCTATGCTTTGAAAAATGGCTCCATCCAGCAAATAACAGTGCATTAAACACTGGGGAGCCAGGAAGTCATGAGTGTGTCAGGACTCGCAAGTAGTTGCGGGAAATAGGAAAGCATCATTCCAGTTAAGTGTTTGGAATATTTTTATGCAAGTTTGCTTGTATTTGACATGTCCCCCCTTAAAATGTTTGTTTTTATCGAACATTGCCCCAATTATCTGGTCAGTAAACAGCATAATCAGAGCCTCGAGATGACAGAGTAAATTGGAAAGTGGTCTTGCATGCTGTCTTTGCCTTTCACACTCTTTCGTCAATACCCAATTATCCTCTCTGTTGCTTTTCCTACTGATAGCGCATGACTTAAAATAGGCTTTTTTTTTTTGCAGGATTGTTTTCTAATTGCAACAATCCAGAGTGAATTGATGCATTGATCAACCATTAATGGCTCTAAACAGTGGATAGACGCACGCATAAACACTTCTCTTCTTGCAGGTGTGCTGCAAAAAGATATTTCTTTGACCCATTTGTCATTTTGCTCAAAAATGGCTTAAAGTGCCAGTGGACTCTTCCACCAGTCCTGACATCTGTGGCTGACTGTAGGTATCATTGGCTTTTATGTGTGCCTCAGCTCTAAATCTCATACAGTAATTATTAGAAAATACATCCTCGAGGGATGCCAAGCACGAATGAATTGGTTTTGCAAGGTCTGATGTCCGGGATAATTACTTTCATATTTGTGAAGGACACTGTGGGTTAGAGGTTACGTGGTGCAATGATGTATGTTTTGCAAGAAAAACATGTCAGTTATCAGCATATCATCAATATAAATGTCCAGGTAGAAAGCAGCTTTTGCAGTACAGGGTGAATACGGTACTTTGTGCTTTAAAGCATTTTTCTGTCCCTCAGAAATCAGTTTTTCACACAGTGACAAATGAGGGAGACATGAAATAACATTCTATTTTTGTCTCTGCAACCTTTAGTGGAGCAACTTGCGCTGCTAAATATCAACTGAGAATCACGAAGCAGTTTCAGTCCATGTGGGCTGACTTGTGGCCCCCAAAAGCTTTAAATCATCTGGCTCAATGAATCAGAGTCTTGACTGAGCCAAATTGCCTGACTGCGCCCTGTGGGAGAGATAATTGGGTGAAACAGGTTGTTTTTGTGCCTTGCTGAGGTACAAGAGAAGCAGCAGAAAGGAGAAAACAACACGGACTTCTCATTTTTTATAAAATCTCTGAAGCGTGCAGTCTCTAGTTTTTGTTCAGGATGAATTTAGTGGGGTTTTTTTTGTCTTTTCAAAAGATAGAAAACTCTAACGCCCTACAAGATAAGCGAGAAATACTTTTTTGGGGATGGTTTGCAAAGATAATATGTGGTATACATGTAAAAAAACTGATAGAAGGATTTTTTTTTTTAGTTTTTTTTTTAAGTGCACCAGCTCATTACACATTTTCTTGAACATGAAACTGTCAATTAGGGGCTGCAAAAACAAGATGTGACTGTCCCACTCACACATTACCACCTCTGAAGTTGATACGTGCTAGAAAACAGTTTATCACATATACAGCACTTTTTTTTTTTTAATTGGTGAGGAAAGATAAACAAATGATTAGAGACAGAACACTGACAGACGTTACGTGCAATCTCAAGCATTAACAACTGAACGCACTAGCTGTAAAGGGTGAAGTGATTGGTGCGCAGCTTTGATTTTAAGAGAGAGCAAAATAACGTTTTCCCTCCTTACATCTGTATACTACTACTACTACTAATAATAATAATAATGGATTGCATTTATATAGCGCTTTTCGAGGCCCTCAAAGTGCTTTACAATTCCACTATTCATTCACTCTTACATTCATACACTGGTGGAGGCAGCCACAGTTGTAGCCACAGCTGCCCTGGTGCACACTGACAGAAGCGAGGCTGCCATATCGTGCCATCGGCCCCTCTGGCCATACTAGTAATAACAATAAGGAGAAGTAGAAGAATAGGGTAGGTTACAATTGTTTTTATGCATTGGTTGGCATGCTGGTAGCATGATTAGCACTGCTGCTAACCGCTTACCAAGGAGGTCCAGAGTTTGAACATTCTGGGTTCCTCCAGCAGTTCTAAGCTGTAGGTGCGACTCTGTGTGTGAATAGTTGAGACCTGGAACTGAGAACCTAAGGTTTGATAAGAGGAAGAAAATTGATGGATGAAAGTATTAAAGCAGGAACATATTAGCACATTTTAAAAATTAAAGGTGGCACCTGGGTACAGTAGTTATGATAAGGAGTCGGAGAAGCACATTTTGGCTTATTATGGGGGTCTCTGTAAACGAGAGGGTGCAGAGAGGAATCAGCTGTGCACGACTACAGGAAAGGAGATGAGCGCTTAAATGAAATCTTAAAGGTGAAACAAGATTGCAAGTAGGATGAGAGATGGCTTCCCTTGATCTCTGATAAAAAACAAAAACCCAAACAACCAGAATAAAAAGCCCAAATTCAAGGACGTAGTTGTCTATTGCAATGGGACGTGTATACAGGTGCCTGTGAAGTTCATTTTATGAGTGATAATGTGTCGTTTAGGAGTTGCATAATATTTGCCAGCTGATGTATGAGCATTGTATATATTCATATATATTTATTGGTAATGCAAGAGTATGTACATTTGAAATAGTAGTTTTTGGGATTAAAGTGAGAAGCAGTGAGTACAGCTGTGGAAGCTTTTTTGGAGACCTCCTTTAATTTATATGTAGTGCCCTGCTATCTAAATAGCAAGCTGCACTATGAATATTCACCATAGTTTGGTAAGTATTTAGCAGTATTCAAGTAATGGCTAATTATCAAACCTAGTAAGAAAAGAAGAGTCATACTACGACCCGGCCGATTATTTCTGCTGCGTTTTAAATTCACACCGCGCGATGAAAGAGTTGTAAACAGATCAAACAAAAGCACCAACTCACAAGTGCCCGCTGACAATCAGACACAATGAATGCGAGACAGCTCTGTGGAGTTGTGATGTAATTAGACTTGTTAATTGGAAAGGAGCCTTTCGCCACCTGCGGCAGGAAAAGTGTGAGGATTGTGGTCATCTCTGCAGAAATAGTCCTGCTAATTGTTTTGGTTTCCAGGCAGCCATGGCGGAGGAGGAATGTGACAATTTGAAGTCGCTCTCAAGTTACACCTAAAACTGCTAAAACCCGCCGGCATTAAGGGACATCGTGAGCAATTTGCTGGGTTTATTGTCACAGAAATGGCAATTTCATTCACATTACATCCAGATAAAAAGCCACTTGAACATCACTGCAAGAATGCCAGCCATTCAACCATCTACTAACTCCTGTGTTCACTGGCAATAAGCAACACCCTACCAGACGGGAGAAATGTTCGACATCAAAAAATCTGTTTTATACAAAGACAAGAGAAGAAATCCTTTGATACTCGCACAGGGTGAGCAGCATAAATGTCATTATAATTTAACACGAGCCAAGTGCTTTCACCCAAAGGCCCTCCATTAACAGCATTTGCATTTCTGAAAACTTGGCATTGCTCCTGTAATGACTTGTCACAGGAGAGAATGGCCTCTAATATATATTTTGCTCAGCTTGATAATGTGCATTCCTATTTGAAGACGCTCTAAAGCATATTGAGTTCAGCATGCGAGCACGAGTTCAGTTTTTATAGATAGCTATGCTGAGAGCCACAGCAGCCAATTAACCATTTGTAAATTCCTTGTTGGCCCAAGTTTCGTTTGAAGAAAATTTTTTTTGGAGGCTGAACCTTGACTGTTTCATTTCCAGCCAGATATGGATTTCATAATGGATAAACACAGACAGACTGTCTGCTTCATTTCCTTCTAATAGGATAAACGTGCAGACTCTGCCCTATTCTGTAATTCTGCTTAAAACAATATTGCCAACATGAGTCTCCCTCACCAGGGTGGAGCCCACATTATTTTCAAATCTGTCATGGCTGCTGAAGACAAAACACAACTTTGTACTTTTTAAAAAACTTGTTAAAACAAACATGTTATGTGAGTTTCTCCACGTTGAGAGAGCTTTAATTGAAGTCAAGTTAAATGAATGTAGAGTACGTCGTTTATTGTTAAAAAAGAGTAAAAGTTTTGAAAAATACACACACAAGCTACAGTTTCACCCACTGAATTTGATTACATTTCGCTAACATTTTTAGCGAAGCGTATCAGTCACATCTGCACACACACACAAATCTCACAAGGCTTCGTTATATTTTCTAGTTGGATGGTTATTGAGAATAGTGCTTATAGGCAGGGTGTGTACATTTTTGCAGTGCGAATATACCGTGCGGTAGGAGGTATGAAAAATCTTTTCCTTTTTTTCCATTGAACTTTCTTCACAGCAAGTTTCTCCAAAGAAAGTCAGACATTTATTAAGAATC
This sequence comes from Neolamprologus brichardi, assembly GCF_056152115.1. Lineage (NCBI taxonomy): Eukaryota > Metazoa > Chordata > Actinopteri > Cichliformes > Cichlidae > Neolamprologus > Neolamprologus brichardi. Next base: position 4,119,642 of record NC_142118.1, on the reverse strand, counting down.
TTTTTTCCCCCAGCTGTTAAAAACAGCACATTTGCAAACTAACTTGTTTTGTTGGGGCATTCATAGACTCACATTGACATTATGTGGACGTGACACAGGGTTCAGTACCAGCCATCATCAAATGCACAGTTTTTGACAAGAATATATACACTAACCATAAAAAGAAATAAATAGTGGCACTGGGGCTGAAGTGCAAAGACTATACGCTGATATATAACCTAAAGTAAATAATAGATTTAGAAGCTGATCGATAAACTGCGGAAGTGAATGAAAGCATCTTTCAACAGTGGACTAACTCCCATAAAGTTTTTTTCCCTTCAATCTCTGACTAGAAACAAAAGTTCTTTGGAGGGCATGTCTTTGCTGAATTTCTATTCACTTTCCATTCCTTTCACCTGCATTGTACCGAAAATAAATCTACAAACGAGATGAAATGATATGTAAACTCATGGAAGCAATTTGCTTTTTTTTGTCCACTTCCCCTTGAGCCCAATTACTGTTGTTTACAGGTTCCAGATTTATGCATGTAGTAGGTACAGTAAGGCATGAGTAACACAGTGCCCTGCAGAGCCCTGACACTAGCTAAGTAAATGGAAACTAACCTGTGAAAGGCAACAACATGACTACACAAAAGAAAACGATAAAAACGTTTCTTTATTTAAACATGTTTTACACCTACAATTACTGCTGTTTTTCTTATTCAAAATACATACTAGACTTGTAAAAAAAAATTCATTCACTGAATGCATGCAAAAATGTTTTTAATGTCACTGAACACACACACACACACACAGAAAAAAATCCATAATGACCTTCCAGCATATTATAATTCAAGTGGTACACCGCCGTACCTATTCTGGGTTCTGTTTTCCGGAATAAGAAAATCTAGCCTGAGGCTGGACAATTGGGCCAATCATTGTGCCAGATCAGGTGAAAAGCACAAAGTGTCCAAACCAGAATCTTAAGCTGCTTTAGCTTTATTTATTTTTAGGCATATGAAGCACGTGAACATGCTGGTCTGGTGGGAGAGTCCTTGAAGAAGACAGCCGCAGACATATGTAACAGAGGTTATTGGGAGAAAAGAAGAAAAAACACGATTGGTATTCGCGGTGGTGCAATGTGATTTAGAACTTGTACTTAACTTATTGCGAGGAGAACTACGGCGCGAGATTGTTACCTTTATTTCGCTAATGGAATTGATTTCACCTTGAAGTATGACGGCTATGTCGGACTGAATGAATGCGAGCAGCTAGACTTGTAACGATATGACACTTTCTTTATAATTTTTTCTAGTCTGTGTTAGCTTGTTTTCACTCGCTTTATGAACATGTTTTTCTTCTTTCAGACAGGCAACTTTGTTATGTGCTTGCAACTGTGGATTTACAGCAAAGAAAGCTCGCACCCCTTGGCTCTGTTGCTGAATTGTGAAATTATATCTTAGCAGAAGCATTGGCTTATGCAAGAGGAAGAATCAAAAGTCGTAGGTTTTATTTGCACTGTAACGTCTACCTGTAGACCTGCAGTTGCCACATACAGTTGACTTCTGCCCACAAACACACAAGTAACTGCAAACCTTTATGCAAAGCCACTTTGTGCATTCCTACGTTAGCTTGTGCAGTATATATATATTTTAATCGTTCCCCTATCCATAATAATTGCTCCATACAAATAAAAAAATGAAATCTACTTTTTCAGATATGTTTTTTTCACACGTTTTAGCCTTTAAATTAATTTGGACATAAACGTTTGTACAGATTCGCACTTTGAATGTATCGCCCACCTCCAGCGTATTCACTCAAAACGCCTTCACACATTCAGATGTAGTGATACACAGCCAAAGTACTCACGACCCCATTTTATTTCCATAAGAACAAAACCTCTCAAACCACAAAACACCATTAGGTTATGCTGGTGCCGTTAGTGCAGACACAGATACACTACAATTTTGTTAATTATCAGGCAACAACGGCCCATTGTTCCTACTTCTTACCGATCTTGGACTGCAACTTTATCAAACCTGCCATTAAATTCGGAGATGCACAGCACACTCCTTCCACCCCATCACCCATCACCTAACATCGTTAGCCCATCACCATTAAACAGTCGCTAAGAGCTTGCTCCATCATTGTAGATCGTACCCAGTTTTCCCCTCTGGGAGACTTGTTCCACCCCAAAAAAACAAAGATCTCCGATAGGAAGCTTTATTTGCACAATGTTAGAAGTTCTGATTAATTCAAAGTACAACCTGCAGGCTCCGATTTGGCTCACTGGGCTCCACAACAAATTAGCACACACCATTGCGCACCGTCTCACTCGCTGCCATAGCTGAAAGGCACAGCTGAAAGACTTCTGAAATTACTGCAAAATAGAATTTGACCCCTGATAAGGCCCACTATCTATTCTGCCAAGTGTGACATTTTGATGCAACGCAGGATGTCTCTGGAGTGTAGAGCACTCGAGTATTTCACCCAGGCATTTTGAGAAGTGCATACGCTTAAATTGTATTCCAGTGATCATGATATTTGTGCTCTGCCGAAAGTAAAAAAGTTGTGTTAGTTTTTTTAGGGTAACGCCGTAGGATTTTACACACTACATGCAAGTCTGGTCTCTTGTCAGAGGTTACTGCGAAGCCATGATTCGTTTTTGGTGGAAAGCAACTCACAACAACTCGGAGTGAAATATTGCCCTTTTTTGCCCCACTTCATTTTAATAAATATTTTTTCAAATGAATAGGTTTGCACACCCGTGCAAGTGTTTTAATTACTCAGGCTGATTAGACCTAAGGTGGAAATTGGGTTGAACTATGCTGGGAATAAGATGATGTCAACAAACCTAATCATTAAGTAAGAGTGATAACTGTGCTCCAGTAGGGGGTTACAGTAAAGAATGATGCCTTATTACTGATTAAATATCAAACACTATGATAAGTAGTTTGTAAATACTATGGATATGCTTTCCAACTGCTATATATAACACTCACTTTTGATTCATATAGCTGATAAAACACTTGAAAAACCCTATATTTTAATGCTTTTCAGCTTCTTTTTTGTTGTTGTGTTTTTGCTACAAAACATCCAAAACTGGTAATATGTAACAAATAATTACAAGACTCTGATACAAAATCATAAAGGAAAACATTTGTTGTGCTGTATTATAACCGTAAACAGCCATAATTCTTAATTTAAGGGACATTATTCCAGCGTATAAGAGCCTGTAACAGCGGTTAGTGGTAGGAAGATTCAGTGGCGCTGACCCTGAAAACAAAGCAACTAAATTCAGCCATGTTTCCTTTCCGTATCTGGGTTTTCCTGCTCCAGCATGTTAACTCTCCTGCATAGATACTCTTTATAAGATACTTTTAGGTCCTGTAAAGGGTGCAGGTGTTTTCACTTAGGGCTGATTAGACCCCTGCTCTAGCTGAAGATGAGTTACATCAGAAAAAAAAACGATGTCACCAAACATCACCCTGATGTGATGTGCCTTGATGTGAAAATGATAGAGTTGTCAATCTAAAGAGGCCGTACACGCCCACGTGGTCTTGAGAGGAGAACTAATCAAGCAAAGTAAGTGAAAGCTTGTACAGTGCAGTCGAGGCAGGAAAGAGGAGCTTGATGACAGCGAGCCAAAAAGACTGTAATGGATTCTGCGCCATGTGCCACTAACAGGGAGATAATCCATCAGGTAAGAACAAATAATCACGTTGGGCGACAAATTGAAAGTTTTAGAAGGCTGTAAAGATATGGCCAGCATTAAAAGGTTCTCAGTGGATAAGAAGGTGTCTGTCTGAGTTAATTGCCCCACAAGTAGCCGGTCCCCAGAAGGGGCCGAGATAAACCTGAACTATCAAAACAAATAAATCTGCCGAATAGGAATTCATTTATCGTCCAGACCTGTGTTTTTCCTGCCGCGGTGCATCAAAATGTCCTCGGTGAGAGGTCGGGGCTGTCTTTTCTTGACTTTCTGTAATTATTTCTTCCCACCTTTGCTTGATCGCGTCACATTGCTGATTGTGCTCATGGAAAAGTGGTTAGGGAAGCAAAAAGGACATTGATTTTAGGCAATTTGGATCAAGCCGGAGAGGGCCCTGTTGATTTTCATTCTAGCCATCTAATCAGGGGCTGATTTACAACCGGGACGCTAAGTGAATGTAATTACCAGCATTTAAGAGCCAGGTAGGACGGGGAAAGCTACAGCGGTTTTGGGAAGAAAGAACAGCCAGCATTAGTGCACCTTTCATCTGTAATTTGGACTTATTTGGGAAGATTGTTTGGGAATATTTCAGCTGTAACCACCCCAAACACTGTTTTTTCTTTTCTTTTTTTAGTGAATAATACAATTATTACAGTTTGTTTTCTTGCTTGCTTGTCTAAGTAATAGAAGAAGAATACGATTGAACCTTTGGAACTCCCTTCATGGCTGATAATGATCCAAGGAACCTCCTGCGAGGACAGCTTCACTGATGCTGGAGTGCAAGCACAGCTCTCTGCGGGTACGTGCGATGGCATACAGTGGCGGGTGGGAGGCGCTGTAGGGCTTGTGTGAGAGAAACAAAGTGAAAGGGGAGGAGCAGCATCGGGAGTAAAGTGGCCACACGGTGTGCCAGTCCGTCCAAGCAGTCGCTTACATCTCAGATCCGCCGCCGCGCAGAGAGCGCAGAAAGCCCGTCTGCCAAGTCCTGTCCACTCCACTTGGTGACGTGCGGAGCCGAGCGCAGGCAGGCCACTTACAGACCGGCCCACAGCCGCTGCCACTGCACTGTGCTGCTCCTTTTGCTGTAAAATGCAACAGCGGTCTTTGCGGGATAAAGACAGCATTCATACATAATCAGCGCCGGAGCGAAACAAGGACAAACGCCGGGGGACAGGAGCAGCGAGCGGCCGGTGGAGGTAAGCGCTCGGTCAGCGGAGGTGGGAAGAAACACCGCGCTGACTCTCGCCTTTGCTTCAATTTTTTTTTTTTGCACGCTTTTGTGTTAAGGCAGGAGTTCACTCGTCCTATCATGAATGAATGAGGGGGATCATCAGTTTCACTGCCAGCCCTTAGCTGAGGACCATAGGCTACCAAATGGTGTGTACGGCGCTCACGTTGTGCGCAAGCGCTCCCGTTAAGAGGAGGGCGAATAAAACTAACTTCACGACTCAGATCGAGGTTTGGGAATTTAAAGGAGCGGTCTGCGTCAATGTCAAACAATTTAGGACTTACAGTTGGTCACTATAGCAACGCTATCAGATATACACACATATTACTGAATTATATATATACCAAAATAATTCAGGTGTAATCAGCTGGTCATGTGCTGACAAACTGCCTAGAAGCCTTTAATCATGTGCAAACGACCGGGCAGAAGAAATAAATTTCAATGTCACTTACCCCAGTTGTGCATCTTCTGAATTTACAGCTGCACAAATCCCACTACTGCACAGATTGTAACGGAAAGATTTATTGTGGCTCTGGAGTGGATTTGAGGAAAAATAAATAAATAAATAAAATCCTGTTATTATATTCCACAGATGCGTGTAAAGTTGTAGCCTGCACTAGGCAAGACTCATCCTTCAAACAGCTAAGCGTTGCTCACGACAAGTCCCATGTGTTGTTACAGTGCAGTGCTGTGAAGTGGAGTGGAGCACTGGCTGTGAAGGACACTGTGTTTTGCAGAAAGTTCCCGATGATCATCGAGTCCATGCTGTTTTACAAATGCACCTTCTGACCGGGCAGGAGCTGTTGTCCTGTGCAAGTGTGAAGGCACCGTAGAGGCGAACGCATGGATCACAGAATTATCACATTGTGCCTGTAGTCCATATTTAGCATGATTTATGGTGAACTCTCACATCCAACAGCACGCTTGTCGATTCTCCTGGATGGTCCCCCCGGTGCTGATCCCTGTTTACGAGCCTGACTTGCTGTATATAAATAGATGTAGCCTACGGCCACCCAACATGACTGCGCGTGCGTTGCTATTCTGAAGATGCATCCAACATTTGTTATTGTATTAATGGGCTGAGCATGTGGGGCAGGAGCAGGACACACTTCCCTGCTGATGACATTTGAAAACCTAGTAGGCTATCACAAATCAAGGCAGGGATTAAGAGGCTTTAGTGCTAGTCCTCTCTGAAGAGACGGAGCTCTGGACTGGATAAGGTAAGACAATGCATTTGCCTGAGAGCTGCCTTGTTTAGCGGGGGTCTTCTCGCCTCACGTGCTGCATTCGAGGGAGAACTCTCGCTCTGCACATTTAGGATAACCAGTCACCGCAGGTGGATGATCACACAGCAGCATTATATGGAGAGGTGTTAACGCACTCTGTAGCGTGTGTTAAGCTACAGAGCCTTATTGTCAGGCAAGCCTTACCTCTGTGGAAGTATTGTCGTGTCTTCAGTTTGTCACAAGCTTCTTTGCAATAAACTCAATCAGGGATAATCCTTCTATATCAAATGTGATTTAGGTTGGTCTAGGGAACCGCTTTGGCCGGAGGAATTCATTTAGAAATTACCCAGAGGCATTTATCCTATTAGCAAAGGCAAAGCGAAAAACGACTCCTGTTGTTATGGTCAGCAAATTACAAAACTGCAGCTCAAGGCCATTTATTATAATTTTTTTTTTCCACCACGTTTTCCAAGAAGGAGAACACGGGGTAAAGCATGTATAATTTGGCCGGTGTGGAATGTGTGATCTAAATCAAGGATAAGGAGGTAGAAAGGATGAAATGCTGTACAGTGTTTTCTTGTACTTGGATGAAGTTGTGATGCACTTGGTTTTGCCTCCGGTGATCAACCGTGTATTTCAAGGAGTCGAGGAAGCAGAAGCTGTGCCAAACTTGCCAATAAATATGACCGCAGAAAGCCAAGCTCTGAGCTATTTTCATGTAACAGCAGTCAGATAAATATAGCTATTCGGCAGCAGTTTGGAGAAGATGAAGTAATTTCCAGTGTCTCCTTTTTTCTTTTTCATTTTTTTTTTTTAAACTAATGTATACGTAATGCCTCGGTTTATCTGCAGCCTGCTCACCAAAGCAAAATATTAAAGCGTGAATGTAGCCGGCAATTACGCTGATTCTGTTGGAGCAGTCGATATTAGAAGGCCAATCTGGACCAGCCCGCCCTCAATCAAAATGAGAATGAAAAGCAGTTGTGCATGTTTTTGTCTCTTTGCACACAATGAACTCTATTTTCTCCAAGGTTAAAGAGGGTATCCTTTCTTCTGTAATCACATTGCTCTAGCAGATTTATACTGTGCTCTCTCTGCGTGTTCATAGAGGCTGCTTTGAGTATGTGAGTAAATTTTTATTTTTTATTTTTATTTTTGTTGCCGGTGGGTGGGGGGGTTACACGTGCACCCCTTTAGAAACACCAGTATATTCAAACAACAGTACCCACACACTGGGATCTGAAATGTGAGATTTTGAAAGGTGAAATCAGATTCTTGTAGCCTGTTACACAATCAGGTGACAGTGAGTTGAATTTAGCAGTAATATCTGCAATTTTAAAATCTTTTAACAAATCTTTTACTGAATTAATGTGACACAACTGTTGTTATTAAATGATTTATAATGATTTATTATTTATTTATATATTGTTTATTTTTTAAGCGCACACACAGACAGGGTATTAAAAAAAATTGTTCCAATTTCAAAAGACTGTTTTTTGTTGTTTTTTGTTTTTTTAAAGGAAAAGGAAAATTGCAGTAAAATTTAAAGTACATGGCTGAATATAAACTTTTACATACAAAACTTAACTGTTGCTCAAGGCGTACCTCCCCGGACACTTGCATATGTTCATACAATAGTCAAACTTGTCTGTGGTCACTGTAGCCACTGCTGTTATGCCACCTTCCAGCAACCACATGAAAGTCACGAATCCGTTCTTTCTAACGGTATGTGCTTCGATTGTTACTGGTGAATGGCTTGACCTAAAGCACTTTGAAATTGAATTATTCTTTTTGATGCACTCTGCATTTCACAAATATATATTTTTTATGTTTCTGAAATGTGATATTATTTTTTTTAAATAATAAAAAAATAATTATGGGTTTTGTTCGTTAAAGAAATCATTTATTACAGGAAATATTCTTAGTGGTTTCTTTTCTTGTCGTAAGTTAGAAAACAATATTAATGTCTCTCCTCTGTCAATACAAACATAAATCTATTGCATGCTACTGCTTACTGTATTTACTGTAAAGACTTCCTTCAGCAAGAAAGCTTGCAGTACATTATGTATACATTTCGTGCTAACCCTTTGATGCTAGTGGTGAATAATGTTGACTCCTTTGAACACAGTGTACCCAGCAGTTTTCATAATATTGCTCCTTTTTTTGCTTCTGTTTTTGTGTTAATTGAACCGTTATTTCAATTCACTCAGGAAGCACTGTATTAAATTGCCATAACCACTTAGATGGTACTCAGGTAGCTTTTTGTACTCTTAGTGCATTTATTTCCTTTTTCTTAGGTTAATTTTTCAGGGTGTTGTGCTGCTAGCAAATTGCAAGCATGGAATCTCTGTACAGGTTGAACTTGACCTCAAGGTCAGTTTGCTTAGCAAGTTTTCAGTTTTTCTTTTCAAGCAGTCATGCTGAAACAACGGGAGCTGCAGTTAAAAGCAGCACGGAGCAAGAATTTAGTCCTCATCATACCTGGCATGCTTCATCACAAACATCTGGGGTGACGACTTTATAACAGATTTTACTTCCACATTTATAAAAATAATCCTGTCCTGCATTATTATATTATTATATTAAATATTAAAGTCCTGCCTACATAGCTCAGTTTGGTACTGGACCTGTTACCCATTATTATGTCAAGCAAATCTAGACCCACTCTGACAGGCTATTGCGAATTGTGGAATTGGGCTTTCGAGGTTGACTGGCTGCATTAACACGGTCAGTCTGCATATAATTAAGACAATGAATCTCTCGCCTCATTTGACAGAAACATATGTAGTTTTGTTAGTTGTGTGATTAAGTTTAGAATGCTTGGTTTAAAAAATTGAAGAAGAATATATTTTTGATGATTTGCATTTGGTTCTGGTTAAAAATTGTTCAATGGATCCAGAAATGCTTTTTTTGCACGAAAGAGTCTGCCACGTGTACTCCACCAACTGTTTTGCTGTTTGTTGCTGGAAAAGGAGCAGGTTAGTTAGAGCAAGCCATCTTTTAATGTGTCCAAGAACACGTTTGTCTAAAGACTGTTTAAAGAATGGGGAGGTATCCCCATCTAGACCACCTCCAAATGTGGTCTGAGCAATGGGGCATTAATCGAGTCCCTTCAGCAGCAGTCCACCTGTAGTTGTACCACCCAAGACCAATGTTAAGGCCATGTATGAGCAGAGCCTTAGATCATTTACACCCGGTTTGTGATAACAGCCGTATCCAAGCTGTAGCACTGTATGCTAATGACACTGTGGCTCATACACAAGCTTGCTTTAACAAATATAAGTCTCTCATTGATCAAGATGGGTTTCAGCTTGTGTTGGCCATGTTTGTTAGTGTATTCAAGCTTGATAGCAGGGGTGGAGAGAATGCTTGATCTGTCTTGATTTGGTTTACCGTGTCCTGCTTTGATATCAACACGATAAAGGCGTTTTCAGTGACAGGATGACCAAAAGGCCTCGTTTTCCTTCCAACGCAAAGCATAGTGAGGTTTTTTGGTTTTTTCCATTAGTTGTTTTAAAAGTAACACTTGTTATTAAAAAAAGTAGCTGTAACGTCTTTTTAACACATTTTTGCTGTAAATCTGAATACCATCTCAGGGAAAACTAAAACCCTATTCTAAATACTGACAGGGGATGCCTTTCAAGGACAAAGATGAAGATGGATCAGATACTTACCACATTAAGTTTTTTCTTTGCCGATAGTACTGAATTATTCTCCCGCAGCTTTTAAGGGAGCCTTTCCTTTCTTTCCTTATTGGTTTTCTGGAACAGTGATGTCTTTGTTTAAATATGCCGCTGAATATTTAGCATAACTGGCCATTACAAAGCATAAAATACTTGCTAACACACGGGGCATAAGGCCATGAGCAAATGCCGTGCTTCCCAAGCTCTTTAGAGATCAGTGAACTATGAAAAGCAGTCTCTTCAGCTGCCCTCTTGAACACAGTCGCTCAAGGGCTAGTGATGCTGGTATCATATTTCTAAAAAGCCTGCAGTTTCCCTTTTCAGAGACTCAAATGGTCTCAAAATGCACTAAGCTCTGAACCTCCTGCATCCATGGAGATTTGATTTAATAGATCACTTTCAAAGCGTAGTTTCTGTTGTTGTATTTATGTTGTTGATTATGAAAGTTAGGAATTTTGGTACTGTTTAACTGAATAGGTTCTTTAATATACATTTATATTTCAATTTTATTTGTATTTTTTTCACATATTTCAATATTAACACCTAACATTAGGATTTCTGTTAGTGTAATGATTTTAGGTCTTTAATCTGCTGACTTTAAAAGTGTCATAGTGTTGCTGTGGCTGTAATATGTAGTACGTGGCATGAGTGTGTTTGTTGTCAAACAGCTATGCTTTCCAGGAATCTGAACCACCCTACACAAAAGGCTGTGAGCCATTAGGCCATAACACCAGGGCCAAGGGCTGCACTTAAATTCTAAATTTACCAGTAACTTTAGCTCGGATTGCATTTGTTCAATGTGGCATTGAAAGTATTTGGTCCTCCTGCCAAAAAAAAGAAAAGAAAGCATTGTTAGGAAAACTGAAGACTATTCCATTAATGCTAATACCCACATAGAGTGTTTAAATTCACTTGACATGTTTGGGGACACGGGGTGAGGATTTGGTTTGGACTCAAGCCTGTGAGGCTGCATCTCAGGGCCGCTGCACTCTGGGAGGCTGCTGTGTGGTGAGTGGCTCCGCAGGGGGCAGGTTAAGCCTGTTAGCCCCATGCGATGATGCCGTAGGTTTGCACCATCAAGGGAGGGAGCGGGCTGTGAAAGAGGTGGACATGGAAAATCTTTTTTTTTTTTTTTTTTTTTATCTTGTAGACCATCACAACCAACAGAACCACTGCTATTTTTCCTCCTGTTTATGCAGGCCCCCATTAAGCCTGTCTACAGGAATATTTCTGCACCGCAGCTGACGGCCACAGCTCCCCAGGCATCCCTTTTATAAACCTTACTCATTTTAATAAGGTGCACTTCACTATCTTATCTCTGCTTTGGAATAAACATCATATATAATGTAATACAAAACCTATTCAAGCCATGTCCAAGTTGTTAAAAAAAAAGGAGACTAAAGCAGACATTGTTTGGGAAGTGCACCAGGCCTTAAAAGGACACGGACACATTATGTAATCATTTATTTGAAATTGAATAATTGAATCTGCCTTGAGGAGAAGCCGAGCTTAAAGAGAGGCCTGTTGGAAGAGGTTTTGAGGTGGAATGTCAGACTCAAACTAACTCTGTCTGCTTGAGGCAAACCAGACTTCAAATTACTTCAAGAGGAAAAGAAATTTCACCGGTCACTGAAGTCACTTGAACTCATTTCACTTGCTTTTTGTCTCAGAACCATGGGAATTTACAATAAACCTATTTGAGCTTTGCCACTGTCATTTCAGTGGTGCCACAATGTAACTGCAGTGTATAGTCTATGTGCTGTGTGCCGCAGGGTGGATTTTTTCTTTTCTTTTTTTAAATTGCCATTCGGCTTGGTATTAACAAGAAAATATACTAAAAGCAGGGTTTACCCAGTAATCTTCTTACCTGAATCTGGGGATGCCACTCCTACTTCATCCTTCACCACGCATTTATTTTGAAGGGATCTGTTTGAGGGGAAGCCTCTGAATCATTTATCTGCAGTAAGGACTAAATATGTAAATGGTTCACAATTAATTGTAGTATACATAACAGTGACTTACAGCCATGTCTGATTTGCATACTCCAACTGCGCGAGTTAAAAGGTGGCTTTTTGAGTTAAGAGGGTACATAAATCACGTGTTTACAGGTGGTGTGATGTGCATCTGTAATATTGTCCTATTTACAACCTGTTTGCATTAGTTTGGATGTATTCTTTCAAGGGCCACAACAGCTTATAAAATATTGGCACCATCCCAGCCGTCCTAATGCTGCGATGCATGCACTCCACTGTTGATTAATTCACGTTGGCAGTAGATTTTCTCTGTATAAATACCTGCAGCACAATGACCAGGGTCATTAATTGTATTTGGTAATTACCGTATGACAGCCAGCAACAAATTAAAAAGGAAAGGGGGCTGTTTTTATTCATTTAAACTCTGTGTAAGTGGGTCACCACATTATCAAAATTGGACTATTGACATTAGCTCATATTCTATTCAATTTTCAATTGAGTTCAGGTTTATTTATAGGGCGCCAAATCACAACAACCGTCGCCTCAAAGCACTTTATGCCATAAGGTAATGAATTTAGTATATTTTGGATAAAAGCCTGACAACCAACGAGCAAGCACTTGGCAACAGTGGGAAGGAAAAACTCCCTTATAATAGGAAGAAAACCACTGTTAGTACCAGGCTCAGGGATTGGTGGCTATCCGCCGTGATCGGTTGAGAGTCAAGGAGAAAGAGAGACGCAGACTAGTAGGGTATACTTTACATACTTTATACTTTGTTTTAAATCTACATCATAGGTACATTGTAACCGCAAACCCCTCTGAAACTTTATGCCATAACATGACATGAACGTCCCTAGAAATCATATCTACACGTCTTGTTAATGCAGCCCACAACTATTGTAACTGGCCTGTTCAGCACTGTTGATGGCTCCTGTGTGTTCCGGCTACTTTTTCACCACGGCTTTTTATTTTATCAGTGAGAATAACAATCATTGCCTCAATAAGGAATGATAATCATTGCTCCAATATAAGGACTCACAGATGGTAGCGAATTCCTGGAGGGAGATCGCTGAAACCGTCAGAATGGACGTGAGGGAATTTACAAAGAAGTGGAAAAACTTAAGGGACAAATATGTTTGCCTCCCCCCCCCCCCCCCCCCCCCCCCAAAAAAAAAAGAAAAAGAAAATGACCACAACAAAGAGCAGGGGCGCAGGATGGAAAAAATACCAGCATTTTATTTGTTTGTATCGTGTCTGGCACCGCATATAAAACACGGCCACAATGTAATTAATACATAAAACGCTACACAAAAGTATGAGTGCTGGCAACGATTTCAACCACTTACGTAAGTTATGTCGCACACTCTGCAAAGATTCACTGCATAAGTCTAAATCAACAGTGAGGACGAGAGAAGACAAAAATGTAATGATATGTTGGTGGCATATAAACACACGGGGAGTGAACAGAAGTGCTCAGTGCCTCACTTGAAGTCGTGTAGCACAGAGGTGAAATTTGTGTTTTTCTGCGTTTTTATCCGTTTTTTTAAATCGTTTTATCGTTAACTTGGTTTCCTTGGGTCTTTCCCCGTGTGTTATGAATAAATCTTCTTTTTTGGTACTGGTTTTATTTTGTTGTATTTATCCGTGACACCTTAAAGGCCGGTCTGTGAAAATATTGTCGGACATAAACCGGTCTGTGACGCAAAAAAGGTTGGGGACCGCTGCTGTAGCAGTTTGAGCCTACAGCACCATAACTAAGGGAAAGTTCAGGTCACCTAATCAAGCCCTAACTATAAGCTTTATCGAAAAGAAAAGTTTTGAGTTAAAACTGGACAGGGTGTCTGTCTCTCAAAACCAAACTGGGAGCTTGTTCCACAGGACAGGGGCCTGATAGCTGAAGGGCCTGCCTCCCAATTTCCTTTTAAATGCTTTAGACCAGTGGTTCTTAACCTTGTTGGAGGTACCGAACCCCACCAGTTTCATATGCGCATTCACTGAACCCCTCTTTAGTGAAAAATAAAATGTGATTTTTTTTCAAATTCAAGCCATAGATATGTTTTTTTTTTGGTGCACAAAATGAGCCGTGCATGTCACGGTGGAGGCTCTGCCGAATCCCTGAGACCGATTCACCGAACCCGTTCGATCGAACCCAGGTTAAGAACCACTGCTTTAGACTAAGCCTGCAGTCTGAGAGGGAAGTTTGTTATTAGGATAATATGGTAGTGGTGACATCTTTATGATATGATAGGCTCTGATCATTAAAGACTTTGTGCGTGAGAAGGATTTTAGTGCATAATGCTTAAAAAGGAAACGCCAATGACAGTGACTTTGGTTATACAACTGCCTTCGCTCAGATGCAACCCCGGCTGTTTAACCTCTCTTTACAAGAACACAGTTCATTGGAGTAGACTTAAAAGTCAGGCAATTGCCACTCATATCAGCAGCCAAGCAAATGCAAAGTGAAAATCCGAGAGAAGAAAACTCCTGCTTGGAAAGACATAAAGGGCAATGTTGCTGCTTGGTCTCTGTGCCCCTGGTACGTTTTATGCGTTGCAGCTTGGCTGTTTTTGCATTCAAAGATGAACAGACTTTGTCCGCAATAAAACTGACCATAACGTTAATAAGGCTGCAGCTGAAGGTGGCATTGTAAAGATATCTGTCGTTGCTCTGTGCCCGTGGGCCCCGGTGTGGTTTTATAGCTTTGAAGGGTAGACATTTTCTTTTTCTCAGCGTTTGCAAGATAGGCCTATTCATTCCCTCCTCTGTGGACAAGAATTCATTGCCACTTGGAAAAGAAGCCCTTTGATTTTTATGAGAGAATTTTTTTAACTGTAGTCACACCAGTCATTTGATGGCGTGGCCATAACACGAAGCTGCTCGGCATTTGCAGTTTTTCGCCGTACTCTTTTTACTTTGCTTTCCTGTTCCTGCTGCAGCTCTCAAGTCTTGCGGCAATACCTTTACCCTGAAATGAATAGTCCACTTCAAAACTGCTCAAACACCCTTTTGAGAATGGAGCCAATGCGATGGCAGCCAAGTGTGATTATTAATGGCGGGTCTCTATCTCTCAGGCCTTAATTGGTCTCTGCTGATTGCTCAGCGTTCTGATTAAGAAATGTCATTAAAATTGATGTATTATACTTCCATGTGGTTTTCACAGTTAGCTGCTTCAATCAATTGATAATTACGTAGATGATTTATAACTGGGGTTCATTCTGACAAGTTTACAATAACGGACACGGTAGAACTTTTTCTGTACATCATTTGAGGAAGGCAGCGAGCGACTGAGAGTTGTACCGCTTCACCTTTTTATCTCAGTGATATTTTTCATTTTTAAGGTTATTAAGTATGTTAAATGTCATTCGGGAGTGGCCTTTGGACTGAAAGTATTTGAATTTCATCACAAATGCGTAGACAATTAGAGGAAGAGAGCAAATATAAATCTATAGGGAGAAGTCAATGAGATGGTTAATGATGTTCCTTTGTGTGGAGTTAATGGAAAACATCTCTAATTTCATGCCAAAGTAAACATTTCTCCTACGGGGGTTCAACTCATTTTGTTTTTTAAAAAAAAAAATACGAGAAAGAAATTCAAGGTTTTCGTTTACACACCAGTGCCAATGCGCTTGGTTCGGATAATAAGTATTGGTAATTTTTGTCACATCAAACTCAATATATATAATATTGCCTGGAAGTTATTGACTGTTTATGTAGGTAAAATTCTAATCTTACGTTCCATAAAGAAAATGGGTGGTGGCACCAGAACACATCGTGTTCATTATGACTTTCTTAAAATATACTTCTCATATATGCACACTCGGTTGTGTTCTAACTTTTAATGAGATTTCACTCTGGATTATTTTGGCACTGTTACATAAACAGCCATATGTCACAACTTTTTTTTTTTTTTTTTTTTAGACTCTGCAACAGCAGATGTATTTTAGCCCCATAAATTGACGGTGGAAAAAAATGTTTAAAACCCAGCGAGTTTTATCATCCTCTCGAGAAAGATTTGGCAAGGTAGCCCTTTCCATTCCTGCACAACATCACAAATGCAATCAGACTTTTTTTCCTTCCCTTCACCCCAAGAATAAAGAAATAAGCTTTCATTTATTGTGTTTCATCTTAAAAAAGACAAAATGCACTCGAGATCCAGCCCTGCAGACTAAGTCTGACGTGATGCGCGTGACTCGGAGGAAGTATCAGTGAAACAGGATAAATGAGCATTCAATAACATTTCCCTTTTTGAAAACGTTTCCCCGTCTGCTTTGCCCATCCTGGGAACTAATATATCTATATCGGTGTGTTATTTTGAAGGAGAAGAAAACGTTTTTGGCATAGCTCACAGAGGGACAGTAAAGCAAAAGAGAGATGTAGCTTCACATCAAAAATGTGCACACAAATGCTGTGATTATCGGTTGTCTAACAATCACAGCGATAAAAGGGCACCAACAGTGTTTTGCTTAAATACAGCCCGTTTTCTTTTGTATTGGAGTTTTAAATGATGCGGACTTGCAGAAATGTGTAAACAGAAGTGTTTTTTTGTTCCGATGAAGGGAGCCTAATTTAACTTTTTGTTCTTTCTCACACTGCTTCATCTACGATGTCGGTGCATGTTTGGTGTGTCGGTAAAAAGAAAAGGCAATACTCTTTGTGAAAGTAGAACAAGAGTTTTTTTTGGCAGCTCTTAAAGTTCAGTGTGGCTGTATTGCATAGTGGTTTGTGTAGGCTGCTCTGAGAAATGTATATATACGTATATACTATATATATTACATGACAATAGTGCTTTTGCAATATCTGGCGCAGTCAGATCCGACATCCTTTAATCTGCCAGTTTTCTAGTCTGTACAAAGCCTGTGTGATGTCCAGTACGCAGTTAGGAAACAGTCTTCCTCTGCTCTACCTGTACTAAGGCAAGACCCTTATCCAATCCGTAACTGAGTAAATGTGGTAGTGGGATTGCGTCATCTCCTATTGTGTGCTGCAGGGGCATCAGCTAATTCACCTAACATTTTGTGGAAACGGCTCCTGCGTGACCTGCGGTGGATATCAGCTTGTTGAAGCCCCGTGCTCTTCAGATATTAGATATTAGAGAATCCACAAAAATGTGATTATACTCTTTTTATTTTTTAATTGTACGCTGCAGTGCAAAAGGGTCATGAAAATTTTTCAAAAAGACAACAAAATCCCGACACCATAGATTGTTTTGTTTAAAGCCTTAGCCTCTTTGTTTGCCAAATTGATCTTTATTTCTTTTATTTGCAGTGATCAAAACGATAAAAAGATGTCTACCAAGTTTCCCCCCCTCCCTCACTTGTTTTCAGCAAAAAAATGTCATTGTGCATAGATTCCAAACAGAAGCACGTACTCTTTCATAAACAGACAGACACAAACAAAGAAGGAGACGTGGTGACTTCCAAAGGCTGCCACCGTCGAGGAGTCAGATGATCGCTGTTTTTACCAACACCAGCTCTGTTGTTACGTGCGACAATGAGGCCCTTTGAAGTGTCACGTCCCATGCAAAAACTCCTTTGTCGTCATCTCAAAAAGAGCAGAGCTTTCACTTTTGTGTATTATTGGAGGGTTTTTTTTCCTCACATTTTCACTCAGACATTTGTTTGCTACTAATCCCAAAGAGCTTTCCAGCCATATATGTTTAGTTTGACTGTCTCCCACTGCCACTTGTCTATTGTTGACCTCCGATATTCTCTTGGGACTGTTGTAGAGCCATTAATAGTATGTCTGTGTGTAGATCTGTCCTCACTTTCATACTCTTTGAGGGAATGGAAACCTGTTTCTTATTAATATTTGAGAACACCAGAGTGTTAGGACCGCATTTATAGCAGTTCTTTTTTTTTCTCAAAGCCTTCCCATTTACCAACTGTTATTGTTTCTGCAGGTGTAGACAGCAATACTCAAAAGATCTAATTTGTCTGTGATGAGCATCCCCATCCACAAGAGACCAAAGGTACGGTAAGATATGAAAAGCTCATTATCTTAAGTCCCAATAAACATCTTATTATGCCACCGACAAGCCACACGGCATAATACAAAAGCACAATAAAGCATGAGTCGGTCATATTCTGCCTTGTCTTTTTTTATTTCCATGGAAACTCTTTGGAGCCATTTTAATTTCACAAATTTTACTAACGATATTGCTGTAGAGGAGAAAGGCTCTAAAAATCTAATCTGATTATGCTCTAATGCGACCTGACAAAACCTTGATTGTTTGCTACAGCTTACTGTGCATAACGTGTAGTGTTGGCCTGGTTTGGCGGGGGGTTGATTGTCTGGAATTATTTGATATATGGTGTCATTAATTCTGCTTGACTTCCCTGCCGTGTCCATAAAATGAGTTGTGTCTGTCTTTGTTTCTTTCCCGCGATGATCTCGCAGTTATGTCGGCAAGCAAAACAAAGTTGGTCTCGAAGCAATTACTTGGGCTAGAGTCTGATCTCGGGTCATTAAGAGATAGGATTACTCCTGGACCGCGGGACCCCAGGAATGTGCAGACCCCTCCGGTGGTCTGCTCACCGCTGATGAAATAGAATTGAATTAATGGGGTTGCCCACTGTGAGGACTGATTACAACGACATACTGCCTTTGATCCCGGAGCGAGGTGACCAGGCATGGGCGCCGCAGGCATCGAGGCGGGGTTTCATGTGTGTGTGTGATTATGTGTACGTCCTGTCTTGGGTCAGTGCGTCACTAATGAACGGTGCTCATTACGTGTGCTCTTTGCTGAGTTCACATCTCACTGGGGTGCTCCAGGTGTAAAATCACTCTATGGTGTTGGGTTTGTGGAAGGTGGCCCAAAGTGGTATGTGATAGTTATCCTGCTTTTAGATTTGGCAAATCATCTGTAGTCCTTCATGCATTTTAAACGCCTCCCCTTTGATCACAGTTGCAACTTGTGTGTTGTAATCTGAGGTTAAATTTAGTTCGGTGCTATAGGCCGTTGCCTGCAGTCCATCATGTGTTGAAGTCTAATAACACAGCTGGAATTTGTAACCACCGGTGTTTACCACTTTTTGGTTCAAGTAGTGTACGAGTTGGTAATTACCAGTTGAGCATAACAGTTGGCTTTTGTGCACCAGGAATTTCTTTGCTTAGTTATTAAGTAACAGAAATGCTCTGCCACAGCTCACAGTGGGCCAAGTGTGGAGTTGAGTGTTTACATTTTGGTCAGTGTAATGCAGAAGATTGAAAATACAAGTGCTGTTCGGGAAAGGTTTTCTTAAAGTGTTCAAGTGTTGAGATTTGAGTGGGCTGAGATATTATCAGGCATTCTTGGAGCTGCTAACGCGGCCTAAAAAATTCTGGCAAGGAATTCTAGCTTTGTCAGAGAAATCTGAGCAAAGAAGGGACTCGGTGACAGTGAGATTGATATGCTTAATCCTTTAGAAATTAGCTTCTGTCAGTGTATGGATTCATTATGAATACTGCTTCATGTAATGAAAACTTCACTTGAATAAATTTAAGTCATATTTTACAGTAGCCGACGAAATTGGCAACCTATAACGCCAATTTACACTCGCACTTCTCAATTTACTTGATATTAATAGGCGAGAAAAGTCTCAGCTGTCCTCAGTCCTTGTGATGAAATGAACCGCGTCACGGTTTGAGAGTGTGAAAGGCTTGTTATTTGTTTGTGTGATCATTGTGCTGCTAGAAGGTGGCAAGAGATCCAGATCCAGAGATCATCACTGCTGCACTGTTAGCATTTATAAAGTTGTTTTTTTGCACTGTAGGATTTTATTGACTCGTTTCAGTCATTTCAAGTATACACTCCATGGATAAAAGAATTGGGCCGCCCCTTTTCATCTAAATTTGCCTTGGTGTTTCTGGTCCCAGTCCCAGGTGGCCATGCTGTCAGCCCTTCCAAACATTTGAAAAGACTCAGTCGTTCTACAGAGCGCAGTAAATACGAGGCCACTGTTGCCAAGTCAGTTTGTCTCCTAAATATTCCATGATCAGCTAGTTATTATTGCAAAGATCATGTAAAGTTACTTAGTGAGGTCACTGAGTGCTGAGATGTTTACTTGGTGAAAGTCACCAGTGTTCTCCTGACTCAGTAACCACGGGGCTTAAAACCTCCTCTAGCATTAGCATCAGCACAAAAACTGCATGCTGGGAGCTTCATGGCTAAGCAGCTCATTACTTTTGACCTTTCTGCATTTTCTTTCCTCTTTTTAAGAAACTCTTAATACCTTCTAATACTTAAAAAAAATAAACGAATACCTTAGGAGTTCCTTTAAACGACTACAATAAAGTTGCTTTTTTAAAAGGCTAAAGGAGAAATTTATTTAATTTCAAAATTTCTAGAATTTTTTCACTATAAAAAAAACTCAGTCGCCAAACCCTTGATGCCATAAGAGATCATTCCACTCAGGACAGAAATGGTGTTCACTCAGAAAGCCTTTGTATCCTTTCTAAATGGACAAATGCACCCAACCATGCCAACAAAACACCCCCAACTAGGGCTGTTTGATATAACGATATATATCGGATGATGATATAAAAAGTCTATCGTTTCATTTTACGCTATCGTTTGTTTTGTGGTGTCGCAAAATAAACTGTTTATGGCAATATTCTTTCATCGTTTTGATGGTCACTGTAGTGGCTATATTACTTTCTTAAAGTTCTCTCTTTCTCTTATATGTAATATAACCACACTACTGACAGACAAGCGCCTGTTTATATGCGTTGTCATTAGCAACAACGACGGTAAAACCATCGCATGTCCGCTTGTTTATGTTCCACATAAACCTTTCACAATAAAGCTCAAGATCCTGTTGAGACTTCTCAAAATAAACTGAATCACGTGAAAGAGCAGATTATTTACGGATGAGAAGTAAAAAAGAGCCGCCAGGTGCTAAAAAATAAACCTTAGACTCAAACGTTAGAACAGGCTTTTCCCCGCAGCACGCCGTGTAATAAATACTCACAAAGAAAACAGCGGCCGTTACAACTTATGTCTAAAAATATATCGTTTCATGCTTTGGTTAAAACATTCGACTCCAGGTCCATGACGCGCAGCTGGAAACACTTCACGTAAGTCGAGCTGCCCGAGATTCACAGAATTTACAGAAAATGTTACTTTTTGTGATTTATATCGTTATCGGGATGATAATGTCTTATATCGGGATATGAGATTTTGGTCATATCGCACAACTGGTCAAAGATTGAGTTATTTTCATTATATGTCGACCCTCTATGTATTTATATAGTAAATTCTTTTATTTGAATTAAACACCAGGCCATTGTGATAGTGTTGGCCGTCTAGAACAGCCATAGTCACCTTTGCCTTATTATGTTGTATTTATACTCCAGTCCAAACTAATTGTTGGATTACTAATCAGTAATCCAACAGTAATCTTTCGCTTTCAGTGATATTACACGAATGGTCTTTAAACCTTTGAAGGCCACTATTTGATACCCTCCATTTAACCCATCTACCCACTAATTGAAAGTGTCTATGGGACTATCTTACAGCTAGTGGTTACCCGCTGGCTATAAGGTGTTACCATCTGTCTCCATGTGCCCATAAAGCTCAGAGTGGTTTGGGGATTTTTCCATTAGTTGGTACAACTGTTCTTACGCCAAACAAACTGCACCACATTCAGCTCAGAGTAGCACGCTGAGTTGCATTTTCATGGGGCTATGGTGTGGTTATTTGTTTCACAGCCAAGTCTGAATGCTGCTGTTCAAATTTCAACCAAAAAGAGTTAGAGATCTAAAGTGTTTTATCTGCTCCAGACATTCTCGGTGTGGATGTGCCCTAAATCCACACAGCAACAAAAATACAGAATTCTAATGATCAGAAATGTCGCACTGCCTGCCAACAAAACTCAATAAAGTTTTGTTTGTTTGTTTGTTTTTTAAACCACATATCTTGGGAAATAATGGTCATCATCACCCTTGTTTGCCCAGCAGTGTGGTGTTTATGTTGGGCCCCCAGACGGTAAGCTTGAGCTGTCTGCCAGAATCATTCTCAAGGCCGCCTCAAGTAATGATAGATGACAAGCTTCTGCGAGGAGGAAAACGGGTCCCTCCGGTAGCCACGCAGAGCCGCTCAGACAAAGGTGCTATCATCTGGCAGCCCATCCTCTGCGTTATTGTGGAGGAAGGTTGAGGGGTGGAGGTAAATAAAAGAGTGGAAGAGTGTTTGCAGCGGCTAATGAGAAAGAAAGTTACATCTCTCCCGTTGAGGAGTGCAGTAAATTGCTGTGAGGCCTGTGCATTGACTCCTTCTTGTCAGTGAATACTAATAAATCCCAGTGGTCACCTTGATTAAGCTGAACATGAAGTTCCAGTTTTCTGCTCTCGAAAAGGTCTTACCTTGACTTTAGACTGAGCAGGAAATGTCTCGTCGTTATTAATGAATCTAAAGAAAATGTATGTTTTGCACTCGTTTTAGGCTCTCTCTCTCAGTTAAACGCTGGTATGTTTCAAGCAGCAAAGACAACATAATTTTTCCTTTTAATAAATGTAACAGAAAAAATATATTTACCATGAAAATGAGATTTAAAAAATAAATCTTTCCATTGGCTCCATTCACTGAAGGCACTGAGATGCTGTAGCCAGTATCCAGACCTTGGGGTTACATTATTTTTACATTATTTTCTGAAGGTCCCGGGGTCAAGAATAAATAAATAACAAACAACCTTCCCAAAGATATTCATATTCTTACTTGAAAATACTTCTTTTTCTATGTTACCATGTGGGCTCAATGTCGTTATGCCCAGTTCAGTTCAAACCAGCAATGTAGTTAGAGTCCAGCCTTCAGCGATGCTAATATTTCATTTAATAGTATAGATTTTACACTATACATTAAGATATTAGCATTAATTAGTAAAAAAGTAAAAATGGCTGCATAAGTAACTTTATCTAAAAATGTGGACCCAAAGTGATTCAAGGAAGGAGAAATTGTTAGCATTACAGCAACAGGCATCGAGATTGGGTGGATGTCAGAATGTGTACATGCTAAAACGCCATGTCACGCCAGAGGTCTCTGTGTGACTTGCCCACAGCCTTAGAGAATGATACTTCTTACTTAGGTGTCTTGGAAAATTTCAGAGATGATGACAGAGCTGATCAATAAAGCAGCCTACAGTCATACCATAATTAACTTTATCAAACCACACAGTGCTTTAACACAACAGGGTGCGTCAGAGTGGTGGGATAGGAAGTAATAACAAAACTCAGGAATAAAATGAAACCGGTTAACCTTTTAAAACCGGTCCGAGCGGGCACGCTCCGTTTTGCGCAACTACTTTTAAATCCCTGTAGCACTGCAACCACGTGAGCTAGCACAATAATTTTTTTTGCATATGAAACCAGAGGAGTTGTACTTATATCTTATGCCATCAGCTTGTCCTCGGTCACAGTTTCCTTCCACATAAAGCTTTGCAAAAACTGCATAAAAAGCGCTTGCAGGAACAAAAACATAATATTCCAGAAACACGCTTTGCCGATCCGATCAGCTGTTTGTAACACTTCCTACGTTGGAATAGACATCAGCGTGAACTATTGCATGTCCGCCATTACCTGCCCGAAACCGGAAGTGACGTCATTTTTGCGGAAATGTAGTCTTTTATCATCAGGGTCTCATGAGCCTATACTGGTGTTTTTAAGTTATCTCTGACTTTATGACTTTCTGTGTCGTTTCTGGGATGCTTAGGATTCATATTGCACTGCTGGAAATAGTTTATTTTGATGCATATGCTGCTTTTTTGCAAATTTGCATTATAATATTTATTTTCGTTTTTCCTGCAGTATATAAAAATTGGTGTATCTCAAAAATAAAACTATGAAGACACTCAAAATAAATTTCTTGTGGTGGGAAACTATTTTGTGCAACTTTTTTGTATTTACAGTTTTGAGGGATAAGCCTCTTAAATTTCTCTAACTAGAAATATATGTTAAAAAACAAAAAACGATTTTCAATTTTTTGTAGTTTATTGCACTTTTTTTGCAATTTATGTAATTACTATGCACTTAATGCATGCATATTATTAAAATTTGGGCTATAATGGTTGTATTGATGTATAGCAACTTGAAATGCTCCCAAAAATGGCTCCACAGCATGTAAAAATATAATATAAGCTCTGGCGGACTTGATTCTATGGTAGGTCTTAAAGGGTTAAAGAAGAGTTTTCAAAATCGCATTCAGCAGCAGCAGCTTATTTGTCGCTGAAGCCAAAATCCCAGTTGAAAATAGCATTTAGATTGTTCAGCTTATGTTGTTTTAATGTTGTGGCTGCTTGGAGTATATTCCTTTTTATCCTTTAACTAAAGTCTGTAATATTCCACTTTGTGCCACATATGTTCCTTCACCTAATGGACTGTCCCACTGTGACGGGATAAAGACATTAAATGCAGAAAGGTGCCTCGTGGTTTGCCATAACCTCATCTCCCACAACCACTTACTTAAACTCAGCGGAGTACAGCAGAAGTTGCCTCATGTAGTGTTTTTAAAAACCCTACGTCTGCCACTAGTATTAAAACAGAGCGTCTTCACCTGCTGACGAAGGGGAAAAGAAAAAACCTTTAGAAAGGCATTCATTGGGACACAGCGCGCTGAAGTATTAAGCTGCAGAGACAGGAAGTGTTGGGAGTGTAGTGGAGGGGGGGTAGTCCTGGGGAAAGTAATGTTCTAAGCAGAAAATAATGGCACTAATGACATGACCTCTGACCTGGGCACCATGAGGCGCATGTCTGATATTGTCTTGGTTGAGAATAATCAGGTGTGTAGGAAGGGGGGGGGGGTTAGGCAAGGTCAGGGCCTGGTGCCATTCATAAGACAACCTCTGGCCTTCACAGCACACACACACACACATCTTTAATGATAGAAAGGGGTGGGAGCACGGCCCCATTCACATGCCGTCACCAGACCATAACGGAGTCGGAACATAAACGCACATTCATAAACACTGACTGCGACCCGCGCTGTCGTACGTACCCGGTTATATTCTTGTCACATAAACAGTGAGGCATTGTCTCCTGCACGCCCCTGGAGTGATTAAGACGTACGGCGCAACAGGGGGTCGGCCCGTGGTTTAAAGGAGCATAGAATCGGAAGAGGCTGACACACAGAAACGCACACACATACACGCAGCGGGGGCTTTAGCATGGCATCTTATCCAGGCCATTGAGGCTAATATCTGTGAATGGGGCATGCTGGCATTTTCATGGTATCGGTGTTGTCGCTTTTCCTTAAAGCGCCCTGAGGGACTGCACGGTATGATCACATCATAAGGGAGAATGGGGGTGAAAAAAAACGACCCTACCACTTTACCTCTAATGTCCTCAATCAGGAGCAGATGACTACAATGAAGGCAATAATATTTAAAAGTCATTAAAAACTGTCGGCTCACGTTTGGCTCAGCAGATAAAATTTCTCCGCTTTGCAGCTTAAAAGGTGCGAGGCAGCCTTGCTTTGGCTCGCCGTCATGTGCTCATAGTGATGTTTAAATGACCGGTTTTATAAGCTCTTATGTGCAGCATTTCAAATAGCACATTGTAAATTGAATAGGCTGGAAAAAAAACGTATTGTATTCATTACAGCTTCAAAATGTCACTTGGCCTTCCACCTTAAAAAGTGCTCAGGTTTATAAAACGTCATTTGTTTAAATTTGTGTTTAACCAGAAAACAAAAAAGACACAAAAAATCACTGAAATTAAAAAATAAATCAGTGTCTGTAGCGTGTGCATCACTGAACCAAGGATGAGCATGCTGGGACAAAAACAATAAGTCTGATGCTATCTGCCGGCTGCAATTCATTGATTAGACCCATGAGCTGCAGAAATATCGGGATTTGCAAAAGCGTCCCCGCCAAGAAAAAAAATCATTGCATTGGAGAAGCATCGATAAATAGGCTTTACCGGGCAGTTTATTGAAAGACCCCTTCAGTTCCCATTTTTAAATTGCCAACTCGGGCGAGGAAGGCGAGTATAACGCTGCGATACGATGCAAAGAGAAAGCTGAAAAATGTTCAGCATCGCCAGCTGTCCGTCCATCCATCTACTCATGCACAGAGTCCTGTCAGCCGTGCTTCGCCTCAGCCGTCCATGCCAAACATTCGTGTCCCCCTTTCGGTGAAGACGTCTTGCAGCCTGATGATATCAAGCAGCGGGCTTTGCCATTTCAGAGCACACAGTATGTCTGTCATGTCAGCTGTCTTATTTAAGAATATCTACACCTCAACGTCCCCTATTGCCCGGCCTCCATGCAAGTAATGTCGTATTGATTTTTATGCTTGGCATCTGTGCTCCTGCTATAGCGTTAAGTCACGACCCGTAAATCAAAGCTTAGCGTGCGTCATTAGTTGGCATGCTATTGTGAGATGGTTATCGCTGCAGATGAGATGTATTGTTTCACTTAATGTCTTGAGCAGCGCTCAGCTCGAGCTCAGATATAAAACAGTGTGTGCTTCTGGAGCAGAATCATAGGTAATTTCATATTTGCAGAACATCATATTGTATTTTATTACATTGCTCTTTCCTCCACGTAGCACAGAAGCGGCTATAAAAAAGGTTGTTATCTTTGTATTTTTTCCTCATATATGTTTGCATCTGGTCAATCTATTGTATTCAATGATACTGAGAGTATGCGCATATAAACTGGAGCCTACACAATGCATTATGCAATATCAGAGATGGAGATAAAAACCATGACTTATTGCTGTTCCTTCCTCCTTGTTGTCTGCTAAACTTGATTGAACGTTTTTCCATTTTTCAGCCGACTCAAGCTGTTTTGCAGGCAAAAAAAAAAAAATGTATATAGGATTTCTTCTTCTTTTGCTTTCTGGGTCGAGCTGTTAGACGGCGTCACCGCTTCCTGTCCTGCATCATTTAAAGAAAATGAAATAGAAAAGTAAAACGGCACGCCGATGTTGTGAATATCCTGTGTCCACCCCGTTCCAGCCCCTGTCAGATTCACAGATACGTTTAAAAGGAAGCAATTTCCATGCCTGGTATGAAGCCTCCTTTTTAACCTTAATTACATCGCAGCTCTGTACGGACCGAATGTCCTCTGCCGAAATTAATTTCCCAACAGGGACTCTTATCAAAGAATTCAGATGTACCTCCTTATCATCAGCGGTCAGTGGCACTGCGTTATAATGTACTTGCTGCCAAATTTTTATTTGCATAAATGTTGACACGAGCCTTTATAGCCATCCAGAGAGTGCAACTCATTATGTCACCTATCGCTTATGTCAGATGTCCGCCGCCGTTCTCAGGCGTGACAAAGATGTCAGGGTTGGCATGCACGAGACAGAGAAAAGCATTTAACTGCATTTTCCACTTAAACTGGGATTCAGGAGTGCGCTGTCATTTATGCGAAAGGTTATTGTCTTTCAGCAGAGATGACGGGGCGAATACAGATTCGGAGTAGTGAGCCATTACCGACATGCTACAGGTCATTTGCAGTTATGCGTTTATCCGGGCTCTTGTAGATGGAGATTTGTTTTGCACCGTTTTGCCCCGGCTTTAATGACACAATCCAGGAAGCGCTACGATGATCCACAAGTTGTGCATTTTAGTGTGCATGTAAAACGATTAAAGTGATCCTAGTGCAGTTTTATGGATGGCACACATGTGTAGCGCAGATGTCAAAGCAACACTATAGGGGCTCATACTTGCGAGCGAGCATTCCTGCACCATATGTGTTTTTCCTTAACTCCGCTGCCCTCGAATCTTCTTTCAGAAACCGCTGCATACTGCTGAGGCAAAACAAATCACCTTTCAGTTTAAACTCCCGCTGCTTACTAAAATAATCAAAATTCACATCGAGCCTCAAAACCCACACATCGAAACCGTCTTTCCTTCCAAGCTGTAAACCCCCCAAAAAATGAAAGTGCTGCTTGTAAAAATTGATTTTGAGATAGAAGCAGAAATTTGTGTCGATAGTAGTACTTGGCACTATAGCATAGAGAATCTGAGCTGGGGAGAAAAGTTCAGTATGCAGCGAGTACCTGGCTCTGTTTTTTTTTTTTTTTTTTGTTTTAAGTGTACTTGAGGTGCCGGATGAGCAGGTTGCGTTGGCTTTTGAGAGCAGTTGAAAAAGAAGCTCGTCTATACGCGCTGACCTTCCGCGGCTAGACGAGCCGATGAAAGAAAAACAATTAACGTCAGTGAAAAGTCTATTAAAGCACCGCGGCTCTCCGTCCGGCTGTCGCGCAGGTGTTACTTCAAAGATGCCACCTACAAAGTTTTGTAACAAATTTGCATCGCGACTGTTAAACACGTTTTTAAATCCATCCGGCGCGCGTTAATCCGAGCCTCTCCCGGCTCCTTTTCCTCAGTCGTTACGTCTCGTAACGTCGCTCGACTATCACTCGGCTGTTTTTGTGTTGAGTTTGCTTCTCTGTGTGCCAACCTCTGCTGCTTTTGTCAGTCTTACAGCCACCCACCGAGATCAGATTAAAGCAGATATGTCGAACACAGCACCACTGAGTGGCACGCCTGGAGCAAAGCATGCTGGGAGTTAGCGGCTCGTACGCTGCTCTGTGACAGCTGAATGGGCGAGTGATGTAAGTGGCACTGTCCCCCCCTGTAATTGCTGTAAACTAATTAGGATGTATGGTTTGTGGGCATTTTAATGGCGCTGCACTGTAATATGTTTTTTATGAGATTTTCCGTAATCTTGTTTTCTCTGCGACTGTCGCTGCACATATGTCGTTCTCTATTTTATCGAAACATTTCACTTGGTAATTAGGTTCCTTACACCTGTGCTTCATCAGCAGACTCATAAATGCTGAAGGCCTTACTTTTCCTCAGTTTTTAGCAGTGCTGTACTTTAAGTTGGGTAAACTTCCATGTGGTGCAGTATTTACTTCGTTTATCCTGCCGCCATCTACCGGTCACAGCCGATGGCGTCCCCTCGCTCAGCCTGGTTCTGCTGGAGGTTTTTCCTTCCCACTGTCACCAATTGCTTGCTCATAGGTCATCTGATTGTTGGCGTTTCTCATCTGTTATTGTAGATCTTACAATCTAAAGAGCCTTGAGGCGACTGTTGTTGCGATTTGGAGATATATAAATAAAATGTAACTGATTTGAATTGGTTTGAATTGGTACTGTAGTCCCCAAACTGAATGTGGGAAGCTCCAGCGATGACTATTTAACACACATAAACATCAAACTTAGCAACACATTTATCTTCAGTGACTAAAAGTCCAGCTAGATTGAATCAACAGCTGATACTAGCTAGCTCGCATCACAGTCAGCACTCCTAATATATCCTCCACCTCCCACTGGAGGAGAATTGGTTGGGGGTCCCTTCCGTGGTGTAGATAAGATGGCAACCGCTAACTGTGAGAATTAATCTTGGTTCTTGCAGCGCTCTGTACACGTAGCTGTACTTGTCAGTGTGAATGCACTCAAAATAGCAAGAATGTGCAGGCAGATTTGAGACAGAGGGCACGACTCCATCATTCTGAGATTCAGCACATCCAAAGTCAGAAAAAAGACTCTTAAGGGAGATGGTTTAATTATAATTTGAAAGAGCAGTTAAGTTCTCATCCTCTGTGTATACCCCTTCTCTCTCTTTCTCTCAGTCTCTGGGTCTCTACACCAAACCAGATGTCTGGTTACTGGTGTAAACTGGTTTGCTTTCAACTTATTTTGACATTTTAAATGGAATGGGGAGAGGTGGGACCAAATAATTAAAAGCTGAATCTCAGCAGGTGAATTCATGTTTACTTGAATGTTTTTTTTCATTTACTTGAATAAAACATACCAATAAATATAATTTGAGGCAATAAATTATCGAGCAAAGGTTAAATGTCTCTACGATGAGTTTATCATCACTTGGAAAGACTCGACCATTTGACGTTTGCTGCCTCAGTGAGCCACCACATTAACCAGTTCTCAACCAGCTTCTGTACAGAGCGCTCCACCAGTTCATCGAGGGTCTACAGAGCCGATTAAGGAGTACCCTCGCTGGACCATGGTGAAATGGTGGAGTTAGTCTGTCAAACCAAGAGATGGGTCTCACAACAGTGCTCTAATAAGCCTGCTGATAGAGGAATAGGAGACAGGAAGAGCCCGTTCTATTTGCTGTTTATTTTGCTAATTCACTCGTGAATTATGGCGTACACATGTATTAAGCAGAGGAGTTGATTGTACAGTAGACTGACGCAGAAACAAAGACATTTTCTACCAAATTTCATGGTTCCTGGAACAACAATCCAGGCTTCTTTTAAAGTAATCTATCATGTCCGCTCAGTTAAATGGATTTTAACACATTTAATCTTCCTGTGAGGACGAATGCTGCTCCACCCGGATTAGGTTTTCTCCAATGTGTAAATACAGCTCGATATAAACTCTGAACTCTTCTCAAAGTGCTGGTAGACTGACATTTTAGTTAGCTTCAAGAAAGGATAAAAAATGTTGTATTGCAGTATGGACTACTTGGTCATTGAAATATTGAATTTCTAAGCATTTTTGAGTAATGCACTATGTGTGCTCAGAGTCTGTAGTGCAGCAAAATTATATAGAAAAATATGATTAAAGAAGTGATGAAATAAACCAACAGATCAAACATTTATGAATGCACGGGTTCTTCCTTTGCTGTTTTTTCTACGGTTGGATTTCCTCTATCTGCTCCACACCACCAAAAAGTTGAATTTGCTGTATTTCACCCCAGATATTATATAATATTTTTTTATCCCCGTGGCAAAAATGCAGAACAACTTTTTAAAGTTTAAGATCCACTTTCTTATCATCTCTTGGGAATTAAGTTTTAGACATGCCCCGAGTGATTTCTACACATCCAAGCAAAGAACTGACAGGGTCACCAACCTGTGAGCCTCAGTCCCTTCCCCTTACATTACACCTGTGCCATCAACACTTTCTTCTTTTTTTCCACTCACTTTTCCTTTTAAAACTTCTTTCTTTTCTTTTTTTTTTTTACCAAATCAGGCACTTCTGGTGGAGAGGGCCTCTTGTTTAGTTGTGAAAAATCAATAGCCATTACAGGAGGGAGAGAGAAAATGAAAGAACATGCTCAAGAGGGCGGGAGACAGACTGCTATCC
This sequence comes from Neolamprologus brichardi, assembly GCF_056152115.1. Classification (NCBI taxonomy): domain Eukaryota; kingdom Metazoa; phylum Chordata; class Actinopteri; order Cichliformes; family Cichlidae; genus Neolamprologus; species Neolamprologus brichardi. The sequence continues at coordinate 4,088,801 of NC_142118.1, read as the reverse complement.
CTGTCAGTCTGACCCTGCCTGACGGCTGTCATCTCCCTTAATTGCTTTGCTAATATCATCCCCGCTCAGCCTGGATCTAGGTCAGCAGGGCCCCTCTGTTGGAGCTGACTTGAGGCTGTCCTGCTTCATGATCTCTCCCGCTGTCTGCCTTTTTCTTTTCCCCCCCACATTAGGGCCATCTCAATTAAAATAAAAACACACAGTAGGAGAGTGAGGAAAAATGCATTGTTTCTTGTTCTGATATGACCTCTCGTTTGAATTAATCCAATCGGACACATTTTTTCCTGGCAGTAGATAATCATTTATGCACCCCGCTCTATTCTGGGAGGGGAAATAGACTTGCCAGAATGAACCTTTTTATGTTTCCCTCAGGTGATGCAGGATCTGCTTTTTCTTTGTCTATCGTTCTTTCTGCCGTTTGCACCTTTAGGTCAGAATACAAAGCTTCTTAGTTACAGAGAAGCTTAACGCCGATAACTTCGGCTTGTGTTTCCGATTTGTTTAATACGGCGCTTTTTATAATGAAAGCATTTGAATCATTTGTGTTTCACGGGTGCTAACTGCCTAATATTTTGGCTCAACGAGATTGAACCGAGTAGATTTAATGATGGTGATTTATTAAAAGTGAATAATTACAGCTGCTCTTGAGGACGGTTGTATTTAAAAAGATAAAAATTTATGAAAACGAATTTATTTAAAAGCAATAAAAACAAAGGATGAGGACGGACAGGATGATATCTAAAGCTGACGGATACACGAGTTTCAAGGTCAATACACATTTTTTGCGAATTTAAAATCTTATATATTGGCAGATATTTTTTCCCCCACTAGTGATTCATATAAGAAATAATAGTACTGTAAATATCAGGGATATGTAACTGAAGTAGATATGAACTAAAACTCACAAATAACAATTTATCTCAGTTTCAATTAATAAAGAATAAAAATTATTATTATTATATCCATCCATCATGTCCTTCCGCTTATCTGGGGCTGAGTCGCGGGCAGCAGCCTAAGGCTACGTTCACACTGCAGGCGAAAGCGCATCAAATCCAACTTTTTTGACCCTATGTGACCCATAACCGATCATGGTGTGACAGTGTGAACGGCGCAAATCCGATATTTTCAAATCCGATCTGGGTCACTTTCGTTTGTGGCGCTGAATCCGATACATATCCGATGTTTCAGAAAGCGACTGCTGTTTGAACGGTCAAGTCGCATTAAATCCGTCTTTTACGTCACCGACACAAGACAGACGCCAATTATCAGCGCCGGAGAAGACATCGCGAACGCTTCCTGGCCATCCGGTGAAACTGTTGGGAAGACAACGTTGGAGAAACGTGAACATTTTGTTTGTACTGTATAATCTGCAGATTCTGACAGAAATCTGCAGCTATCCTTTGAAGCACCGCTCCTCTAAAACAGCAATAAGGATCATTATTAGGTTATTTACATTATTATGTAAATAACACAATAACTTAAAGCAAAAATTGGGAAATGTAAAATCCGAAGTCTTTATATTAAGGCCATCAGTCAAACAATACTGTTTGCTCTGGGTCTAAACAGAGCGCGTTGTGTGTGAAGTCTTCTTTTGCGCATGCGGGACGCTTTGAGCGTTCACACTAGAGCGCGTTTGCTGTCGCATTTTATTTGTAGTGTGAACACGCAGACAAAAAAATTGGATTTGATCAAAAAATCGGAATTGAGCTTTAAGACCTGCAGTGTGAACGTAGCCTAAGTCTACGTCTACACTAATCCAGATAAATTTGAAAATGGCGTTTTCGTCTAAAAACGCTCCGGGTCCACACTGTTGTTTTCATTAGTTTTCAAAAACGCTATGTTCCTGTACTGCACATGCGTGAAATGTGAGACGATTCGACCTGCCTCATTTCCGTCTACCGTTTATTTACTTTATTTACTAGAGCGCAGAGTTTATCCGAGTTTATCTGGAGCTATCTGGAGCATGTGCAAACTGATACTAACCTTTAACAGGGCTGTCAAAATTGAGAGCAAACAAAACAGCTGCTGTACAATGCCGTCCGCCATCTTAGTTGAATTGGTCACATGACTGCATCATACGACTAAAATGTGTCATCGTTTTCCAAAGCCTCCGTTTTCGCTGTCCACGCTGCGACGCACAAACGGCGTTTTCAAATGTATCCACTTTGGAGAGCGTTTTCAAAAAGCTCAGTTTTCCAAAAACGCCGTCTCAGTGTGGACGAAAGCTCCACCCAACAGCCAATTGGATCGGTTGGTCTTTTTTTGCATTTCAAACACATGTTGCCAACAGGGAAATTGCAGAGTGTCCCCATGTCAACAAACAGTGCGACATCAGCACTCTAACATATTTACAGGGTGTTTCTCTCGCTCTTTCTTCTCTGCATATCAGTTTAACCACAGATAGTTAGCACCCTGCCGATATATCGATCGGGCTCTAACGACATGTCATAAATGTGACATCAGCAGCATCATACGCGCTTCCTCTGTAAAATAAAGGGAAGCCCATTTCACTACTAAGGTGGTTTAATTGCGCTGTTGCTCACTCTCAAATCAGACCAAAGGAGTCGGCGCCTTAATGGGTGTAAGGTGCATCATTTGTTTACATGTGAATTTGTAATCTTGATAAAGATTTCCTCTCTCTTCGTTTTTTCCCTACTTATCTCCTATAACGCGGCTTAATGAAGTCTGGAAAGTGAACTGCAACCAAGTTATTGTTGCCAACACACCACCGGTGTAACGGCTCGAATCATTTGATGCTCCAATTATTTTTACAATCAAGTAGGCTTGCATAACAAAACACTTTCTGCGATGAGACTTGAATTTCGCTTCCAGCTTTGCTTGGCAAACTGTCCACTGGCTAAAGAAAGTGGGCACTGTGAGGCTGTGTGTTTGAGAGGAAGAAAGGGAGAACATTAGTGAGCGTTGGGGATGAATCACAGACCAGCTGTTTTCTGCCTTTGGGGGGAAATGCTAGTGAGTTTGAGACGTATGATTCAAGAGCAGCTTGAATAGTTTTATTAGCACCAAAGAGTGTTTCCGATTTGTTATTGTATCAAGCTTTAGACTAGTACCTGGATCTATATAAAATAGGACTGGACTAGGCATAGTGTCTGCAAATCCAAGTTTATACACTTGACGGCAACAAATAAAATGGAGAAAACATCGGGGTGTTTGAAAGCTTTTCTCGCTAGTCTGCAGCTTTTCTATTGTTTGCATCTCCAGTCATGGCTACAGGCAGCCATTTTAGCACAGACAAGGGACGAGGAACTAGTAATTGTGTCAGCAGCAGTGGCTCTCAGCCAAGAGCTGCAGACACTTTGTACTTTTCCCCCCCTGGTCCCTGTTTAATGGAGCGTGTGAAGGCCAAGGTGTGCTGCCCCGGCCCCAAGTCTAGGCTCGGTTCAAATGGCCTCCCGCACCTTCTCTGATAGGCACAGTGGAACAATAAACCAAAGGTGGAGCAGCTGGAGAAAGCATTAGTGTAAGACCATTTGTTCCTCGCTCCCATTTCAGCCTCGCCGCCCTCCGTTTGCTCCCACAATAAGACCCCTATTTTCATGACCTTTCACGAGTTGCATTTAGCAATTTAGCATAAATGTACAAGTTTATGATTCACACATTTGGGTTTGGAAGCTACCTATAGTCTGCTGATCTCTCTCCATGAGACCAGAAGAAGGTTTTTTTACAATATCTTCATCCCCTGTTGGGCTGTAATCTTGTGTATATTGGCTCACAGTTGCAGATTTCAAGCACAGTCCAAACTGCGCTTCCCTTCACCATAAAGAGTGGAAGTCCAGCTGTCACCCAAACTGTTTGGTTTGGAGGATCTTAGGGAGCTGAATAGAGGCAGACCCTTTGGTTAGCGCGAGGCCTGTTGTTTTGGAACTATTGATGGGAAAAATGCCCAGATTTCACAGATTTGTGGTGCCACTGTTCAGACCACAGCTAGCCTTGTCATTAATGAGCTTTTGAGTCAGACAAATTTCTCTCTCGGTTTCATTTTTCTCCATGTCTGCGTTTTCTTCTAACCACCTTCCTGTCACTGAATTTCATTGTTCCCCAGCATACACCCTACTGCCCGCATGATAGCAAAGCCTTGACTTCATTACGAATGCCAAGTTTATTATCTATTTAAATATGCTGCACTTTAACTCAACGCTATGTGAAGCAGATAAAAACACGATGTCTGAGTGCACACACTCCTTTGTCAGTTCTGTAACAAAGGCTTGGCTTTTTGAAAACACTTTTGGTGAAATGGAAAATATTCTGGAGTGTTAGCAGCTGTCAGGCAGGGATGGCTAAAACCTGAACTCAAATCTCAGGTCAGTCCAAGTTTAGGTTAATTTACGATGTAAATCTTTGCAGTTCTGACTAGATATGAGGTCTCTCTAAACGACGAGGAGTAAAGCCAATCGCTTTGCCAATCTGTCGAATTGTTTTCATCGTCTTGATGATAAATTCCATAAAAACTGTTGGCATCAAATCTGTTAACCACCTAGATTCTACACACCTAATATGGCTGCAACCCCTCCATGTGTGTCCATTAATTTTAAGGACAGCTGAGAGGGTAGTAACCCTCGAGATCTCCATATAAAGCCAGGCCTAATTAATCTATACAAGAAAGAAAGGCATTAAAGCTAAGAAAAAGTAAGTAATCAGTCCTTTTTGGCAGGTTTATAGTGCAGGATTAGATTTAATTAGGCCTTATTTTGTTGTAGAGGCCTTTTTTCCTGTCTTGTTTAGTGAAAACTCCCTCAAGACTACTGTGAAATAAACATGTTTGCCCACTGGTGAATCTTCAGTTAGCCTATTTTGATTAGCGTGTTTGTGAATGCTATAAAAGTTTGTTTTGCATTGTTAACGCTTTTGGAAAAACTTCCATCCTACCAGAAACTGTTCTTCGCTGGGATAGTATGAGATGTTGCGTGATCGCCACTATTGTGCATGCTTTTGTGCACCCTTGCACATCTGCATTTAAAATTTCATGAAAGACCTAAAGGACAAAAAGCAGTTACAAGAACCAAGAAGTGGCTCTTTTTTTGTTCACATCAACCATGAATTCATTCGCAGGTTCAGGTACTGAACACTGAGGTCTGCTAAGATATCCAAAGTAAAGCATTACTGTAAATACATTACATTATCCAGTAATGCATAATGTAATCCATTACTGTACAAATAATTACATTAAAGTAATGTAATTATAGTACACAGGCTATTCATTTATCTGCACACTGCATTGGGAAGCATCAGCACAGACGGCATGCTAATGCAAAACCAGACAGAAGCTTAAAGTGATGCTAAAGCTGAGTGGATGCTGACCCCAGCGCAGCAGCCAGAGCCTGAACTTCAACAGGTATCAAAGGCAGTGATGTCTGCTAAGGCTCGCAGCATTGTAGCGTCTGTTTCTACCTGCACCTGTTTCTTAGGTAGAATTACCTTTAATCTCTCTACAATGTGTAATGCATTGCTTTTCTTTGAGTTACAACCCCAAATCTGGTCCTGAGGCATCTGAGGGTGGTACTGTGGTGCAAACGACTTGAACCTGATGTGTGTGAAGGTTCTCAGTCATCCAGGTCATCGTAGTCAAAGGAGCTTGCAAAGAAAAGCATCTGGACTTCTTTAAGTTGCTTGAAGACGTTTCACCTCTCATCCGATCATGGCAGACAGCCATCTATAATCCAGTTTTGAGTTCCCTCCCCAGACGCCTTAACGCCCACTCACATCCTGGGCCATCTGACCTCAGGAATTCGCATGATAAGGTGCGGCCAGGTTCCACAATGAGCTCACCCGAAACTCTGGCTGATTGGGACCCACACCCAGTTTCACACCTTGGCTCAGGCGATTAGAGGATCATCAGGGGGTTCTTTTGTCCCTCTGCGGTGGGAAACTCCCACTAGGTTTAAATCTGGGACTCTCCACCATTTGACCTTAGAACTGAAGAAGCTTCTCGGATGAGAGGTGAAACGTCTTCAAGTAACTTAAAGAAGTCCAGACGCTTTTCTTTGCAAGCTCCTTTGACTTGAACCTGAGCGCGCGTCAGCTCACAGTGTGTATATTTTGACTGTGTCAATGCGGTTGATCCTCCTGACCCACTTTTTGTGCCGGATTTACAATTTCTGTCTCTTCCAAAATTAAATTGGATTCAGTGGATCACCATTTTGATCCAGTTGAGGAAGACCGTCTATGTGAACTTGACTTTTTAAGAGCCTTCCAAACATGGGATCAGAATAACAGTTCCAGCAGACTAGTTGGAAGGGGATGGGGACCAACTTTACCAAATTCTCGGTGTGTCTTTTTGCTCATAAGTCTTTGGGCACGCCTCCTGCATTGAAACAATGATGGAGATGGTCATGGCAGCTACTCTGACTTAAAACTTGTTACGTGCCTGAATTCCTTTATTGCACTGGGCTAACAGTTGCTGTCGGGTTGTTGCTGTTCAATAATGTGCTACTGATAATTGTTTTAAACAATAATTATAACTAAATTGAATCCAGTCTGTAATCTGCCGTGTTTTGCAGGCGAAATGAAACAGTTATGAAACTCGTCCTGCTGCGACAGTGTTCAAACCAGAAGACTGCAGACAGCAGAAGTCCAGGAAATTGTGCAGGTGTTTCCAGCACATTGTTTCATCGCTGTCTGCTCTGTGCCCAGTGAGCACACAGACTGACTGTGTGCTCATGTTGATTAGCCACAACAAGCCTGGTTGCCTTTTTTTTACCATCTGCATGCCACAGCTTTTAGTGTTTGCCCCCCACTCCCAATCCCATTCAAGAAGTGGTTGCCAAAACAATCAGACAGTCGGATATTGACATGAACACACACGAGAGTGAGTTTGTGACTCATATTCCCCCTTTGTGGCCCTGCATCCCGGTAAACAGATTTTTAAAGGTGTGCTTGTTGATAGGTATCATTAACACGGTGCAAGGCCAAAACCTCACAGGGGAAAATGCACAGCGGCACCCAGGAGTGGATGAGATCACAAGGCTATATTGGGATGATCTTTCCATTGGTTTTTCAAATGGCTTCATTTCTTTCTTTCTGTTTTTTTATAGCCTGGATTGGCCTAGGTGTGTGTGTGTGTGTGTGTGTGTGTGTGTCTATAGCAAACTGTCAGTTATCACGTTTGACATCGGCAATTGACTCCCATCAGTCTGCAGATAGGAGTCGCTCCACCAACAAAGATGTGGGAATGAAAGAGGCATATTTTCTCACAACCAGCCACAGCTGCCCCCCTCCCCACCAGCAGCACCTTTTTTAAGGATTTTGTGCTTATTCAGGCAATTCCGTGTTCTCTCGGATCACGTCGAGCTCTGGGCCGCGTTGCGCTCGAAAATACTCGAGACACAAGAGGCCAAATGAAATTGCTTCAATACGTTCTTGATTATTTTTTATGTGGAAAGACGTGGGGGTGTGTGTGGGGAGGGACTGTAGATAACCGGTCCCGACACTTAAGAGTGACATCAGCATTATCCTTCCTCATCTCTGCACCTTTATTGAAACCGGAGAATAAATTCAGAGTTGGTTTCACTGCCGGCACGGCCGCCTGGGAGTAAACGCACTTCAACTATGGTAATAATCCACAAAACACTGCACAGCTAGAGGTGAGACGCTATCTAGTTCACGCAGCATAATGGACACACAAATGGTTTCACTCAGGACATCAAACTGTTCAGTCATTTAGCTGCTGGTGGTTGGCTGCTGGCCTCTGTCTGGAAAATATAGATTAAAAATCTTCATCCCTGTTACAAAGTTTCACAAAAAACATTCTTTTCTTTCTTTTTTGTGTCAAGCTGCTGATAGCACACGTTTAGCTGCAGTGAAGTCACTAACAGAGATGGGCAGTAACGCGTTACTGTAATCTGATTACTTTTTTCAAGTAACTAGTAAAGTAAGGGATTACTATTGCAAAAACGGTAATTAGATTACCGTTACTTTCTCGTAGGAACGCTGCGTTACTGCGTTACTAAAACCGTGATTTTTTTTTTGCGAGAATGTCTCATGACAGTGACGTAAGCGAGTGCGACGTTCGTGACAACAGCTGTGTGCAGATCAACAATGGATCATATATCGAGTGCAGAGAGAGTATGAGCGTGCAGCGTTTAAAGCGTGGAAGTACTGACCTTACTTTGAGTTTGATTCCATAAAAAGTGACAAAAACATTAGTGTCCGTTGTGCGTGGGAAGAAAACTTCTTTTTACAGCGAAAAAAAACCCCCTAAACAAGCACAGAGTGCGCAACGACGTAATGGGAAATTCACAAAGAAACTTGCGGATTCTTCAACTGACCGCTGCACACCTGCACCAGGGTAAACCTCCGCCTAGCCCACGCCTGCTTTACAGGTGAAAATAGAGCAAAAGGACCGCTAGTCTGTGACTTTATTTATTTTCTGCTGTGTTTTACTTGCATCTATTTGAAAGACTGAGTGTAAACACACACAAAAAATTATTTTATGTGCTGGAATGTGCAGAAAATAGGTTTAAATGTTAAACTGATTTCTTCAAGTGAGAGAATGTTGCAGATAATTTTATTTTTGCTTGATGCATAAAGTTAAAAGATTAAAACTAATAAAACAAGTTAAAAAAAAAGGGACTTTTCCATTTGATTACATTTTGTATGATGGATTATGCAGAAAAAGTAGAATTGGGCTGAAAGATCTATCGCTTTATCACCTATACAGGTTGTAAATTGTGTTTTTAAAAAGTAACTAAGTAATTAATTACTTTTGAAAATAAGTAATCAGTAAAGTAACGGGATTACTTTTTGGGGGAAGTAATCAGTAATTAGTTACTGATTACTTTTTTCAAGTAACTTGACCAACACTGGTCACTGAATATGCTGTGTGCTTAAAAACCTTTTAGATTATGTGGTTTTTATTTTTAGGTAAGTGTAGTTTTTAAAAAAGTCGCCCTGTAGAAATGAAAATGTCAGCCGGACCACTGCTTCACCCCAACAGGTATAATTACTGCCTAGTGCATGGATCTGACAAGTTGAAGTTTAGCTGTGAGTTTGTCCTGACTCATAATTATTAGGGATGTAAAACAGCAATCTGCAACACCAATGTTCCATTTTTGTGTCGCCGTACATTTGGGCTGTAATCTCGAGGCTGACGCGTCCATTGTTCAGTTGATGTGCTCTCAACCAACCTGCTTCTTATGGACTTCACAACCATAGACTCATCTAAACCTTTTTTTGACAGCTGGCTACACTTTACTGAACTTCTGCTGAAAGCTGGCTCCAATATGGCACCATGTCAAAGAAATCAAAGTGTGGCTGCAGTTTTTAAAAAGAAGGTGGTAAAAAGTTGAGTTTTTGCATAACAATCCTATAACATATCAGCAGAAAACTGCAAGCTAGCTTGTCTGTGTTTATTGCTTTTGGCTTTGAACGTACCAGAACTGGTACGTTTTTATACGTTTGGCACAAACGTCCAACCGCACCTCCGATCTTGACCAATCAACTTATGGAAGAGCAGGCCAACTCAAATTTCTTTGGTTAGCTGTACAGCCACCGTTTTATCCCCCTCTGAGTGAGACTCATTTAAAAGACACTGTCTCAGTGGTGATTTTATTTTTAGAAATTTACCTTTGCCAGTTTTGAATCAGCAAGTTGAGGGTGTAGATTTGCGACGCATAAGAGCCTAACCGTGTAGATGACTTCTCGCGCTTTGTCACCTTCTTTCACACTCGCACACATTTCATATACTAAAGGTAAATAGCTTCCTTCCCAGGCCAGTGTGGCGTTGACTGGGATTACTGTGAATAATGTGATGATTGTCAGAGCTTTGGGAAAATAGTGAAAGGTTGTTTACTGCCACACCAACAGTTTTTACAGTTGATTGCTGAACGTTGTTTGATGTTACTCCACTTGGAATTCTCTTTCACACTCGAGTTGTCTGTCTGTGAGCTCTGTTACATTCCCTTTGGCATTTAAGGTCCAAAATGATTTGGAGGTTGTTACTTTAAAAAAAGAAAGCACCAACAAAGTTTGTCTTTTTGCTTCTGTTACACTTTGTGTTGAAAAATGGACAATATAATGTTCTTGGAGTGAACCATGTAGATTATTGACCGTTTGGGCATAAAATGGCATGAGTGTGTGTGTGTGTGTGTATATATTAGGGGTGCAACGATACACAAAATTCACGGTTCGGTTCGATACTTTGGTGTCACGGTTCAATATTTTTTTGATACAAAAAAAAATGTTCATGCTTTTTTAATTTGTCATTTATTAAAGTTATAAATATATATTTTCACTCAAAAGTACAGTTTTTAAATTTAATGTTGCTGAAACAACAAAATAAAAAAATAAATCTATCTGATTGAGGAATCACTCATCTTTGGAAAAGAGAGTTTATTACAGAGAAATGTCTCTTTCCAAAATAAAAGCTATACTATACGCTTCTTCTGGGCTATATTCTCAGCAGCATATTAAACATATCAGGTCCCCATAAGGAGAATCATGTGCTAACAGCTGTCTAAATGACTCGGGTAACGTTTGTAGCATGCGTGCTTGTTGTTTTTGTCTGCTTCCACTTGTCTTTGCACTAGGATGATGTCAGCGTAAATGTGCAGTCATATTCGTTGTGTTCCCACTAGTGCTGTCAGCGTTAATCTGAAATGACGTTTACGCCACAACATGGCAAATCTCCGTTAACGAGCTACCGCGGATCGCCCCGTGCATGGGGCTGGACGGCCAACACGTTAACGAGCTAACTGCGCTAACGCACTAGTTCCCACCCATGTAACTGAGCATTGCGTGGCACATCCGACATACTGTTTTACTTTTGTCCATGACACACTTACCTTCAGGGTCATACTTCACATGAAGACCAAAATAATTCCAAAGGCCAGATCTGAATGAGGGTGGGGGAGGTTCAATTTGCCATGTTGAAACGAGCTTAGCTTCTGTCTTGCTAGCTTGCGCTGCGCTCAGTGGATCTGCGTTGGACAGTGCAGCCTAGGCGGAGTAGTCGAACGCAGATCCACTGAACTCTCAACACAGACAGCATCGTCAGAAGAAAAGTTGATAAAATAAATAGAAAAATCTGTATTGTTCGATACATATGTGTACCCAACCGAAAGCACTGTATCAAACATGCAATATCGATACGAGTATCGTTGCACCCCTAATATATATATATATATATATATATATATGAGAGAGAGAGAGAGACAGATATGAGAGAGAGAGAGAGAGAGAGAGAGATAAAACAGCACAAATAACTTGCCTATCACGGCATCAAGAAGTCATACTTAATGAAGAGAAATAGGGAGGAAAGGCCAAATTACACAAGCACTGGACTGTAAACTGGAGTGTACACAGTTCATATGTAATGATGAATCCAAATGTGACATTTTTGGTTTAAATTAGCCTCATTTAGTCTGTAAAAGTATCAGGAGAGAGTGTCTATAGCCACCTGTGAAACATGGTGGAGACTGTCGTGCTTCTGAGCTGCATTTCAATAAGTGGTGTTGGGATCCTGTCAAAATGAATGCAGTAATGAACACGGAAAAGTGCAGCCAGATATTGATTTGCCGTGCGATACCATCTGGAAGGTGTCTGATGAGCAACAGCTTCATTTTCCAGCATGACAATGATCCCAGACATGCTGCCAATGCATTCCTGGATAGAAAAAAGCACACAGTGGAACAGTATGAGTCATGGATCGGCCTCCCCAGAGTCCTGACCTCATCATTACTGAAGCAGCGTGGGATCATCTTGACAGAGAACAAAACAAAAGGCAGCAAACATCCAAAGACGAACGTTAAATGTTCTTCAAGAAGCCTGGAGAGAGAGAGAGCTCGGCTGTGTGGAAGAATAAAGGTGGTCACACCACATATTGACTTTTAAACTCATTAAAATATGTCAATATTAGGTGGCTTGTGAGTACTTTACATCCACAGATGAAGAAGTCTGGCATCACCATGGCATGCACATATTGGTCCTTAACAAAATGTTTTAGAGCTCGCAGATAGAATAACGTGAACTTGGGGCCAGTGTCTGCAGTTTCCAGACAATGCCGGTTCCACCAGCAGGTCAACATATTCAGATATTCAGCAAGTGAGTCATCATCTCCACTTCGAGCATCCGCATTCAGAAATTTCACATCTTTAAATTATGCTTGACACTTAAATAATTAATTGAATTAATAACATTTTAATAAATCTCTTCATCCTCACCTTGAATCCCTCAGATCTGATTCACTGTGCCTGTTAAATAATAGAGCAAGTGAAATCTATGCAATGACCCCCCAATTTTAAAATTTCAGTGTTACTTATGACACAGACAGAGAACTTGAGCGAATGTGATATTTAATAAATGAACAACAGAGTAGTTCTTTTTCCCAAAGTCTGCAGGTCATGTTAGATAGATGTGGCTGAAATCATATTTTATGATTTGGGCTAATTAAAGTGGCCAGTCATTTTTTATGTCTGTGGCAGGAAGCTTTACTACCTCGTTTGGGGCGGACGGGGAGTGAGACACTGTGGAAGGACAATGAGCTTCCTCCATTACTCAAGTCGTCCTCGTATTTTTTCTACCAGCGACCAGTCAAACAACCTTTACATATAGTTAAGTTTAAGATCTCCATGGCAGCTCTCTGCTTGAAGGATACTCTATTTCTGTCTTATTAACCTGACGCATGAATCAAAAACCGCAGCAGCTATTACTCTTCAAGAGCTTGCATATATATCATTCGTATAATCTTGATGGATTTGTCGTAAATGTTCTTATAATACGTATTATGAGAAAAACGGTGAGTCAGGAACTCTTGCCGTTTATTAATAACTAATTAGTGATTCCACTAAAATGTGTTTATTGCGTAATTAATTACCACCATCACATTATAGCCTTTCTGACGAGTCCATAGACTTTCCCGCTCAGGTCTGTGCAGCTGTGTTGCTTTATTTTCCCCATGGTTGTGATTTGATATGAGATTCACTAGACAATTTCCAGTTTATTACTGCTGTGTCCAGGTAGTCCCTGATAAGATTACCCAATGTCTATGAATCATTGCTGGAGTGTGTTTGAGGCGCCGGTCAGCGGCTGAACGCGTATATCCCGGATTGTTCACCAGAGTGAGCACCGTGCCCTTGCGACACGAGCAACGCTTTGCAGAAACTGCCCCCCTGACTGCCGATCCGGGGCCTCTGTGATAACGTTGTGCTTCTGTTTCGGGTTTGGGTTGAGCACACGGGTGTGCGATGATCCCTGATCTGTGGAGGAGGCAGTGATGTGCCTGTGGGGGAAACACTCTAGAGCCCCAAACCCAATTTCCACTGAAAGATTGAAGAGGCTACCGTGCTCTGGGCAAAGCGCCGACCTCCCTTTTTTCCCCTCTTCTTGTCTTTTAATCACATCGGGCTTTTAATTCTTTCATGAACTAGTCTCAGACCTTTTTTAACCTTTTATGAAGAGCAGGCTGATGTGAGAGCTGAGCAGAACTTGGCAAATTGCTGCACTTTTAAAGGAGAGTTTTGTCTTACTTTTAGTTCACCACTCAAAAAATAAAGCATCTCTATTTAATCAGAGTATAGCAGTGAAACTTCTGGGATATTGATCTGGTCAGTTAAGTATCTGAGGGGGTTGTTAATCAGTTTCAGCTGCTTTGGTGTTAATGAAATGAGCAACAGGTGCAGTAGAGGGCCAACAATGAGTCAACCTCCAAAAGAGGAATGGAGGACACTCATTTTTTTCCTCCTCATCTTTTCTGACAGTTTTTTCACTAGTTTTGCATTTGACTGGGGTCAGTGTAACTACTGATGAGCCGATACCTGGACCCTACAAAGGTTGCGCAGGTAGTCCAACTCCTCCATGGTGGCAGACACCTGAGACTGTGCAGCCTGGTCCAGATCAACGTCTATCCTCTCATTAGGAGCATTCCCAGACAAACACACAAGCATGTGGGAGCCATAGAAACTACTGAGAACCATTATGACTTGCTTTATCAAAATGGGCTAGACTAGAAGTATTTCCCCTCAGTTATGAAAGGCTGATGGGGTATTGTGGTCAAGCCGCCGGGCAGGAGATATGGACATCCAAGTTTGTGATGCAGTAACTCGAGAATGAGACAACGTAGGATAGGGCTGTTCGATATAACGATATATAGCGGATGACGAAATGAAAAAGTGTATTGTTTCATTTTACGCTATCGTTTGTTTCGTGGTGTCGCAAATTAAACTGTTTACGGCAATATTTCTTTCATCATTTTGATGGTCACTGTAGTGGCTGTATTAATTAAAGTTCTCTCTTTCTCTTATATTTAAAATAACAACACTACAGACGGATAAGTGACTTTTTCTATGCGTTGTCATTAGCAACAACAACGGTAAACCCAGCTTGTGGCTCCGCCGTCTGCTTGTTTATTTTCCACATTAAACTTTCACAATAAAGCTGAAGATCCTGTTGAGATTTTTCAAAATAAACTGAAATGATGACAAACAGAAGGACCAGTCCAAACAAATCGAGGACCTTATTCCTAAACGAGGCAGTGTTGCCAACTTAGCGACTTTGTCGCTATATTTAGCGAGTTTTCAGACCCCCTAGCGACTTTTTTTCTAAAAAAAAAAGTCGCTAAGAAAGACGTGAAAGACATTACAAAAAACAATAATTGCTAAAAGAAACTTAATTTGTAGTTCTAAATAAATTCTAAATGCATTTAGGACGTTTTTTGCTCACTTTATGTCTCGTCCACGATGTTATTTCTCTCTCCAGCAGTATAGGTTACAATTACATTAGCATGACCAATCATGCAAATTAGGTGATGACGTCATTTAGCGACTTCTAGGACAACCAATAGCGATTTTCCTTACTGAGGAGTTGGCAACACTGAAACGAGGGGCTCTGTACCATCGACGTGGTTGGGTTATGAAAAGTCTGTCACGGACCAGAAAACTGTACTATGCAAGTTATGCAGGGAACCGGGAACACGACAAACCTCTTCTACCACCTACGCAAGAATCACGTGAAAGAGTTTACGGATGAGAAGCAGAAAAGAGCCGTCAGGTGCTCAAAGTGAACCTTAGGCTCAAAAGTTAGAACAGGCTGTTCCCCGCAGCACGCCGACGTCACAAAAAAATGGCGGCCGTTTCAACTTATGTCTAAAAATGTGTAGCTTCATGCATTGGTCAAAACAGTCGACTCCAGGTCAGTGTTGCCAACTTAGCGACTTTGTCGCTATATTTAGCGAGCTTTCAGACCCGACTAGCGACAAATCTGGCGACTTTTTCTGGTATTATTGGAGACTTATTTATGACGACTTTTTGACGTGAAAACGCATATCGCTCTTACTCTCAACAAGCAGCGGTGCTGCCGTGGGCGCCTCACCCGTGCCAAAGCGCTCACGGGCGGAGGATAGTCCTCCCCCAGCTGCTATCAGGGCAGGAGACGTTCACACCTGTGCGTCCAAACGGCAAATGAATCGCGCATGAGCGAAGCTGCTGCTCCAGCACTGACTGTAATGCAGTCAGTTCTTCCTTTACTGTTATGCAGTGTTGCCAACTTAGCGACTTTGTCGCTATATTTAGCGAGTTTTCAGACCCCCTAGCGACTTTTCTTCTACAAAAAGTCGCTAAAAAAAAGACGTGAAAGCGCATATCGCTTTTACTCTCAAGAAGCACCGGGTGCTGTAACGCAGTCAGTTCTTCTTTTATTCTTTTACTCTTATGCTGTTTTGTGGATCACAAGGTTTAAAACTACTTATAAACACACACACACAAAGTAACTCCACCAGAGTGCCTATTTCGGGTCACTTTTGCCGGTCCAAGCCCGGATAAAGGAGCAGGGTTGGAATTGTGACATTAAAAAAACAATAATTGCTAAAATAAATTTAATTTGTAGTTCTAAATAAATTCTAAATGCATTTAGGACGTTTTTTACTCACTTTATGTGTCTTTCACGATGTTATTTCTCTCTCCAACAACATAGATTACAATTACATTAGCATGACCAATTATGCAAATTAGGTGATGACGTCATTTAGCGACTTCTAGCGATTTTTAGGACAACCAATAGCGATTTTCCTTACTGAGGAGTTGGCAACACTGCTGTTATGCTGTTTTGTGGATCACAAGGTTTAAAACTACTTATAAACACACACTCTCACACACAAAGTAACTCCACCAGAGTGCCAATTTCGGGTCACTTTTGCCGGTCCATGCCCGGGTAAAGGAGCAGGGTTGGAATTGTGACATTAAAAAACAATAATTGCTAAAAGAAATTTAATTTGTAGTTCTAAATAAATTCTAACTGCATTTAGGACGTTTTTTACTCACTTTATGTCTCTTCCACGATGTTATTTCTCTCTCCAACAACGTAGGTTACAATTACATTAGCATGACAAATTATGCAAATTAGGTGATGACATCATTTGGCGACTTTTAGGACAGCCAATAGCGATTTTCCTTACTAAGGAGTTGGCAACACTTCACACAAGTCGAGTTGCCCAAGATGCAAAGAATTTACAGAAAATGTAAAATTTTTGTGATATATATCGTTGTCAGGACTGGATATGAGATTTTGGTCATATCGCACAGCCCTAACGTAGTAATCCCAGTGATCTCAACGTCAGAGGTCAACTGGTGTGAAAATGACCTAGGGTCATCCCATAAATGAATCCTTTCGCTTTGATTTTCGAGGTGACTTTGAATTCAGCTCTCTGTAGGCTGATAATCTTCATTTCCCTCAAACGATGCGGCATCCTTTCATTCCTAACACATTACCCAGTCAATATAAATGTAGATATCCAGCGATTCCCATTGAGATCCGATGTGTTTTCAAAATGTTAATTGCATGTTGTCGAATTGTCTGAAGATTTAACCGTCACACATGTACATCCACACACGCACAAGAAACTAATGGCATATATATTTTGCACTGGAGACAAACTAATCAATAGAAAGCGTCTAGTCTTCTTATTGATCATAAATGTGTTAATGTGTTTTTCACACTGCTCTGCATGTGCTGCTTTAGGCAACACGTGATGCATGTCAGCAGACAGGGACCATTTTTACATCTTTCAGCGTCTCACATTGAGCTGCAAGGAGAGCTATTTGTCCACTGTAAATAGATGGATCCGATTTTGGCTTCCATGTTTACATCATGCTCCGCTTGTCTTTGCCGGGCTCTGTGCACCTAATCCTGACAGGTGAAATTGTTGCCTGTGTCGTCCGTTGCAGCTGTTGCGTGCAATGGCAATAAACTGTG
Organism: Neolamprologus brichardi; assembly: GCF_056152115.1. Classification (NCBI taxonomy): domain Eukaryota; kingdom Metazoa; phylum Chordata; class Actinopteri; order Cichliformes; family Cichlidae; genus Neolamprologus; species Neolamprologus brichardi. The sequence continues at coordinate 4,071,602 of NC_142118.1, read as the reverse complement.
TGAAATCAATAAGCTTCCATTCTCGCCTATGCACGCTTTCCTACCTTTTAACTTCTAAAGGTCACGGGCCGACTACCCTTTACCCCGTCAGCGTTCAGTCTTTGTGTAACGCCTGGGTCCGTAGAGCGCAGTCTGCCTGCAAACGCTGCACAATCACCGTCGCCGCTGGCCCCTCTTCCTCCTATTTTGACTAGCTCCGAGATGTCTCGGAAGATGGATGGTTCTTACGTCCTTCACTGGTTTGCAATAAGTGCTGCCAAACCCTCCCTCCTATCCTGCACGTCGAATCACTATTCTCTGTTTGATGGCAGGCAATTACTGGAGATTGTTTCTTCTTTGTTGTACATGCCAGTTGGCACCGTGCCCCTTCTTTTCTTCTTGAAAGCTAGTGTCCTGTTTTTCTAAGTGACAGACGCACAAAGCATGAAGATGAGCATGATTTGACTTATCAAGCACGGAGATTGATAGGTGGTTTATGAGTAAATACAGTCAAAATTGCTGCATGAAATTAGTTGCCTTTCCTCGTGTATAATCTGCAGACATTCTGAAAGAATAATTATTGTTTATATTGATGGTTGGGTGTCTTGTGTTGAACACAACTGGCCGTCAGTGTCTGGTGTTTTTTTTTTTTTTTGTGTAGTTGTTTTTTTTTATTTATTTACCGCTTCGTGTTTTGCGACTCGTGTTCTCGGTGTTTGAAGAAACTATTTGCTATGCTGCTCTTTGGTTTTTTTGGGGGATGTGTTTTGTTTAAGAAGGTATTAATAGTGCAACTTACTCGCAATAGTTCAGCCAATTATGCAGGTTTATTCAGATTTGATAAGAGCCTTTAATTAAAAGGAAAAAAAACTTTAATCTTCATGGAAAAATAATTAGATCAGTCTCAAATCCAAACAAACAATGATGAGCTTAGCCGGGAGCATGCTCTCTCTGACAGATTTAAGGTGTTTCCTAATCAAACACATCATTTTCAGACAAAAAAATACATGCAGTATTATTTGGCACCTGTAAACTTTGAGATATATATATTTATATATGACCTGTGGGAAATGTGAGAGAAGCGATCTGATGCATGGAACGACCTTGGCATTCGTATCAGAAGATGTGGGGAAAATAATCAGAGGCAACATGCCCCTGATGGCAGCACTGCAAACAATGAGCATCACTGATGCCGGGAGTGTGTTAGAGAGATGTGCTTCAGTTGCTCTCTTGTTTGTTTCCCCGAGTCCATTTTGGCTCCGCCTATAGCCGACAGGGGTCGCTCATTAAAAACATCTCCGCGCCCGCTGAACTTCAGACACAAAAGCTTCTCCATTTGTTTGTTTGCACCTATGAAATAGTAGATTTCTGCACTAATATTGTTTGTGTTCAGTTTGGGAAGGAAGAAAGAAGGAAAAAATAAATCAATATCAAAGCCTCTCATTCAGTTAGGGGGAAAAAATAAGCAGCATATGTAGCCTAGAGATATGACAAAAAAAAAAGTTTAAGCAATATTCAGCAGCAACGCGCCGGCCAATCGCCTTCAGTCTCTCTCACTTATTGATATTTGCTTGGCTCAAAGCAGCTGTGGTTTTGTTTGTTATTTAAAAAGCGGGGATGCAGGATGTTAACAGCGGGGATATAGACGTCACAGAGCTCTGCGGTGTTAGCAGTCACCCCAACAGTCTCGCTGACATTCAGCAGTTGGAAATGGCATTTGTGACATTCACTGAGTAAGAGTAATATATTCACCTCGGTTGGCTCATCTAGCCCTCACCAGAGCAGACAGCTGCTTTAAAGGCTATGTGCACCAAGTATTCTCACTCTGTCAATAGCTTTCTGTAGCCGGGCTGCATGATTTTATCACCCACGATGGAAGGAAAAGCTAGCGACACACGACACATGCCTTATTTAGCTTTATGGGATGTTTTTGTTTTTGTAATATTATATATAGATATACATGTATAATGCACGGGGGATTTTCACACAGCAGCATTTACAGGTTGTCTGTTCCTTTCTTCCCCCCGCTCTTTCTTTTATCACTTGGCTCCGTGGTAGACCTGCTTTAACCCGCAGCTAAATGTGAGAAGATGTGACAGTAGGCTATTACTTTCTGACATATTGCAATGCATATGCCATTTAACATTTCACCGAAATGATGGACGGGGACGCGGCGCCGCATTCGGCTTGTCACAAAAAGCATTCCTTTAAAATTTTGTGTTCCTCACGCCGTGTTAGATGACAAAATGGCAACTGCTGCCATTCTCGCAGTGCAGATGTGGAAGCCTGATGCCAGATTTTTTAAAATACTTTTTATTTACTGTCACCGTGGAGTGTGAAGCTCGCCTCCTCTGACTGTGGGAGAGGAAAACAGCCACTCACCTTCGGCCCCCAGAGGAGCACCCGATTCCCACTGCACCTGCACAGCTTTCAGGCTCAGTGATCCTACCAGTGCTTTACATGTTTAAATCTGCTGTGCTGACTTCAAGCTCTTAGGTTGTGCTTTATGAATAACCCTCTTTTGGTCATGTCGTTGCACATGGATGCCTGGGATGTTTTAGTTTTAGACAATAACGCGAATAAATACAAAATACAGTTTTTAAAATAATGATTTTTTAAGGGAAAAGCTATCTAAACCTACCTGGCTCCGTCTGAAAGAAGTAATTGCTCTTCTTGTTAAGTCATAAGAACCTGTCTGTCAACGTTTAATAGGCTAAAAGATTTCAAAAATGAACACATCATGGCACGATCTAAAGAAACAGCTGAGGAACAAAGACACCGACGTCTGGCTCCGTCGCCACAGTGAGAGCCATTATCCGCAAATGCAGGAAAGCTGGAACAGTAGTGAACTTTCCCACGAGTGTCTGACCAACCAAAATATCAGAGTGCATCATAAACTCATGCAGGAGTTTCACAAAAGACCCCAAAACAAGATCTAAAGAACTGCAGGCCTCAGTCGACACTGTGAATAATTGGAGAAATTTTCTGAAGGCTGATGAGACAAAAACTGAACTTGTTGGAAAGTTTAAGTCCCATTACATCAGGCAGAAAACTAACTCAGCATTTCATCGAACATGTCAAACATGGTGGTGGTAATGTATGGAAGCGTAGAGCTGCCACCCAGGCAAAAGAAAAATACAAGTGTATCACGTTATAACGTGAAAAGTTTATTGTTCTAACAATATAATTATCACGTTCGTACAATATAAATATTATGTTGTTCAAACGTGAAAAGTATATTGTACAAACATGATAGTATATTGTACAAACAGGAAAAGTATCTTGTTAGAACAATAAACTTTTCACGTTATAACGTGATACACTTGTATTTTTCTTTTGCCTGGGTGGCAGCTCTACTCTTCCGTAGTAATGTGATGGTCCGGGGCTACTTTGCTGCTTCAGGACCTGAATGACCTGCCGTAAATGAAGGAAACAAGAATTCTCCTGTCTATGAGGAAACCTCATCTGACCAAATGATCCACGGTTGTGTGACACAGTGAGGCATCTGTCTGTCTTTCCACAAGTCATGAGAATCTCTGCTATCCTGCTACTGTTTTGGTCAGATTTCAGTGACCTGATCTTGAAATAAAATCTCTCAGCTGTCATTAGTTTATGCATTACAACCAGCTTAAGTCAGGAAAGCTTCCAAGTGTCTTGCAGGACATCCCACATTACAATCACCTGTGAAATGTGAAGCACCCAGAGCTACCGCGTCATTCATTGACATTCTGGTTTCACATCAGCGTCCAACACGGCAACATTATTGTGAAAAAGCATACACTGCAGGTTTCGGATTGATTTCCCTCCTGTGGAGCCGTTGGTTTCTATTTGATTTACATTTGAAAACCTACTGGCAGAAACTTAAACTTTGCTGGAAATGGGTAATCCATCACGCTGAACATTTCATTACCTTTCATTTTTGTCAAAGTTAAAACTTCGCTCGGTCTGCTCCTCTGCTCCGCACGCTCATTCATTGCTCCCTCTCAGCTGGGCCTCGGGACACTTACTAGTTCATGGATTGCTTTGCTCTTTTATCCTATTAGTTTAAAATCGGAGAGAAAAAACTCTTTTCCGTCTTGCTTATAAGCCTTAAGCTGCCACTCCTCTCAATTATCTGCACGGGAGCCAATTATGCTATAAACCATTCTTTTTATAAACCCAATTATCTGCATGTTTTCACAACTGCTTCCTGCTGCTGACACTAACAACTCCCTGACACCACCTCCTCTGTCACCATCCGCAGGGACGGTAATGGTCAAGAGTGCCACCTAGGGATAGGTACCGGTGTCCGGTGCCATGATGGCACCAGTTCTGACATAAACGGTAGTAACCAGACCGAAAAGCAGCGCACATTTCTGTGCTTTATTTCGGTGCTTTTTTTTCCCTAAGCTGTGATACACTTTAGATTCTAGCCAATCATTTTACGTTTCCGAGGATAGTAGGCGGATCCAGGTGCTTACGTTCTACAGATTAAAAATGCCCAAGGCGAAGCGGTCAAAGGTCTGGCTGTACTTCACAGCAAAATATGCAAACTCAGCAGCTGCAACAAGTGCTTTAAGCTGATACTGTGACACTGTCAAAGGAAGTAACACCTCAAATCCGATGAAACACCTGGCGACGCATAGCGGTTTTTTTAAAAGCCGAGAAATGCGCCGTATTTGATAGCTTGCTGCGAGACCTCACACCGAGCGCATCTACTGCGGGTGGGTTGCCTGTTATCGGACCCGGAGCCCTGCCAGTGTAGCAGAAATGATGACGGATGATGATGCAGCAGCAGCCGTTCTTCTCTGCGTGAGTAGCTTCATGTTGTTCGTGTGTAATTTACGTTGAGTAGGCTAACCACATTATTACATTAATGCATGTAAGGTGAACTAGCAAACACCGTCGTAGCTACATGCGGCTGTCTTCTTGTTTGATGGCAGATGCTCCCTTCACCCTGGCCAAAAAGGCTAAGATGACCAAAGAAAAAGTGGAAAACAGTTAAACATGAGAGGTTTTTGGACAAAGTTTGTGTTTTTTCCATTGATTAAGCACTGCTTCCAGCCAAGAGTGATACCATATATGCCCCATAGCTGCAGAAAAGGCTAACATTGTTATCTTTTTACAAAAAAACAGCTGAACATGAGAGGTTTTTGGACCAATTTTGTGTTCTCCATTCTTTAAGCACCGGTTTGAGCACCGTTTAAGCACCAGCACCGTTTCAAAAGTACCGGTTTGGCACCGGTATTGGATAAAACCTAAACGATACCCATCCCTAGTGCCACCTTAGGACACCTGCCTTTTTTTTAATGCAACAAACCATCGTTCACATAATGCTTTCCACAGCTTCCCAACTTTTTTTATTCAAGCATTCAGATGTTAAACACACCAAAAAAGAGAGCTCTCCTCGTATCACACAACACTAACATAGCCATAGTCAAAAGAGGAGAAATACTGGTCCCTGCCCTGCAAAAAGGTGAAACTGTAACTATCAAATACCAAACAAGTAAGGGAACAGACTTCTTCTGTGCAAATGGAAGTGGATATTTTAGGAAAGAAGGCATCCTCGCACCTACACCCGTTCTTGTGTAACGTTTACAAACTAAAAAAAGAAATGTGCGGATAGATGCTCGTTTCGAAGTGCAAGAACTGATGACAGGAAGAAAATAGATCTGTGGGGTCTGTAGGTGATGTTCACAGATGATTCAGCCTTTCGGGATTTTTAATGAGAATTGATAACAGCCGTCTTCGCTGCCGATTCCCCGCTGCGCTTGAAGGACGTCAGTGCTCCCTGCAACGTCCGCCCTCCCCTCGCTCTCCACTCTCCTGCCTGAACACCCCGTAATTAGCCGACTCCCACATTTAATCAACACACTCATAGCTGCTGAGACCCTGCGAGAATAAATAGACTCGAAGGGATGCTATAAAGACATGGATTTTCCTGTGGTCTCTGGCTCCATCGTGCTACTGCGGAGCCGTGATTGACTTGGCACATTCAAAAAAATCAGGGCTCGTCTGGCTACTGTAAGGGAGGAGATTGACAGGGAGCACTATGAAAGCGAAAAAACTGAGCCCGGGATTAGGCTCGCGGCACGGGAAAGCGGGGCTATTGTATTTACAAGCCGAGCATGCAGCCCGCGCTCTCCTCGCCCTCTCCCCATCCGGCTTCTCCACCGGAGGGATTGAGAAGGCGTGTAGAGCGGTGTCCGCAGAGGGTTCTCAACACCGCCGTGCATTTTACCGCTTGTAAAGCAATCATTTCCATCCCCACTTCCCTCGCTCACCCCTTCCTTCTGCTCCCGAGACTGCTGAGTCAGCTCACCTTCATATGGAGAGTGGCTCCCTCAACCGAGACGTTATTGATTTGCCCCTGTTTGTAAGGGGGAAGTGTTCCCAAACCTCTCAGGCCAATTTTGCTGTGCTGCAAAGCCAGGAGGGCCTCTGGGTATTGGATCGAGAAAGGAAAATAACATCAACATCACTACCACGCAGTCATGAACTCGCAGGCGGTCACGTGCACGTTTAGACAAGCCGTTGAGCGTCGGACGTGTACGGAGCGCGAGCGCGTAATTGCATTCACGGATGTGGAGGCGCGTCCTGACACAAACGGAGCCGCAAATGCAAAGCGGTCGTCTTTTCTGCGCGAATACAGATTTCTTGTTCTTGATTTAATAGAAGGTGCTACACAGAGGCCGCATCTGGAAGCTGCACTAAGCGCACTAAGCGCAAGCTGCCATTTAATCAAATTTGCAAGGTAAGCAAGGCTCAGTTAGGTGTAACTGTTTCTGCCATGCCATAAATTAGATCTTGTGAACAAAGGTGTCTTTTCTTGTTGTTTTTTCCCCCTCCATGAGTCGTACTAGGAAGGATTTTTTCCCCCCAGCTTCCCCACACACACTCTGACCCACCTCGCTCACGTTTTTTTACTAGCACACTGTTTCACTTCAGTGTGGGCCCGGGCCAGTGAGCTACATCATTGCTTCATTTGGATCAAACTCTGGAGCTGAGGAGTCATTTATCTACATAGTGTGTGTGTCTAACCTTCATGCATCCCACTCTTTGCCACCAGGAGAAATCAATGGCACGGTGTAGAACAAAGAAGAGGGGAGAAAATAAAAGAACCAAGGTTGAGATTTAAATAATTTATTTCTACGTTTCTGCTACACACAGTTCACTAGTTTGTACACACAATATGCAGGTGCTCTGTTCTTTTCTTTACGGCTTCATTGTTTCTGTATCTTTCTTGTCGGATCCTCAGATCTACATGCGTGCTGGAAAAACCTTAAAAATAACACTATAACATACGTTTCTTAGAGACAGCTCTCGCATTTCAAAGCTTGCGTGTTTATTAACCTCCTTTCTGCCCTGACATCGGATCTGATTGTTCACACTTTTTAGCCATTACCGACTTGGTCTTAATTTGCACCGTTCTTTATTTGTCTCTAAGAGAAGCACGGTGGCGCTTTGCCAGAGGAGGATGCTTTTATAAAAATGTCAAGGAGATTTAGACAGCTGCAAAATTCATGAAGTGGCAGTTTGCTATTATCAGCATGTCTGTGTGTGTGTACGCCGGAGTTTGGCAAAACCTTCTCCAGTATCGAGAATTTGTTTGCTGTGTGTCTTCTGTGTGTGTGTGTCTTTCCCAAGAGCGACTGATGATATCTCACTAGACCAACACTGTCCTTCCTTTTGTACAATCTGCAGCGCACACACACATACAGAGGTATAAGAACACACACACACCCCTGGTGTCTGGCTATCCTGTTCTCACATCTCCTGTGACTCCGTCTAGCTAGTACTGCTTGAGTGACAGCTCTTGGTTTGTCTGGGTATCCGTGGTTACAGCCCAGAGGCCTGTGCCGGGGGACCCAGACCTGTCAGCACTCTCTGAATCCTGAAACCGGAGATGGATGGCCGAAAGCCACCTCTGCCCTGAGCTCTGTGCTCCGCTTGTCTCTTCTCCTCCTTCCTCTCCTTATCCCAGACCCTTCTCCTTAACACACCCGCTGCTGGCAGCTCAATATTGCCGAGCCAATCGCGTCTCGCGTTACCTGTTTATTTTCAAGATCGGAGAGGAAAAACTGATAAACAGAGGACCAGAGATGGGCAGTAACGCGTTACTTGTAACGCGTTACTGTAATCCGATTACTTTTTTCAAGTAACGAGTAAAGTAAGGGATTACTATTGCAAAAACGGTAATTAGATTACCGTTACTTTCCAGTAGAAACGCTGCGTTACTGCGTTACTAAAACCGTGATTTTTTGCAAGTATGTCTCATGACAGTGACTTAAGCCAGTGCGAAGTTAGTGACAACAGCTGTGTGCAGATCAACAATGGATCATATATCGAGTGCAGAGAGAGTATGAGCGTGCAGCGTTTAAAGCGTGGAAGTACTGACCTTACTTTGAGTTTGATTCCATAAAAAGTGACAAAAACATTAGTGTCCGTTGTGCGTGGGAAGAAAACTTCTTTTTACAGCAAGCACCGAGTGCGCAACGACGTAATGGGAAACTCACAGAGAAACTCGCGGATTCGTCCACTGACCGCTGCGGCACACCTGCACCAGGGTAAACCTCCGCCTACCCCACTCCTGCTTTACAGGTGAAAATAGAGCAACAGGACCGCTAGTCTTTGACTTTATTTATTTTCTGCTGTGTTTTACTTGCATCTATTTGAAAGAGTGAGTGTAAACACAAATATATATATATATATATATATAAATAATGTGTAGAAAATAGGTTTAAATATTAAACAAATTTCTTCCAGTCAGAGAATGTTGCATATAATTAAATGTTTGCTTGATGCATAAAGTTAAAAGATTAAAACTAACAAAACAAGTTTTAAAAAGAGACTTTTCCATTTGATTACATTTTGTATGATGGATTATGCAGAAAAAGTAGAATTGGGCTGAAAGATCTATCGCTTTATTACCTATTCAGGTTGTAAATCGTGTTTCTAAAAAGTAACTAAGTAATTAATTACTTTTGAAAATAAGTAATCAGTAAAGTAATGGGATTACTTTTTTGGGGAAGTAATCAGTAATTAGTTACTGATTACTTTTTTCAAGTAACTTGACCAACACTGCAGAGGACACGGTTCAGTTGTCTTTTAATGGTTTCGGGGACACAACAGTTTGAATTATAAGTGATAGGTGATACAGCAGAAGGCGAAGGTTGAGCGGAAGTCAAGTTGCAGCATTTTGTTAGGACAGCTGGTTCGGTTAATCTTGAAACTCGGTGCTAACAACCCGGATCATCCGTCCCACAGGGGAACAGCAGTTACAACATATCGGGGTGTCTGTCTGTCTTTGATGCCCCGCTGCTTCTGCTTTGACAGAGACACGTATGGCAGCTCTGATGCCAATATTGCCTCGGAGCTGCCAATATAAGCCCCACAACCGATGGATTGAGACGAAAAGAGAAGAAGGGAACACAAGTGTGCTGGTGGTGGTGTTGGGTGGGGGTTGTTTTGGACCGTTAAGGGCACCAGCACTGCTGCTGGAGTGATCTTTCAGCAAGCTAATGAGAATATTTAACATTTGCTGAGTCTACAGTGTGTTGGAAGTCATTCGTCACTCCATTGATTCAGATCTTGCTGGTATATGTTGAGTGCATAAAACGCCTGCCCTCAGGCACGAGGAGGATCTTACAGTTGTATGTTCAGTGCAGGAAAAACATGCCATAATACCTCATTAATTTTTAATCAGCCAATTAGAAGCTGAAGCATTGTGTGTTTCCAGGTTTTTAATTTTTTTTTCTCGGCTTCTCTGTTTGGTTTTGCACTGCTACAGACACAAACAAGCAAAAAAGAAAAAATTAAAGATTGTCACGAGTATTTTAGTGCTTTATTTATCAATAAACAAAGATGTCAGGTGGCTGCTGCTCACTGAGCCTGGTTTTGCTGAAGGTTTCTTTCTGTTAAAAGGGAGTTTTTCCTCCCCGCTGTTGCCAAAGTGCTCATTCATCTGATTGTTTGGGGTTTTGTCTGTAGTACTGTAGGGTCTTCACAATATAAAGCACCTAGAGGCAGCTGTTGTTGTGATTTATATCACTGGCTGGTGGGATGGGACATTACAAGGCATGGAAAAGAAGTTGGCATGGGAATTCAGTAATGCCAAAGATGGCCAAAACCACAAACTTAAGCAAGTGAGGAAGTTATCCGTCACTCCACGTCCAAGTGATGAAAGTCAGCCTGACCTCAGTGTGGCTGCCAATTAAGAATTATTAATTGATTGCATTATTATTATTAATCAACCAGCTACTATATAACTATTTCTAAACACTAGAACTGCTTGGCATCTTAAAATAAAACCCTTTTATCTGATATTTTGACTTTTTCTAAAATGGGGTTATTTGAATTTTCGGGTGTGTGGGATAAAAAGAAAAAAAAAAATCATAACTTGTACCTAGAGCCACCGTGGACGTTGATAAGACTTCAAAGAAATTAATGCAAAACAACAATTGTGCATGCCAGGTTGCTTAGCAACACGTTTTGATGTGAACGCTGCTATAAAAGGAGCCTGAGCTAGCTAGATGTGACCGGTCGATGAATATATAGGCGGCTGTCATTAGATAAAAGATGATTAATTACTGCAGGGCTGAACGGGCCACGGATGGGATGTCGAGTCGGGGCAGAGCGGGGGAGTGTGCGAACCCAGCGAACATGGTCAAACTCCGGCGTCATCTCCCCGGTCAAAACTGAGCCCAGTACAGTCGCAGAACTGAACCGTGGGTGGACAGATTTTTATTGTTGTTTATTTTGTTGTATTATAATCATTATGGAGGAAGTGGAGAGCAATTCTTGATCACAAGCTTTTGCTTGCTAGAAGGTTTATTAATGGCATCTAGACGGCGTTGAAACCCAAACCAATGTCGTAGTAACATCCACAATGTCGGTCCAGCTGAGAGAGACCCGGGCAGTTTGCAGGATGTGTGAAGCTCTGTGGGAATTGTAGCTTAACTCGGCTGAGAGTCCAGAGTGTGGAGAACTAATGAGAGCAAAAAAGAGAGAAATCCAGAGCAGAAAGCCGAAATGGGCCGGCTTCAGACCTGACGAGCAGAGCTGTCTGTGCCAAATTGAGAGGCTAACAAGTTGAGTATGGAACAGAGCAAATTAAAATTTGATTTTTAGGAAACTTCATTTTTGCTTCTATCTAGAACACGTTAAAACATTGACCAACCAATGGTAATAAAAAGTTCATGCAAAAATGTGCCAACCTGGTTGATATTAGTTACATTGTGGCTAGCTGTATTTTACGCTCCTCTGTGACAGAACTGAACTCTTATACACAAACACACACACACACACCATGGATTTTTTTAAACCGAGATGTGTGCCTTCCTTTATGAGCTGTTACAGGAGGAAAAAAAGTGTGACAGAAAACCAAACATCAAGAACACATCGCTGAAGCCTTTCCACTCTACAGTCGGGTCTCATTTGGCTTCCACAGTGGAGCACTGCAAAGGGTAGCTCTCTCTCTCTCTCTCTCTCACACACACACACACACACTCTTATCACCCGATAAAACCTCAAAGGGTTCTTCCACTTTCATATGCTTTGCTTGGTGACCTTCACAGCTTACATACACCCACTCAGAGAGGAATATGTAGCAACACGCGTGCTCACAAAAAAGACAAGATAGATAGCCTTTCCAAAAAACATAAGAAGAGCCCATCTCCCATCTGCGTGACGTGTCAAACCGCTCAGTGACCGTGATGCGACCTTACTCAAAGCAGACAAACCAGCCGGCTCGAAGCGAGGTAAACGCGCGCGTTCCCGTGTAAGTCTCTGTCGGCGTGGCGTGCGCAGAGACTCTCGTGTAAGCGCAGACAAACCGGTCCCGTAACCGAGTAGCAGCCTTGCACTCTGCCTGACCCCTGCAGCGATGAGCATTACATGACCAGTGATGCTGAAGCAGCCCAGCTCAGCCTAGCATGGCACGGCACAGCTCAGCACAGGGACCCATGACTATTTAATGACCGTTTCCAGGGCACAGGCCTGGAAACATGCTTCCTCCTACTTCACTGTGTGCCTTTCTTCAGCCACAGAGAATCAAACCCCAGAGTATTAACATGGATGGAGGCTGACAGAGGCCGCATGGGAGACTCGGCACTTCACTGCTGGAGTATGATACAAGAAAAGAGAAAAAGGAGGCCACATGAGACTCGGATTTCTTGCATTGCCCTGCGACGATTCGGATTATTTTCAGTTTCCAGCTGAAGCTGAAACACCGGCTGCCGATGACCCCACCACCGCCCCCGCCTCATCCATTTTTAATGGGATGTAAAGCAATTTTTAAAAAGGAGTTGTTCATTGCTAGCAGCATTTCTATTAATTCAGCAGGGCACGTTGTTGTTGCAATCACAGACATTGAACAGTAACATGAGAAATCATGGAAATCTGCATGTTAGCATATTTATGTTTTACTTCAGATGTGCTGTAAATCGCGGGTCACTGCTTTCCTGTGAAAATCATTGTTCTTAATATTAAGTTGCAGGACATTAACAGAAAACAGAAATTGCAGTAAGCTTGCTTCACTGTCGAGGAGCAATTTCCTGTTAGTGCAATCTGCTATTTTCAGACAACATCCTTAATATGCTCGCTATAGGCTGTAAAAAGCCGTGACCTGCTATTGACGGCGCGGTGTAGAAAGTAAACGGCAGCGGTTCAGGGGTTTCATAATTCAGAACGGCTCGACTGACTCAGGAAAAGTTGGCTCGCAGTGTTTTCCCGTGGCCCTTTCTGTTTCTGTCTTCAAGTGGCCTCCTGTGTGGGCGACTACACAATTATCTTCCTCTGCCGCAACCTTATTAAAGGTGACTAAGGAAGCTGGGATGACGGAGGACGAGTGAAAAGGTTAATAACGACGGGTGAAAGAATGATGGGTATTCTTGTTTTTCTTGTATAGAAAATATGCTGCCGGTGACTTTGTGCGTTTGATGTTTTTTTTTTGATTGGCTGGGAATTGTGTTTTATTTTGACTTTAAAATGACTTCGAGCTCGATCCTTTCAGCACTGTGATCGTATCCCTTTATTTGCAATCAACTTCTTACACGAGCACGCCTGAAGTAAAATGATTTTTATGATCACTCGAGCCGTTTCCTCAAGCAAATTAGCTCCTATTCAACGCAGCGGCGAAGGGTGAAAGCTGAGTTTGAAAAGTAACGCTCACCGTGGTGAAAGCAGAGTTTAAAGGGAATATTGATCACCGTTTCATATCATCCTGTATGAATAAATGTGCAGAAAGACTAAAGAAAACCAGCATGTTGCATCAAAGCAACAGACGGTTTATGCAGAACTTCTAAACAAACATTCTGATATCACCTCAGCGTATGCAGTGTTGGGAAGGTTACTTTTAAAATGTATTCCATTACAGATTACAGATTACATGCCCCAAAATGTATTCTGTAACCTATTCCGTTACGTTGCTCAATGAGAGTAACGTATTCTGAATACTTTGGATTACTTAATATATTATCATGCTGTTTACAACTACATGAATGTACTATTGCTGTGATTTATTACTGTTACTGAAGGTCCGCGGCTCCGAACCGTAGTAAAGGGACCTCTGGCTAATACGGTGGGTTCTGTGTCGGGCTCGTAGCCGAAAACTAGCTTTACTTTGTTGTCTGGGTCAACTTTGCTAGCGAGAGACAGAGAGAGGCGTTGAAAGGCTGCTCCAACGGGACTTATTGTTTTTGGAGGAAAACACGAACACGGTGTACAGTCGAGTCTTAATAGCTTACTTACAACTGGGTACATGTATTCCGTTACTCCCCAACACTGAGCGTATGTAATGCTTATTTTTCTTCCTGTAATGGACCCTGTGCACGAGAAAATGCTAACTTCCTGGTTTGAGATCGGATGTGGGGTTGTACATTTCCGGGAGCTTTACTTTGCGGTCAATCGCTACTGCGAAGATATACTCCACAATCATGTCCAAAACTCGAAAACGGAAAGATCGCGTTAAGTTACAAAGAGCAGAAGGTGGGAACACTCACCACTGTTGTGTCATAAAAAATCTAATGATCAATTTTGACGTTTAAAGAGTTTAGATCGATCAGTTGTTTACATCACTCAACACAAGCAGAACTGCATCACTGCAGCAGAAGACACATCGTCCACATTCAGAAGCACATCTCTGTATAGTGACTGATCTTATGATTTAAACAGGCAAATGTTCAGCATTCAAACTACAGGTGAAGAATAGTTAAACCAGATGTTTCCCCCATTATGTCAGATCAGCTAGTCAAGTACACACCTACACAGCATGTTAACAAACCGTGAAAAAAAGCCACACAAAAAATGAATGATTGCTGGTAACGGTTTCTATACATTAGTATAGAATTGTGATCCGGGCGTCTGATTCCATCCAATCTTTTAAATCACTGTTAAAAACCTATTTGTTTAATCTCGCCTTTCCTGCTTGTTAATGCTCGCACCTGACTTTTAGACATATTCTATTTTTTCTTATACATATTTTTATGGCTTGTGCTTTTATTATGTTTTTATTTTGATATGCATTTTATATTACCCCTGTGTATTAGTGGCATTGACCTGTGAGGATATTTGATACTTTGCTAAGGCATTATAATACTCGTGTTACTTCCCTGTCTCTTATGTTAAGCACTATGGTATACCGCTGGTTTTTAAATGTGCTCTATAAATAAAGATTGTTGTTGTATTTACGAAGGGTATGTTATGACTTACCTTCAAAATTACAGCGGTCCCTCACTATAACACGGTTCACCTTTCACCTTGCTGTTTCACAGATTTTTTAGTGCAAGTTTGCATGCTTATTTTTTTTACGTCACATTGTGTCCTGTGTCCTGATCGCTGCAGACGATCTCCTCCGTGACGTCTCTCCTGTACAGTACAGAATCGCTGCATCGATCGTTAGCAGTGTGACTCTGAAGTGCAGTGCTGTATGTCCACGATGTCCACGAAACGTTTTGCACCATCAAAAAATAAAATTGGCTACTTGATTTCACCTATTGCTGGTTGTTTTTAGAACATAACACCCGCGATAAACGAGGGACAGCTGAGAAATCTAACATTTGAATCCCTTTTCTCTTTTGCTCTGAGGCGCGGGGGAAAAATATCGACAAGTCAATGAACATCATTTACAGATATATTGGGTAAATGACAAGACATCTATAGAAATGTAAATCGCCACTTGATTCATTCATTTGCTTAACTTGTTTTGGACCGTAAACAAGGCGCGACTAGGACACCGGAAACAAAGCTCCCCACAGGAGTTTCCGCACCGGAAGTAGCATATGCTAACGTGCACATAGTCTATCTGTGCCGTTTGTTTGTCTGTTTGTTAGCAGACTAGCATCCACTTTTTTCAAGTTATCATTTTCAAATTTTGTGGTTGTAGATACCAAAGAGCTCAAGCTGATTTAAATTTGGTGAAACTCGGGTCGAGGTCACACCCAATGTGAAAGTTGGTAAGAACTTTATTTATTTAATCGATCGTCTTCAAACTTCACAACAGTACACTGGGCCTTGGGGGAAACGAGGACCTGGGCTGGCTAAGCATTTGACCCTGACTTTCATTGTTTGCATGCATAAATCACACACTGCATGAATGTATTTTAAAATCTGAAGTTTTTATAGTTTATAGAAGCCGACGATTTTAGTCCGATCTGCTCGAAAAGGTAAACGTAATAAAATACAATATGCAATACTTCAAGGTCATGTGTCAAAGGTCAGGGTCACATGAATTAGTATAAAGCTTTAGTTTCCACTGGATCATCTCCAAACTTTAAATCAATATGTTAGTGATTGGGAGAGATAACCACTTTATTTGTTTGAGATCTTTAAAATAAAAATTATTTTCTCAATGCTATAGTTTTATTTGACTTTGACAATGACACAAAAAGATTAATACGTACTACAGTAGATTCAATGTATCAGCAGTTCTGATATTGGCGTAAGACATGGGGGTTTTTTGAGGGGGGGACATGAGAGACGAACAGGAAAAAATGATGCAGTTTGCAAATCAGAACAACATAAGAGTACTGCTGTCGGTTTCTATGGAGGCTGGATGTTTCTGGATTCAAAATGCAGAAGTATTCAGTACGTGCACGGACAGATCTGGAGTTAAAGATTCAAGAATGCCGATGTGTCACGATTTTCAGGTCGCGGGCTCGCACTGTGACTTTTTCCCTTTTGTGCGTGTCTCTCATCGTAGCCAATCGGCACAAAAACTGACAAGTCATTGTCTTCTCCTAAGCCACGGTAATTCATCAGCACTTGAGGCGGCTTTGGCTGATTGCATTTTCGACAGAGTAATCTCCACTATGTCATAGAGAATTTGGCTTTTATGGCGGAGCGGAACTTTGATGCCAAATACAGGAGGACAGCGAAGGCGAATGTTGAGAGTTCGCCACGCTGGGTCTGATTACAAATTGAAAATCCCCGTGTGCATCTCCACCTATGCATGACTTGTGTACTTCACTGTGTGTGTGTGTGTATGTGTGTGAGAGAGAAAGAGAGTCGGTGTTTGTACCTCTCGAGATGTGATGGAGCTTTTCCATCTGCTGCTCCCTCAGGCCTTATTTCTTTCATCTCCTGAGATATTCATAAACTGTAACAAAAATAATGGACGCTGAAAACCACCTTTCATCAGACTTTTTTTTTCTTTTCCCTTCTCTCTCTCTCGCTCTCTTCTGTGTGCTACACAAAAATGCACTTTTTTTTTTTCATTTTCCATCTCTGCGGCCACAGAGCAGCAACAATAGTCACCGTCCAGCTTCAGAGCCGCCACCATAACGGCTCTAATTAACACAGAAATCCCTTTGTGGCTCAACAAGAAAAACGGAAGCATTTTCCACTATTTTAGGGCTTTTTTTTTTTTTCTTTGCTTATGCGTGTAAACTGTGGAGGAAACTAATGAGCAGGCAAAGCAATGCTAAGATGTGCAGCTTTTAAATGTCAGTATGTTGCACGAGTTCAACTTCAGCCTGGGAAAACAAGCGTTTCCTAGGAATACGCTCGAGAACCGGGCTATATAACTGGAAAAGGCTGATAGGGCTCGGTATCTAGAAGTAACGTCAATCCCCGGGTCCGTGATAATACTTCACTGTCATTTAGAGAAATGACCATAAGAAGCTATTTAGAAGAAGAAAAAAAGGAAACAGCGGAATAGCCTGAGGATATCCAACCTGCGAGTGTAGCCTAACGGCCCCTGTGCGTTTTTCCAATCAGGGCCGGCCTGCCAAAGAATTATGCTCTTTGATTTCAGGCGTGGGGGCTCCAGATCTGAGGAGGGGGGATATCATTAAATCAAAACTAACTAACAGGATGCAAGAGTTTAAACTTGTACATCTCTCTCGCTTGTTAGTGTTTCATCCAGACTTGTGCTCCATGGTTGATTAAATCCAATATTGTCCATTAACTGCTCATACTGCAGTCATTTGGAAATGTGGAGACTCTTTATAAGAAGATTTCCAAACTAAAGGCCCGGTGGAACGCGAATATATTAGCACGTATTAGCCTATTGTAAATCTCTCCCACTTATTGCTTCCTTGTGACAAGTAATAACGTGGAGTGTGTGTACTTTCATTTCTGTGGATTTTTTAAAAGGAAACCCTTCTAATTTCCACTCGGCGAGCTTTAGCTTTCAGCGGCAGCCCCTGAGTTTTCGCTCAAAGCCCATATTCGACACCCCGAACAATAAGAGACACCAAAGTGGCCTCCGCAGAGCTGTGTGTTGTGGGCTGCGTTAATCGATACTTTTAAATTTATATTTACTTCACTCCTGAGCTCAGTTTTGATTTCTTTCGCGGGCTGTAGTAAAAGCTTAACATTTACAGTAATAAATGGGGAAAGCGTGTTGCCGCAGCGCTCCTGCGCACCTCTCAGATGAATTCAGCAGTCATGTAGTCAAGACACTGCCTGCACTGCTGATTGAATTTCCTCATTATTGCATTATTGCCCTGAATGTGGCTCCTGGCTATGCAATGTGCTGTGTGAAATGTGCACTTTATTATACCAGCTAACCCCGCTAACACCTCCGCTTCACTCCAGTGGCTCCGCCCCTCAGCCTGTTTAGACCTGTCTCAGGAGTTTGGGCATAATTGGTCGAATAAATAATTGCGGCTTTAGTAGCTGATGTTTGCAACAATCACAGTGAGAAACACAGCTCAATCACACACCTGATCTGTCTGTTGATTGGTCGTCTTCCTTGTGTCTCTTCCTTGTATTAAGCATCCTCGGGAGGGATTACCGTTGTATGTAACTCTTAGGTGACGCCGAGGTGTGCATTATAATTAAATGACGGGTCAGCACAGCTATTATGAGCGTATTCACTATTTTGACTGACATCCTCAGTTCACACTGAGCTGACTAAGACAGAGTGAGAACCGAGCTTACCACATGCTCTCACTACGCTTGCATGGTGAGATTCAGACTGAAAGAATCTGTGATATGAAGCCAAGTGGGTAGAAATCATATATCATCTGTTAAGTGCGGTACTCTGGAAAAAAGCTTTCAACTCACACTAGAAATGTAGTCACTCTTTCAATTCAGGGTGTTTTAATTGGACTCCTATTCAGTTTTCAACAACCGCAAACATAAAGCCAGAGTAATAAAGGGCCATCTTCAACAAAAAGGAGTCATGCATGTTGCTCTGCATGATGAATCAGTCTGTGATTGCATGAATTCACTGAAGAACCTACCTGCCACCTACCTTGAAACTCTGAATGCAAGTGCACATAAGAGAGCTGTCACACCGATGTGGCCAATGTTTGCCTTTTTATATACTTTGTATCAAGTTGGAGAATAATTACTGGTTGTGACATTTTCTTATTGGGCAGATGGTTATTGCTTATAATCATTGATGTGTTATTCTGTCTGTTCACACGGTAGCTCTAAAAGTTTTGAATGAATATTTGATTTACATCCACCAAGTTCTTCAAGGTTGGCTTAATGATTTATTGGTCGGTAACTGATTCCAGTGTGCAGTGTAAAGATTTCAAATATGTCAGATGTGACATCTGAAATTTGACCCCGAAATGTGTTACATCTCTAAAGAAAAGAGAGCTTAGTTAGACATATACTGCAATATAATAGATTTAATAATAATTTAATAAACTCAAGCTGATTTTATTTGACCTGCTATATGTTTAACCCTTTAAAACCGGTCAGAGCGGGCACGCTCCGTTTTGCGTAACTATTTTTAAATAGTTACGTTTGACTTTATGACTTTCTGTGTCGTTTCTGGGATGCTTAGGACTCATATTGCACTGCTGGAAATAGTTTATTTTGATGCACATGCTGTTTTTTTGCAAATTTGCACTATAATATTTATTTTCGTTTTTCCTGCAGTATATAAAAATTGGTGTATTTCAAAAATAAAACTATGAAGACACTCAAAATAAATGTCCTGTGGTGGGAAACTATTTTGTGCAACTTTTTTGTATTTACAGTTTTGAGGGATAAGCCTCTTAAATTTCTCTAACTAGAAATATATGTTAAAAAAACAAAAACGATTTTCAATTTTTTTGTAGTTTATTGCACTTTTTTGCAATTTATGTAATTACTATGAACTTAATGCAGACATATTATTAAAATTTAGGCTGTAATGGTTGTATTGATGTATAGCAACTTGAAATGCTCCCAAAAATGGCTCCACAGCATGTAAAAATATAATATAAGCTCTGGCGGACTTGGTTCTATGGTAGGTCTTAAAGGGTTAATGTACAAACTAGAATTTTATTCCCTTAAAAGTAAAGACTAAAGTTAGCTTTAAAATCAATTTAAAATTGTGATTTTTGACATATCATGTGTCAAATCATTTTTGCAAACATTTTGAATTATTTGAACAAAAAAAAAAAAATCATAAATCAGAATGCAGCACATCTGCACCGCGAGGAAGCGGCGATTACTAATTCTCTCCTGAGCGCCACAGAGTTCCCACCGGAGCGCCGCCTGTGCATTGCCAAAAGTGATCTTTGCCCCAAACAACTTCTGAGGGAAGAATGGCAGGGCCGGATGCAAATGAAGTGGGGTCGAGCCATTTAATACATGGTAATTAGACTCCACCGTGGCATTGAGGGTGACCTTTTCAGCCGTGGCCACGAGTTGTATTGTATTACGCCATTAAGTGAAGTCCGGCGAAGTTGGGAAGGAAATTATTCATCTTGTCAAGCACACACAGTCTTCCTGCTTTATTTACTTTGTCCTACACACTCTTCATAATTGCATTCTGCTCTCGGGGAAAACGTAACCAGCTCAATCTCCCCCTTGTTTTTCGTGGCAGAGTTTGTTTGGCGCATATATTAATATATTTAACGTTCACTCCTGATTGTACAGGCTCTCTCATCCACATGCACATTAGTCATTTTGGAGATAAAACCAATTTCAAAGCTGCTGATGTCGATGGATTTGCCTAACAGATAACTTTGAACAGTGGGAGGAAATGATACAATAAACAAAGTGCTGAATCTATTAATATTATTATTGTTATTTTATTTATTTATTTATTTTGCTGTTTTTTATGATGCTTCGGTGTGATTGCTGCAGTTACCCCGTCAGGAGTTTATTCACATTAAAATGTTTTATCCACGATTTGTAAAGTGTAATGGCCACTCTGTTAACCTCTCAGGAAAGATGGTAAACTGCTTCATCGCTCACCTGAGTGGACCGCGATGCCCCTGTTCTACCCCTCAGAGAGTCATATAACAAAAAACAGGAGAGGAAATTAATGCAAAAGACATTTACTGAAAACCTGCAACAAACACAGACGTTCCAATCACAGTTGAGCAGCTGTAACTACGTTTGGCTCATTCACCATAGTGGTGTAACATACAAGGTGATTTTAGGACTCTGCAGACCTGAAAGTGATCGCCTCAGTGAATCTACCTTAGAAACAGCTGATTGTAGCCATGCTGTCCGTGACAGGAGCTTCAATTTTTTTATCTGCCCCCTGTGTAGATAATTTAAAGGACCTTTGTTATTGCGGCCTGTCCAGGGTGCGCCCCGCCTCTTGGCCTGTGGTGGCTGGGATAGGCTCTGACACTGCTGCAACCCTGATAAGGGTAAGCGAATGGATGGATGGATGTTGTTATTAAATTTGGTGTTGTAATGAGCTCCTTTACCGTCACCAAAATCACACCAAAACATGTGATTTGAATACAGTAACTCTTCGTAACACATTAGTTCAACTCATTTTTATTTATATAGCACCAAATCACAACAACAGTCACCTCAAGGTGCTTTGTGTTGTAAGGTAATACAATAATAATACAATAATACATAAAGGGGAAAAACCCAACATTCATATGACCCCCTGTGAGCAAGCACTTTGGCGACAGTGGGAAGGAAAAACTCCCTTTTAACAGGAAGAAACTTTCAGCAGAACCAGGCTCAGGGAGGGGCGGGGCCATCTGCTGTGATTGGTTGAGGTGAGAGAAGGAAGACAGGATAGAAGGAAGAGAGCCAGAGATGAATAACAATTACAGCCAATACTGGCGTATGTGTGCTGTTATTGTTTGTTTGAGCAATAAACTGTAATGCCATTTATGAGTTTTTATTTAAAGTCTAATTTCAAGCTGCTGCGGTCGATTTAGTAAAATACGTTAAACCTATTGTAAGTATGGAATTGTTTTGCTATGGTATAAATTAAAGCAAGCGCTTTGTATTGATGCCAAATGCAAGGTTGTCATAGTGAGGCTTTTATATTAACCACCTATTCTAATCAAACAGGAACTAAGAAATGAAACAATCCTCTGTTGCAAGCTTGTTTTTACTATGTACTTGTTCCCTTCTACAAAAGAGGTGAGAAAAGTCTTTTTAGTGCTCTTTCATGATCTCCACTGTGAGCTCTTTGTAAATTCTTCCAGCTTTGGAGCAGCTAGCGTGCAGGCCACGCTACATATTGCATGAAGCAGACACAAGGATCCCGTTTTTAACCTGGAGACGGGCCCAATTTTCCAGACCTCAGCTGAGTTCAAAGTCAGTGTCAATTGTGAACCATTTAAAGTCCAGTCCTTCAACATCATAAAACCCTTGTATAGAATTTGAAATGAGAAAGAATTCAGCCATGACTTTAATACACGTTGGTACTGACCAAAGATGAAATAAAATGAAAATATCCTCTCACAGCGGATTTTTCTGTGCTGAGTATACAGTCCGGCGTCGGCTCCAGAATCCTTGTGCGGAGTAATTGCTGAGCCATACATCCACTCCTTTTTTCTTTTTTTTTTGTATTATCGATAAAGAGGAGCAAAAGCATGAAAGAGAAAATTAGTTCTGTAAAGCAGCGGTCCCCAAGCCCCGGTACCGGTCCGTGAGTCGTTTGGTACCGGGCCACGAGAGTTGAGGCTCAGGTGTGAAATGTATGGTTTTCAGGGTTTTTATCGGTTTTCAGTGTTATTTTGTTATCGTTTTTATCGTTAACTCGGTTTTCCTGGGTCTTTTCACGTGTGTTAAGAATAAATCTTCTTTTTTTCGGTACCGGTACTAGTTTTATTTTGTTGTATTTATCCGCGACACCTTAAAGGCCGGTCCGTGAAAATATTGTCGGGCATAAACCGGTCCGTGGCGCAAAAAAGGTTGGAGACCGCTGACGTAAAGGGCACAAGAGAGAGGCTATCGGAAGAATGAGAGGAGTTGCTAGTGAGTGGGCTGGATTTACACAACGCCGAATACACACACCCACACAATATGCATGCGAGAGGTCCACAGCTGTGGCGCCTCATAATGATTTGTTGAACACAATTGCTCACTGTGAATCCAACCAGGGCCGACCTTCACTTAAATATATATATATATATATATATATATATATATATACAGTAGCTGCCGTAGCTTTAGACACAGTCCCGCGCAGCTATACGTACAGTATGTATTTTTGTGCATACCCTTACGCACGCGCTCATTCATCCTTTTTATCGTAATGTTGAAATACAAAGGTTTCCAATACCGTGTCATTGTTTCCACCTTTCTACTGTGTTTGTGTGGGTTTGTGTCCTTGTGTTGGTGTGTGGCGAGGTCAGTCAGAGTGCACGGAGAAAAGTGTGTCATTAGGGAGGAGGCGCTCTGGTCTCTCCTGACTGGTCTTTTCAGCCAAGTGTAACACCGGCACTGACAAATAACTGATGCAGAAGCTCTCTCCCGCTCTCTCTCTCGCTTTCTAACTCATTGACAAACTTCTCTCTGCATACACACACACACACACACACACACTCTCACAGAGTTACTTTGTCACAACCCGTCACACTTTTTCGTAGTGTTTCACACATACCGTAGCGTACGCGCGCACTTGGAGACACTGGCAGCGAAAGCGCGCACGCACACACACACACACATCAAATTGCAGCCCGCGTTCTGCAGTGTTTCGTAGACGCGCACGGCCGAGCGCAAAATTGCTTTGTCACATTAAGTCACACAGTCTCAGACTGTCTCTCACCCGTCTCGCACAGACAGAAAAGCTCACATGTAGATGACAGTCGGCGATATTCTTATGTAGACGCAAGCTAACGTGAACACATGCTGGTAACTCGGACGTATCGGTCAGAACAGTTTGGAAAACGATATCGCGTGTCAACAGAAAGCTCAAACACATTACACGCGGCGCACGCCAAACACAAACAACCGCATCGGCGCCGGAGCGATCGATCGGGAGAAAGCGAGTCAACCAAAAACTGCTGGCTCTGTATACTGGGTCTTTAGTCTGGGGGTCGACTGGTCAATTCATCAGTCAATATGCTCTCGTCAGACCAAATTCTCATTTGCCAGACAATCACAGGTGTTACTCTCATAAAGAGAAAATCGCTACATCAGGATTAGTCCATTATTGTTTTGGCAAGAGAGGAACAGACCAGCTCGTTCAGTCTTACAGAAGCTGCTGGGTCTAAATCATTTAACCTGAGCAGTTACTCGGCGACTTTCACTCTAAAACATCTGAAGTCACTGGTACGATCGCAGTTTTGCTCAAGCGGATTAGCAGAAATTGTAGTGTAAAGTTTCCAGCACGCGGTATAATCGCTTAAAAAAGATGTAGGCCGTGTGCAACGTATCAGAACTGGCATGTTTCAAGAAGTCTGGCCTAATGATGATTTCATGATGGCGGGCAGATCCGGCAAGGGTTTTGGAAGCACAAGCGTGTGCCAGCTGGAGCAGCTTAACCCGGACCAAGCTGCATGTGAAGCCTTATTTCTTCATCTCATCAGAATGCAAAAATTATACAGCAGAGGTCACTTGTGTTGGTCTTATACTGGTGTTATCTTTGAGTATTTGAAAATGCAACATAAAAAAATATACATAATAGCTGAGGATAGCAAGTAAGCAAGAGAAAACTGAGGGGATAGACGTCTAACCTCACACGACCTGCTTTTTTTTTGCTCCAAAATGAGTCCTTTTTGGTCAAAACTGTGCACTGTACACTATGCACTCCAGCGCTTACAGCGTTCGCGTAGCAGTCGACGCACGACCGCTGTAGGTTTTGCTCAGCTGCGGTGAATGAGGCAGGCAGTGCAGCATAGTGGTACAAATCCAGTAAACACATTCGCAGCCAGGCAGGGAAGTCGTTTGAGCCGGCGAGGGCCGTCCCCAGCTGAGCCGGCTGACTGAGAGTTTTGGGCCATGGTTCTGACAGGAACAGACCCTAAGAGAGGAAAACATGGAGGAGATGTGCATTTTAAGGAGGATGCTGCAGTATTTATTTGTCTATGTACAAACAGAGTAAAGAAGAGAGAGAATATGACATCCTGTTATCTTTCGCCATCTTTTTTCTCGTGCGTTAGTATATAGTTTGCATGAAATTGAACTTTGTGCTTAAAACTTTTCTGCGAGCCGTCTAATGGTGTGTGATCTTTACGATTTTCCTCGGAACAGAATATATAATATATGGTAATGGTGTGTCTTGAGCAAGTGCTTTAACTCTCCTTGGCGCCTTTTAATGGGTAGCTTAAAAAGAGAGAATTGATTTCCTGGTTCATGCCGTAGAGAAGCTTCTGTGCACTCTGTGCAAAAAAAAATATCAGATTTTGTCGAACCGTCTTGTCTTTTCGGGCTTACTTCTCGGAATACGTGAATGCTTTTGAAACGTATCGTTAATTTGCCTTTTTTTGTAGATTTCGAGACGTTTGATGGGATGAATATGTGAGAGTTAACTCAACTTTTAAAACGAAGTTCACAAAGAACAAATGTAGTATATATGTGTAGCCGTCCCCCGGGGCGCTGTTAGAGTTAAAACACCCTGGATTGTATTTTTTTCTCTTTTCTTTTTTAATGGATTTCAGAAAAAGTAATGGAAGCTCGCTGCGATCTTTTATAACACCTCAATTAGGCGACTGTTTCTTTTCATAATAAATAAAGCGATTCTAGCCACGACAAAGGCTAGCACTGAGTTCAGTCTCAGCCCCCACAGACCTGCAGTGGTTCATATGTTGTAAATTTCCTCAGCGGGAGCAGCCTGACAGGTCGGCTTTGTGCTAATTCTTGTACACAATGGCTTCAGCTGCTTGTTCTCCGCCCAAATTGAAGACTTGAACTCTTTAAACGGAGAAAATCTTCAAAAAGTAAAGCGTTCCACTTAATCTTAAGTTTGCTTAACTTTTCCCGAGTTCCTTTAACCAGATAACAGAACTAACCTATCAGTTAAAGTGCAGCTATTTTCCACTTTCAAGAAAGTCTGAACAGCAACTTTTGAACTTTGAAAAAAAAGTGCTTTCTTCTCTCCTTTTTATTTTACAGTATGTAGCTCTGTGGGCGACTGCAGCGTTACATATTTCTCTCTCTCCTGTGTTTGCACAGAGGGAGACAGCGGGTGAGAGAGAGCGAAAAGCATGAGAGACAATGAGACTTTGCAAAAAAGGGAGAGTTTAGTTTCTCCCCCGCTCTTTAGAGTTTCCCTGGTGAGTTTGCTGGCAGCTTGTTTGCTGGCGCAGAAACAGGAGGAGCAGCAGCAGTCGGAGGTATAGAGATTGCGATAAGCCCCTTCAGAAGCAGACAATAGACGGTATAATGCCGTCGGAATTAACGACTGGCGTCCCATCGTTTCTCATCTGATTAAGACCCAGTGACAATCTTCTTGCTACAGTCTCTAGTTGTCACCAGCTATGACTAATGAACTGTGATATCCTGCTCCTCTGTCTCGCTCTCCCTCTTTGCCCGTGTCTCACTCTCTTCACGCTCTATCGATTATTGAAATGCTCTCCTCTTCCTCCCGTTCTCAACACGCCCTGGAAGCTTCTCTCTCTCCTCCCCTCTCTGCTCCTTTCGCTCGCTCTGTCCGTGCTCTCTCTCCTCCCCGTGTGCTGTCCTCTATCTTGTACCATTCATTTGGCTAATTTGATATTTGGAGTTGATAGAGCTCTGAATAGAGGCCCCGTGTTTTCACATACATTTGTCTCCATCTTCCGATCTCTATCACTCCTCTCTCCCTTTTCCCTTCCGCCTCCCTCTCTCTCTCTTCCTTTTTTTTTCCGAGAGTAGCGATAATGAAATCAGGCTCCAGCCCCTTCATCTGTATTAGCGGCATTTGCGGGTCTAAGAGAGACTAACAGCCTGCTAATTCTCTGCCTCTGATTCGTTAAACTGACAGACATTTGCATAATTTAGCTGCCCGCTTTCTCCTCCTTCAGAGGCTGCCTGCAGACGCCGGTGACATTGAATGGAATTGAAAGCTGTCAACATAACGACTTGTTTGATCAGATTTAGATATTTGTTTAGAGATCGGGGGGGAAAGTCCAGTCGATTTCATAAACGCCAAATTTAAAACCTGCCGTGCCAGCGAATTAAATGTTTTATTTTGTCTCGTGATAAATCAACCCAATTCTTTTTCACAGTTAAAAAAAATAAAAATAAATTGTGCACCTCTCTGATTCGCCTCACCTCGTCTTACAGTATGCAGGCACGCCCACGGGAACACGCCCCCTCCCTCCTCCTCTCTGTGATGCAGACAGATATGAGCTGTGGCATCTCTTTTTACCATTTTCTTTTGAGCTACCGTGTCTCAGAGCTCAACAGCACTTCCAGTGAATAATGTACACACAGTCACATGCAGCAGCCACATGAGTCTGCAAAAGAAAGAAAAACCCCCGCACACAGAAAGGCTTCCACCGATTTACACACGATTCCCTCTGTGTGTTTCTCACACAGCGTGCATACAGGTGTTCCATTAACCTTGCAGGCTGCGTGTCTAGGTAGCCTCATTATGCTGCATGATTAGCTTTAAACTCGACTGTTTTCTTTGAGGACTCGCGTGCACGCACGCACAACAGCACGCTTAGTCTTTCCACCCTCCCCGACCCCGATGTCAGAGGGCAGCCGCAATATATAGTCGTGCTTTTCACCGTAGATAAGTGACTGTGTGAGGGAATGAGAAGTTATGCGAATGCGTGTGGGAGACCCGCCTCCCTCCACCCCTGCCTCCATGCATTAATAAAGAGATGCGGTACCAGGTGCCCTCTGTGAAAGAGACAGCGAGGAAACCCAGTAGCAATGAAGCAGGAGGAGGAGGATTGTGTGTGTGTGTGTGTGTGTGTGTGAGGGGGGGGGTGTCGGTAATGTGGTTTGGCATTTTAGCGGCCTCCTTTTCCTAATGGTGCTTCGGTCTCGCTGGGATTATCCAGCCTGCACGCTGTGTCACGGTCGGTAAACTGCTCCGCGCCGGAGGGAAAGGGCGTGCTGAGAGGGTGGGGAGAAAGGGGGACAGAGGTTTGGAAGGTGGAAGTGTCAGCAGAGAGCGGGAAATGTTCTCGAAAATGCCCGGAGGTATGCAACCTTTATCAAAGTGAAGGGGCCTGAGGGAGCGCATGAAAGAGCAACCCGCTAACCCCGTCGCTCTGTGCTCGGGCTTCACAGGGAGCGAGGCGTGGAGGGGTGGCGACCGAGCCGATGTCAGCCGCATCGCTCCACAGAAAAAAACAAAACGAGATGAAAGAAAATTTTATCAGTCTTCAACATATCATCAGTCTTTATGTTTTTTTCCTGTTTAAATATTTCCATCACCACTCCTTGCCATTTTTTTTCATATTTGACTTTTACAGGGCAATTAAAGAATGGCTCCAAAGAAAGCACTTTGCCCTGCTTGAATGTTCTGGAGGGACTACTTGAGAAAGTGTTCCACTCTCCTCTGATGAAAAATGTCTGTGGAAATTTATAAAACTGCACTCCCTCCGGAGAGCGGTTTGGCATTTTTGTTTTACTGACGTCCCCGCCAGCCCTGCTTTTACAATACCTGTAAATTATTGCTCTGCTCTGAAGCCTTCCCTCGCCACTTTTCCCCTTCCTCTGTGTCGTCTCTCTTTGTTGTTGTTGTTGTTTTTGTTTGTGGTGGGGTTTTTTTTTAACCTTCTTATTGATAACATGTGTCGTCCAGCACCGTTAGCATTGAGCTTCAGTGCGGACGACCACACGAGCCGTGGGCACATCTTTCACGCATTTAGTGTTTTTCCCGTGCTCTTGCTGTCACAGCTCGGGTCCATCCGCACGCTGTGGATTCACAGTGGTGACGGATATATTGCTGTACACAAACATACACCATCCTCCTCCATTTCTGGCTCATCTGCTTTCCACGTCTCTCTCAGAACCTGGGGCTGACCCGTACAGCATATCAAATTCTGCATTTCACAGCTTTTTTTTGTTTTTTTTAACTGACACTGCTGAGTACAGGAAATGTTATCCACATATTTATTCCTCTCTGGATGCAAGTTTCTCTCTGAATTTGCTCTTTACATGTGCAGGCGTGTTTATTGCCACCGTAGGTCAAAAGGCTGCAGAATTGCCCCACGTTTGCTTAGCGTGCCTTCCATTAGCGTTGACACCTCCCCCTCAACACCACCACCCCTCCATTCTAGGTGAAAAGCACAGTTAGTAGCAGGCGAGTATTTCGGCTTGTTTTATTTATGCACATGTGTGCCCGTGGAGAGATCCATTATCTTCAGTGGTCACAGAGTCCCAGTGTTGGAGCTGGTGGGTGTAGGTGTGTGTGTGGGAGTGGGGGCGGTTATTATACAGAATTCAAAACTGTTTCAACCCATCTGATTTAAGCACTTTCCTTAATAAAGGAACCTGGGGGAATTGTGGATCACTCTATAACTATACTATAGCTAATATTTCAGCCTTGAAGTATGAAAAGGCAAGATCCAGATAGTTCACACTGCGCATTGAGAATGAGAAGTGGCTGGTTAAAAGCCTGCAAAAGAGCTCTGACTGATCCGGTGTAGTGCGTGGCAATTTCTTTGATGCCAATCAGAAGATAAGTCTCTCATTTGAGAGTGGAAAAAAACCAGGGAAGCAAAGTGGTTAGGCTCGCCATGTGTCATCAGGATGTCACAGGCTAAGGTTTAATGCAGATCATTATGAACCACGTATTATTAAAATGTATACTGTGGAATTTGAGCAACATTAAAGTGTCTTTTACGGTGAGAACTCGATTGAGTGAGACGCTTCATCTGCATTAGTAGTAATGTGCAGCTCTTTCTGGTCAACTAATTAAGATTAAATTAAGTGAAGTGATCGTCGCAGGGATTGTAGCGCATTCGGCCGGCCTGTCAGCTGAACTGTCATAGGAGCAGTGAAAGTGTAGGAACAAAAGAGAGGTAAGTGCAGTTTTAGTGTGTGTGTGTGTGAGGTGGTGGAAAGCCATCAACCGTTTCAGCTGTAGTCGCAAACTAATTCCAGCTTCCTGCTTTTCCATTAGGTGAGTGTAGCTATATTCACCTTACAGAAAGTAGCGGTTTCAGAACTGACGTTTGTGTGTGCGTGCGTGTGTGTGTGTGTAATTTGATTTTAGACTGTGTGAATTTTGTAAGCTGTGCAAACGGCATATTAAAAGCCAAAGATGTGGAACCAAACACTGAGCAGGTGGTTCGGGCTAGGTGGAAGAACTGGTGGAAACATTTATTAGCTCCTGATTTGACTCAGTGACCGTCTCAATTCTGGTTGCCCATTCCACATTTAAAGAAAATGTTCTGACGCAGCAGAAAGAGTTGGTCCCTAAAAGTACCACAGGCACCCAGTCGATGACATGAAATGATCAGTATTCTGATGTTTGTGTATAATCAACATCACATTTAACAGAGCAATTCCAAACCAACCAAAAGGGAGAATAAGTGAATGGTTGGAGACGGTGCGTTCAATCAACTTTTGGTCTCATTACCTGTGAAAGGGTTTCTTTGAAGATAGGGACCGGGTCTGCAGTCAGCTGCCATCTTCAAAGTACCTTTGGTTGGTTGTTAGTTTGCGATTGAATGGGGTCAAATTAGCAATTGAATAAAATCAGTTTGTGATAATACAGAGATTAACTCGGGTACATTTGTAAAAATTTCTAATTTGTTTCTTTACATGCACAAAAATGCAAAATTTTCCCCAAAAACACAAATTTAGATTATTACTTGATTCAGTGCCTAGCATGACCCTCATAGCTGTAAAACAAAAATGTAGAAATTCCTCCACAAATAGTTATTTAGTTGCTGCAGACGGTGATCTGACTGCAGATCAAATACTGTGTGTAAATCAGGATGTAATCAGAATAGATTCCTATTACCGGAGTTAGCAAACAGTATACATTTGTCGCTTAAATAGAAGCACAGATCTGTGTTGAACTACTCATTCACATTTTTTTCTCAATAAAAGTGAAAAACTAGAGACTGTAACACACTCGGGAAAGTATAAAAGTAACAAGTAGCTCCTCAGAACACATTTCTTACAGCTAGTTTTGCTAAGATAACGGAAACTCGGGTCATATCACTATCATAATAAAATAATATTCATTCAAGGGAAAAGTCAGCTTGAGCCTTTTTTATCTAGAACACAAGTAGGGAAAAACAAAAGGAATGAAAAGAATAACAGCTCGAATGTTTTCTACATTGTAGATTGATGACCTTGACACTTAAACTGAAAAAGCAAAGCCAGGAGTTTAAAATGGGATTCAGGAGGTGTGGTGGTGCAGCGTGGGGAAAAGAGTGAGTCACAAATAAGTCACAATACTTTCTACTGTGAGAGAAAGCGGTCTTTGCGTACAGGCTGCAATCAGCTGACCTTTGGGGGTGCTTTCTGTGGATTTAGCCAACTAAATGTAATAATATAAAAGCATGTAACATAGGCTTTCATGACTAATCTCCAGCCCCTTGACACTAGAAAGCTGGTATAAAGGTGGAAATCAGTGAGGAAATCTAATCGGCATCATCAGCTTAAACTTAATTTGATGTCTGCTACCCCTGATGTAACCTAACACTGACCATGAACGCCACAGCCACTCTGCACCAAACCAACAGCTCTGCAAACTAACCAGTGTAGCCGCCACTAAATCTCCAGTTTATGAAATGTCACTGAGCACACCTTAGCTTTAAAAAGGCTTCTCTCCTTCCTCTCCTGTCCTGTCTTTGCCACACCTTTCACCATCTCTGAGTGAAGTTATCTCACTTTCTTTTCTCTCCCTGAGAAATGTAGCAGCTGCACTTTTAGCTAGCAAACACACCGTGTGACTAACTTCACACAGACAGTTAGTGTGTTTGATAATATTTGTTGAGGTGTTAGAATTGTTGCATTTGAAATTACTCGTTACTCCCTTTACGCTCACTCCTGTTCTGTTGTGCTTGCTAGATGCTGAAGTACTGCAACCGCAATTTAGCCTTAAATGATGCAAAATTCAGTAGCAAAGTATTTGCCTGTTGCAAAGACGGATTGGGCTCATCGGCACAGACAGACTGTCCGTTTTTATGAATTAGATGGTAGTTATTTGCAAACCTTCACCAATCTGTCTGAGAGTGACTGCAGTCAGTCTCAGTTGTGATTGTTTGGAGACTGGTCGCCTAGTGGGAGGCAACCAATCACACACAAGTTCAGGTTTTGTAGCACCTCTGGGAAAACCAGCTGGTCTTTGCAGCTACTTGCAATTGGTTGCTGAATGTGAAAAAAATTTAGTGCTGTTACTAGGCTATTTTTAATCTACTGTGACTCATCCACGAGATAATCACTTTGCCTCAAGTAGCTTTTTTATTTTTTTTTTAAATTCATTTTACAATACTTAATGCAGATCATTTGACCCACATTTTATGACAATGCGTAGTGGGAAGTTTAAAAGAAAGAAGTGGGCTGGATGAGTGCGACGCTTCATGTGCCTCTGTAGTAATGCAGAGCTCTTTGTGGTCAGCTAATTAAAATTACATTATGTGAACTGATTGCAGCAGAGATTGTGTTTCGGTTCGGTCTGTTGTCAGCACTGTCGGAAGGGCAGCAAGAACGCAGCTTTGTTTCTGATCTCACTCTGTGGGGAGTTTCAGTCTCTGAATATTGTTGTTATAGGATATAATATGGGTTTCAGTTTGGTCCAGTGATCATTTCCAGAAAATTCTTTACCAAAACAAAAAACAGGAATTTTAGTTGAGCCTTTTTTTTTCAGTTTACATTTCTATATTATAGCAAACAGTAGAGCAATCTGCTCACATTCGCCAGCACAACAGCTTGTTGTAGTAACCGTGAAAAGCTGAAGGACTGTTTAACCGAGGCAGAAGGAATTGGAAGGGTGAGAGGCAGGATGGTGCTCAGGAAAGACGCTGTCAATATGTTCCACTTGTCTTAATGAACATTAAATTTTATTTTAATTTCGTCTTCACGAGGAAGCAGCCCAGTCTTTTGTTATTAAAGCTGTACAGCCTCTAAGTGTTTTAACTGCCCCAGTTTTATTTATTTTTTGAATAAAGGAAAAAAATACCAAAGTTTACGCTACCATTACCTAAAGAGCAGTGTGACCATAAACAACAGCTCGTAGCGAGGTGATAGTAAACAAGTACACAAGTGTAAAAAGCAAATATAATGTACAGCTTCTACAAAACGATGACTTGTTACTGTGTTGCGTTTCACCTCTGAGTTAGTCATGTAACCAGCCTCTCTCTGTAGTTTGTGCACACGTTGAAACTGTTACCAGGTTTGGGGTGTTGAATTTCAGAGCTCATACACTTTAGCTCCTTACACCGATAGGCCATTTTATCCAGAAAGTGCTGCTGCAGATGCACATTACTCATTTTATTGTCACTTCTACAAATTGTTTCGGGTTTAGGTTTAGCTGAGACAATGGAATTTGTTAAACATTTATTAGGCCTGTGATTATTAGTGAAAGGTCGCTCCATCTACCTGTATATTTCACCCTCCTGAATCAATGTACACTTTGACAGTTGTCCAGTTGTACATAAATGCTAATCAATGCTATATGTCATTGGGTAGTGTTATAGGTTGGTTGGGAACTTCCATTTAGCTCATACATTTGTCTCCATTTGTTCTTCCATTAATCTCCCTTTACTGTAACCCATCCAGCTACTGGCTAGCCAAAGCAGATGAGATGCCCCATTACTTATTTAGCACCACTTTAAAGGGGACCCAAGTCAATTGAGAAGCCGCTCTCGTTTACGGTAACAACATTTGCCAAGCAGGCTCAAACATAGCAGGCAAAGATGGGATTGAACGAGATGGAATCAAGTCAATAAAAAAACATGGTGGACGATGTGCCCTGCGGTCAGATAGTTAAGTGAAGGTCAACATGCCGGGACATTCTGTAATCTGGTGGCTCTGTGGACGGTGACAGGCAGATAGTGGTGGGAAAGTTGCCGGCCTTCAATATCGCCCTTAAGCGATATAACCAGAAAAGGAGAGTGATAGTTCTTCCCCGAGTAATGAAATTTTTTCTGACCCTCTTGTATTATAGTACATCCTTGTTCTGGAGAAGGCAAGTTTTGATGCATTGGGAGCTCATGTGAAAAGACATACGATAAGGGGGGGCGGGGGGGTTGTGGGAGAGAGAGGACAGGTTCGCCTGAGCAGCTCCAGCTTTTCTTTGTGTCTGTGTGTGAGTGTTTGCGGATGGGCCAGCGTGGACACTTTACCCAACCTAATCATGATTCCCTTCTTTTATCTGGGTGCAGACCAACTGTCCAGGTCCATACATCACAGACCCCCCCACCCCTACCTCCCACTGTCTTGTCTTCTCTCTGCCTTCTTCCATGCTATATATTGCCGTGTATCACCCACTGACACTCCGGCAACATATTAAAAAGAGGGATAGTGGCTGCTCCCTGTTATTGCCCGGAAAGTGATTTATCATGGGGCCACATTCCCACCATATTGATTGAAGAACATGCGTGTGTGTGTGTGTTTGTTCCACCTTTTCCCATCACTCTGGGCTTTCTAATTTTCCTTTTCTGTCATTGCCCGTTCTTCTTCACTTCTTCTCTGCTTCCTCTACTCTTTTTATCTCACCTCACTTCCACTATCTGTGATGTTAACCAGCAACTTCATCAGTGCTCTCTCGCTCCCTCTCCACTATAGAGCCATATATAATGAGTTTTACACACTTATGAACATGTCAGGTTGAAGAGTATTTCTATCAGTTTTGCCCAAACAGAAATGGCTTAGCCCTGAAATTTTACTCAGACGTCAATAGTCCCAGAGGATGAATGCTAATAAGCTAAGCTAATGGTGTTGGGTGAAATTTGTCCACCACTTTTGGCTTTGAGGTTCCATCCTGCATATTTACTGAGTTTTGTTTTGTTTTTTGGTAATTCTTTAACCAAATGTGACATGTCTGAAACTTAGCTGTATTGTCCTTAGCTCTATTTTATCTTTAATGCTAACGGGGAAAAATTAGCTTGCTATGTTGCTCAGTATTAGCATGTTAGCATGCTGACTTTTAGCTCAAGGTAATATTGACCTTAGTGTTAGCTCACAACGCTGCTAGCATATCGTATTGTGTACAACTCATGACAGAGGAGTTGATTTTATTTATTTTGTGGTTCAGGAAGTAAAGTTTGCCTATGAATTGAAGTGGTTGGTTCAATCCCTGACTCCACCGTCATATATATATATGTCGAAGTATCTCTGATAATGAAGCCTGAGTTGCCCCCAAAACATCCATGAGAGTGCAAGTGTGTATGAATGTTAAGTTAAAAGCGCTGGTATGAACGCTTGACTGAATGAGTAAATGGGGCTTGTAGTAAGAAAACACTGAATGCATTTAATGCACTGAATTGCGTAGAAAAGCACTATAAATGTAGCGGTCCATTTATTAGTTTTTATCAAACTATTTGTGAGATCTTAGGATTTAATACACATAAAATACGTGCCATTTTTTGGACTTATCTACTCTTAATGCAGTCGTTCACACTAGCCACATAATTATCCTGGACGAATTTGCAGCATTTATTTATTTTTGGATCAAGCGTTCGTGATACAGGTTCAAATCCTGGATCAAACCACGAAATTCCACCTAGAACAACTATTCTCCTCCTTTTTCAATCTTTAAGTCAAAATAGCATCAGACAAAAGCAGTGCTTCATCTTTTTGCTTAAAAAGTTGCTGTGTTGATTAATTATTATAAAAACCTTTCCAATTAAAACGTCTTGATGCATTCTCAATCATCCAGGAAAATAAATCTCCAAAAGTTGATTCTGTTCATCTGGACGTAGCGTTTTCTGGGAGAAACGTTTCGTCACTCATCCAAGTGACTTCTAGTGTGTCAGGAGTATCGGAACAGTTGAGACGCATTTTTTCGAAACACCCGGTCTCTGTGGCTTTTAAACCCCAAAACACGCTGCGCCAAAAATTGGTCCACTCCAAGGATCGGGTCCCCCGACACAAACAGAGTAACATAGTGGACGCTGTTAAGTGCCAGGAGGATTGCCAGGATTTATACATCGGGGAAACCAAACAACCTCTGGCGAAGCGGATGGCACAACACAGAAGAGCTACCTCGTCAGGCCAGGACTCTGCAGTCTATTTACACCTACAGGCCAGTGGACACTCTTTCAATGATGAGGATGTTCACATCCTGGACAGGGAAGAACGCTGGTCTGAGCGTGGAGTCAAGGAGGCCATTTACGTGAAAAGGGAAAGACCATCTTTGAATCGAGGAGGGGGCCTAAGGGTACATCTGTCACCATCTTACAATGCCGTGATTGCAGCCATTCCCCAACTCTCTGTGAATGGTACTCATGGCCATTGATCAGTGGGTTTTGGTCAGTGGTTGTTGATCAATGGTCATGAGAATTTGCATAATTATGATTAAGGAACTGACCTCACAGCCCATTGTTCCTTCAGTGGGCTGGTTTCAGTCATTATGCAAATGTACTGTTTATAAGATTGGGGAATCCTGCAGTCAGCTGAGACTGAAGAAGTCACTTGGATGAGTGACGAAACGTTTCTCCCAGAATACGCTACGTCCAGATGAACAGAATCAACTTTTGGAGGCTTTCCAATTAAATTTTGCCCAATTTTGTGGGAAGCTTTCTTTTCATCAAGTTTAATTGAAGTTGAGCTTGTCTCTCACCTGACGATTCGCCTCTATCTCTGTCATCTTTTTTGGGCTTGTCAAACCAAAGGAAAATGTTCATGAATGTAATCTCAGTCAAAGTACGTTGTAGAGTTTCCATTCCCCAAAGCCAAAGGCTCCTCACCAAATCCGGGCATTGTTTGACTTCCATCCAACCTCTGCTGTCAGTGTGACACGGGTATAAAACTGTACAGCGATAGAACACATTCCCCAAGTCCCTTCCTTTCCTACAGTATACGTTCTCTTTATCTTTGCCTCACTTCCTTTTTTTTCATCATGGTCATTTCAGTGGCCTCTCTGTTTGTTCATTCCACTTGCCTAGGCTGTCTCCCAGGCCATTAATCTACACCGCTTCAACCGCTCCTCTGGGCCAGACCAGGCTGTGGCGCCACTCACCATGTGCTCTGAAAGGCTACTGTGTTCATACAGATATGAAACGATAGACAGAGACAGAGAATGGCTTTTAGAGAGCGCACCTAGAGACATGAGATAAGTGGAGAGAAAGGGAAACATACGAGCAGCAAAGAAGATACTTGCCTCTTTTTCACTTTTCATGTCATCTAAGACAGAAGTGAAAAAATCATGTATTTGAGACCAGAGATGATGTTGCCTCGAACAGCCGCACTGAGATTACCGTTGGGTCTGCCCTTTGGAAAAGGT
This sequence comes from Neolamprologus brichardi, assembly GCF_056152115.1. Lineage (NCBI taxonomy): Eukaryota > Metazoa > Chordata > Actinopteri > Cichliformes > Cichlidae > Neolamprologus > Neolamprologus brichardi. The sequence goes on along the minus strand of NC_142118.1, from coordinate 4,034,704 downwards.
TGAGATTTGAGGAGATTAATATGCCGTTGGATAACGCGAGGTGGTGGTGGGGAGGGATTTGTTGCTCGCCTGGAGCCGGTCTGGACAGGCAGCGGCCGTCAGCGGTGATGAGGGACTCGAGCAGATGGCCTGGCTTAATCAGAGAGTGCTGTCCTGAGTGTACATTTGCGTATACCTGGGTTTCAGATGATGCGTGTGTGACTTATAGTGAGAGAAGTTTTGTGCTTGTCTTGCATTCATAAGTCTATCTGCACTGATACGTGTGTCTGCGTTTAATAGGTAAGAGCAATGAAGACTTGGCGGTAAATACTGCTAGCCTTGATTTCCCTGTCATTAATCATCATAGGAAGTATTGGAGCTGACTGGGTTGGGAATTTGTTGCTCAGCACATCTGAACTCTGTTTTGCTTCAGCTTTAATGTAATTGACTCTCTAAGAAGGAAACATCAGCCTTTGATTTATTAGATATTCCCCCGTACGCTTACATTTGGACTTGAATCTATAAAAGGCCCCATTTATGCTGCTAAATAAACAGAACAACTCAATAATCTAAACCTGTCTCCGAACATTAATCTTTGCATGCGTTCACATTTTCAGCAAACTGGGTCCATCCGCTTTCGATGCCATTACTGCAATTAGACAAATTAGCGTGCAATTACATGCGCTCCGAAAACACTGCTGTTGGTTTCATTTCACTCTTTTTGTGGGTTTTTCCAGCGTGAAGTTTGACTGAGGCCATGTCCAAACTAATATGTTCTCATTTTAAAACTTATTTAAAATCCATTTATTTATTTATTTGGGAACTCTGGAGTTGCATTTTGATTTGAACTGGCAGAAAAAGAGATTTTTTTTTTTGGAAATGGTGTTGCAGGCACCCTCATTCGCCTGCTAATTGAGTCTGTCATGCGATGGGACGGCGTGGTGGTGCAGTGGTTAGCCCTGTTGCCTCATAGCAAGAAGGTCCTGGGTTTGAATCCACAGTTTGCATGCTGTCCTCCAACAGTTCAAAGATACAGAGTTTGGTTCACTAGTGATTCTAATTTGTGCCCTGCTTTGAGCTCCAGCACAACCATTACAATTGGATAAGTGGATGAAAATGTCGATGGCTTTCATGTGACAAAAGTCTAGTCATTTATTAAAGGGAACCCTTATCGGACCCTTATCTGTATTAGCAGTTGTCATGGAGTTGAACATTAGACACTAGAGTTGGGCGATTGGACGAATATATCGACGATAAGCTGAGCCCATCGGCGATCGTTTGCGCCCAGATGCCTGTTGATGGATCTGCAGAAGCTGGTGATAGTCGCATACTCAGTCAGATGGTGGACACGTGCATGCTCATGCAAGTTAGCTGTGTTTATCTACTTTGCTTGCGCTATATGTCTGCACAAGTGGCACACCGCCTTGGTTACATCCTCAGGTTTACCTGTTTCATCTGGTTTAAAGCCAGAGAAATCACAAATTGGTGACTTTTTTAGTGCTGTCAGCTTTAACGTGCCGTCATCACGACTAACGCGATTAACAATGAAACCATCTGGATCGCAGGCTGAGTCAAAATCCCTAAAATGTCTCTGTCAACGCATTTTGGGTAGTTTGTTAAAGGTTTGTTCATTGAGCGCGTTAAAAATTTTAATCATGTTAACCGTGATGGCTGCGTTAACGCTGCGTACGGCCGTAATTTTGGGGGGAAATTAGTTCGTCCATGTTTGGACTTCTTCTGTTGTAAACGCGCAAATCAGTCCGTGCATGATTACATTGCTCCGCCCATCAAAAAGTCTGCGCGTGCGCGAATAAACCTCCCATCATTGATTATTGGACTGACGATTGTCGGTTGGAAAATTTTTACATATCGCCCAACCCTGTTAGACACACATATTGGATCCCGACTGTCCATGAATGGTGTTCTGAATCAGTGATATATATGTATATGTATATATATATATATATATATATATATATATATATATATATATGGGTGGCAGTTATTTGTCCCTCCTCTTTGGTGTAAAAACACTGCTTAAGATGAAAATGTATTTAGTGTGGATGGAGCCTCAGTGTCTGCTTTTCAGCACTTCTGAACAGTACACCACGTTCTCACCAGGGAGCTGGATGGTACAACCACACTGTTAATGTCATCTTGGGTGGAAAGCAAGCCAGAATAACAGCAGAGCATCAATCAGCCAAAGAACCTGGGCTTGAATTTCTGGAAATCACCAAAAAGAGAAAAAACAAAATGACTACAGTTCAGCAGGGACGGGTCCAAGTAAGGACGAAATTCAGTGTTCGGTGTAATTTGGGAAGTTGCAGAACAGTATGTCACGTTCAGTGGCTCATGGACAGCATTTGTTGGAGGCAGTGTTAGTTATTCATTTTCTCTTTCCGCAGACAGTCTGTGGATTCAACCCAGTGGGTTTCCCTGTCATAAACAAGCTTTCTTTACCACTGTCCGTGCCATCAGGGACTAAAGTTTTAAGAAGGAAAATGGTGGTGAAGGAAGATGTCATTTCCTGCTCGTTGCCTCTAGAAAAGAGGCTTAACGAGAACAATTTAACGAAGGCTTTTTAATGAATTTCCTTTAAGGAAAAGTACATTCTGGTGGCATTTGTTGGATTGTCTATAGTATTACAGTAACGCGTAGTAACTGACATGCACAGCGACAGTATTAATCTATTTATTTCTTTATGATTTGCTCTTCAGCGTCTAGATGCTCTGCGTTTACGGGATCAACCACCTGGAGGGGGTCACTGGAACACAACTTGCTCAAGGAAACGCCGCTTGTGCACGAGGAGGATCAAACCCGAGGCCGTCGACTCTGAGGATGACCTCGGTTACCGCTTAGCCACGCAAAAGTCAATAACGCGCGCTCGTGTAAGCGATGGGAAGAGCGAAATATGGAGCCATTGATGCTTCACGCCGGGGTCAAGATAGTATCCAGCCCCGAAGCATCTGCATGGTAATGATGGGAAGAGTAAAATCGAAAACGCGAGGCGTCGCCATGGCGACAGAGGTGATGTCATGATCCCAGCTGCCGGCGAACTCTCTGTAGCTGAGGGTGCAGCCGCATATCCGCGGGGGCCAGTCGGCTTACAAACTACTCCATTGTAAATCATTGTCACTGGAGCCACTCCCCTCGCTCTCCTCCACATTGTCTCCTATCTCTTGCTCTCGTTTAATTCTCTTGGCCTCTTTTTTCACTCTCTTATTGCTGCCCTGTCTCTCTTATTGATGTCTATATCTCTTGATCTCCCCTCCTTGGCCGTGCACTCTAAGCTGGTGGTGTTGAAAGAGATGGATGCTCACTGCCCTCAGTAATCTCCGCAGCAGCCATTTAGATAATTAAGTCACTGTTCCTTCACTTGGCTCTCCATGTCCCGCTTCCAAAGCTGACCTACACACTCGCACACACAGACACACAAAATCACACGCATGTTACAGTAGCTCCAGTAATGCCGCAGCCTAAAGACCGCGCGCGTGTGTTTATGTGTGTAAATGCGCACGTAGCCGTGTGCAGCGTCAGCCGGGAGAGCTGTTTGTTTTGATGGCGTTGTTGGTTTTTGTTTAGAGAACAGAGGAACACGCGAAAAAGGATGCGACGGGGAGAGAGAACAGGCGACAGCTGCCACGGGCCACAGAGGATACACCCGGAACGCGCACACAAATACAAACACAGCGCGTGATTGGCGTCTGGAAATTCACCGCTCCCGCATCAAGTAGAAGAAACAGCACGTAGGAAGGAAGCGTGCACGCTTGCCTCGGGGTTTTTCTCCAGCTCCGTGTCTTGCTGTTGTGATAATGTGGCGTTTTGTCGAAAGTCGGTGTTTTAATTAACTGAGCGCCGGCGCGCAGTGGTGGAGGTGGCAGATTTCTCTCTGTTTGGGTAATCATCACGCCCGGGCCGCTTACAGTCATGCACCGTCGGGGTGTTTCTAACTCAAGTCGGCTGCAATATTTGCGCGGTCGTCCCTGCACGTGCACGCTTTCGGACAGAAGAGCGACTCTCGTGCTGTTTTCATCATGCACAAGCAAAAAACAAACCCCCTGTGCTCAGACCTCAGCAAACAAGCAGCTTAGAAAACCTTGCATCACACAAAACACACACATGCATTGCACACGCACTCATGCAGCCCCCCCCCCCCTCTATTTTTTCCTTTCCACGTCGCTAAAAACTTTTACTTATTAATGCTCTGCTAAAAGAATTGTGCTGATGCACACGGAGAGGGTAATTTGCTGTCAGTGGTGTCGGCATATGCAATATTTCTTAATCTCAAGAAAAAATAACCCTTGGCCCCCACTTCCTTTTTATTTCTCTTCTCTATGTCTGCCTAATGCACCTGATCCCATTTTTTTTTTATCCGCCTTGAATGATTTGGCCTTTGCTTGCATGCTTTATCAAACAGGAGATGATCAGAAAGTGTCTGTCTCAGACAAAATGAGGCAGTGTGTGCATGTCACCCACCAGTATTTCATCCATCAAGGTGTCAGATTAATATACAAAGTGCCATCTCTCACTATCGTCTCTGAACCTGCGTGGAAATCCTAATAGGCAGATGAGATAAGGAAACGTGAGGTGCTGGATTCAGATTAGTTCCCGGTCTTGCTCGGAGTGACTGGTGATTACCTCGTGGTTTGGGTTTATTTTCCTGCCAAAGACTGTAGCGGCAGCTGTTTAAGTAACACCCGGCCTATATGCCTCTAATTTGCTCAAACCGAAGCTATTTTTGGTTTCTATGATGCTTAAGCTGGTGGGTTCTGTTATGAGAAGCCCTGCAATATTTTTTTTCTTTTTTATGATGTGCTGCTGCCTGTGTGGTGTCTCTGGATTCCACTCAGACCACTAATGAGGTGTGCGAACAGTAGCAAAGTACTAATTCCCCTCAAACCACTGGGATTAATTCAACCTACTAATGCTAAGAATCAATCCCAACAATAGGCTTGTAGGTTTCCACTGTAGCTACATTTGTCTTTTCCTCTCATATCTAAAGATGGCCCTTTCCTCACCTCTCTCTACATCCCCCCTATAACTCACCTCCACACTTACAATGTTTAAGCACATGAAATACACACTCAACCTAATTGTTCCTTTCCTGTGTTTGCCTTTCCTCTGGGTTCTGCTCTGTTGTTCCTGCGTTTTTTTCCCACCTCTTCTCCTGGAACATCAATTAGATTTTCTCCTGTTCGCGTCCTTAAGAAGGAAAGCTAAAAATACCCAGGAAGCCCTCTTTCTTTCCCGGCAATTCAGTTTGCTTCATCAAGGTGGGGAAAAAAGACCAAAAAAAATGCTGGAAAGAAAAATTCTCCCCCACCAAGAGCGTATTAACTCTCTCCCATCCAATTTAGGTTCTAGCACATTGCCTAATTAATAAGGCTTGTGCGGGAATGCTTTTATAGGCAGGTGTGTGTGGAATGGCAGCGAAACATCCAATTTAAGACAGCGCTGCATCTTCATCATCATCTGGGACGGACTCTAGCTGTGAAGGAGAATTTTAAAGGCCCGAGACTCTGGCTCGCTGCGCTTCGGGCTATTCCTGTACCAACAGTCTCTCCCATTATTTAAATATCAGGTTGAATACCTCCGTCGTCCTGGAGGGACTGTCAGCACATTTCTGATTGCTGTGTATGTGGCGCGTGTGTGCACCTGCGGTAGTTACTCTATACTCTGCGCGCGTCTCCCACAGGGCCGCTCATTTACAGCAATATCTTGTCCTCATAAAGTTACAGCATGCCATCTATCCCCAGCCCTCGTTTGTACCATCCAGCCTCGCTGATGGACGGGCCGATCATTAGCGCAGCCTCGCGAGTCTAGCACGTGGCTGTTTGCGCGCGAGCACGGTGAAAGCTGGGCTGTCACTGGGTCAATAGAAATAAACACTACTACAGATTGGAAACGGAGCCCTCACTCTTGGGGAGTATCTGTAGCAGGAGGAACTGCTGGGTGGTATTAAACACAGGGCAGAATGTGCTAGCAAAGCAAACATCACACCCCAGAACAGACGTATGACACACCACCCGCCCCACTCCACCCTGATCCCCATCCTTAACACCCTTCTCTCTATTTTAGGCTGCGTGTCGCGCTCGCACACACTCGCAAGCGCACGCACGCTTTACTGCTGTTATATCTCGTTTGCTCGCTCTCTCTCACACTGTCTGGCTGTCTCTCCGTCGTCGCTGCGTTCTGTCCATCTGTTACGCTGCCTCTTTCCTCACGTCTATCTGTGGCTCCCCGCTCATTCCCACATGGCTTTGTTAACGCAGTTCTGTCACGCGCACCCCAACATGCTGCGTGCCGCCTCGGAGTGACAGATGCTGCTCTAAAGGGTGTGTGTCTCACATTCCCAACCTGCCAGACAACTTTTTTTTTGTTTTCTCCACCAAACCGTTGCTGCTTAAGAATCTAAAGTTGTCGTAAACTCCTCGTTTCGCAGATCGGATCTCTGTATCTGTTGCACGTACACGTTGAGCTGGCTGAAATTTGGGTTCTGATTCATCAATATTTCAAAAAGTAGCACCCAGCCACCAACACACTGCGCTTCCACTGCAGATGACAGCCGTACACTCAACGATGTGACAACACAACGGAGAATCCGAGTCAGTCAGCTCATTAGGTTCGATTGCTGACATAGTAATTGTGTTACTTTTTCGAGTCCCTTTGCTCACGCTGGAAACCAAAGCATTTTTGTTGCTATTTGGGCTTCCAGAGGATTAGTAATTGTACAAATTTTTGTTTTTTTCTCATCTTACAGAAGAGATCATCAGCCGTTTTTAGCCAGAAAACAGCATTTGGCGTGGGAAACTCTGATACCCTCAGGTTAGATTATTAACATGCTGACAGGAGCTGAAGAGCCTCATTAATTGCTGTAGGGTATGACTGAAGTGCTGTCATTATATCTTATGAACTCAAAATAAAAGCCATTAGATTGACTTTAAACACGTGAGCCTCGCAGCGAAGGTTATCAGCCCTCCTCTTGAAACGGCGTCACCTCGTTCAGTTTGACAGTGACTTCATTGGATGTGAAAGAAAATGGGCAAATCTTCATTGGCACCACCTCCCCAGAGCGGAGCGGTGCAGAGCCGAGTGTCATTGGAGATGTGATGCATTCAAGTGTTTATCTGGTCTGGCAGAGTCCACAGGTGTGTTGGGTGTTGGTTTCCACGAGGACCTCTGAGAGCGACGTTTCCTTTATCGCCTTCTCGTGCTTAACCTAAAGAAAAAAAGACAAAACACACACGGAGCACGCACTCTCTCAGGCTCGAGTCAACGTGGGCTCGCACGCACACGCAGACTTTAAAGCAGTGGCAGAAACGTAGCCGTGGAGGGAATTTAAGTCTCTGTAATTAGTAGCTTAAATCCTTCTGTTCACCGAGGACCATAAATGTAGTGGGATTTGTCTCGGTGACACTCGTTCTGCGGGGATCTGTTGCCAGCCTCCAGTTCCACAGTACGTACTGACATGCAATAGTGCCAGGATGACAGGAATTCACTTAGAGGATTGTGCAGATATTGAAATGTAGAGCCAAGAATCTGAAAATGCCACTTGGGTGAGTGATAGAAAGGGAAGCATGGTAATGTGAATCTCCTCTAGAAAACAACAGAAGCGTTTGTCGTGTGTATGAGGTGCTCGATGATGCTAAGCTGGATGTTTGCGTTCACTATCTAAAGTAAGAAAGGAAATGTGGGGCACGCAGACCTCTGATTAGGAGCCGTGATGTTATATGAGACATGAGAAAATAGCAGCTTTGCATACTGTTTATACAAAACGGAGCTAACCCTTTAATTGTTCTGCACTTGTTCTGTTGTGCAGAAGCCCCCTCGTGAGCAACGCTGTCAATCATGAAGGACTGCGTTCGTTTCATAGTGACTAATTCTTTTCTGTATCCCGAGTTCTACATTTAACCTTTTCTAATTAATCAGCTCGCAGGCGCTGTTGCTTCATTGTGTTTTTCATTCTCTTGGGCCTTTACACAGACATATTAAACAGCCCACTGAAATGAGAAATGATAGTCTTCATCGCGCCCCTCACCAGGAGAGTGACCCCTGACCCGAGTGCCAGATATCACAAAACTTCAGTAAACTGAGCCATCTTTGTTACAGCTTAGCCCTCTTGCAGCTCTACATATGACCTATATGCTAAAAAAAATAATGGTAAATAAAAATAAAATAAAACCAAAAGTTATTCACATCTGCAAAAGTTGAATTTGAGCTTTTAATGCTTTAAATTAACAGGTTATAGCAGTTAAAAAAGTGGCATCACGAGCATGAGACGGGAACCTTCACTGCGTCTAACCTGGACCACTTTTCTGCAAACCCTTTGCAGGCATGCAGAAACTACGTTGCTGCACTGTTAACTTTTCAAAATAATGAGCATGTTGAAAGAGCGTTATATTGAGTATGAAAATGAAATGCACATGCAAAAAATCACATTAGTACAGATGTTTATAACATGGTTTTAAATTTGTTTGAATTGTATTTATATCAAAACAGTAATTATAACACTGCCTGGGATTGGACTGCAATGGACTGCTGCTTCTACAATGCCTTACATCCCCTCTTGTAGCTTTTTCAGGCTAGCTCCAACCAGGCCCCATTAAGGATGGGTACCGGTACCTAACCCAGATCGTATGTTCTTTTAGAGCAGAGCTACAGATTAAAAATGCCCAAGGCGAAGCGGTCAAAGTCTGGCTGTACTTCACAGCAAAAGATGCAAACTCAGCAGCCTGCAACAAGTGCTTTAAGGTGATACTGTGCAAAGGAGGTAACTCCTCAAATCTGATGAAACACCTGGCGACGTATAGCATTTTGTTAAAAGCCGAGAAATGTGCCGTATTTGATATCTTGCTGCGAGACCTCACACTGTGCACATCTAGCCCTGCCAGTGTAGCAGAAATGATGAGGATGATGGCAGCAGCAGCCGTTCTTCTCTGCGTGAGTAGCTTAATGTTGTTCGTGTGTAATTTACGTTGAGTAGGCTAACCACGTTATTAAATTAATGCATGTAAGGTGAACTAGCAAACATCATCATAGCTACATGCGGCTGTCTTCTTGTTTGATGGCAGATACTCCCTTCACCCTGGCCAAAAAGGCTAAAATGACCAAAGAAAAAGAGGGAAACAGCTAAACATGAGAGGTTTTTGGACAAAGTTTGTTTTTTTCCATTGATTAAGCACTGCTTCCAGCCAAGAGTGATACCATATATGCCCTATAGCTGCAGAAAAGGCTAACATTGTTATCTTTTTACAAAAAAACAACAGCTGAACATGAGAGGTTTTTGGACCAATTTTGTGTTCTCTATTCTTTAAGCACCGGTTCGAGCACCATTTAAGCACCGGCACCATTTCAAAAGTACTGGTTTGGTACTGGTATCGGATAAAACCTAAACAATACCATCCCTAGGCCCCATGGGCTAAAGCCCTGCCAACAGGCGCTAGCCCTTGAGCCTCTGCCCCAGGGCCCGTCAACCCTGCCCTGGGTACGGTTGTGTCTCTTGAGTTTTTATTTCCTCATAAGGGTTTTCTGTGTAGAGCTACTCTATATCAAAAGGAGTGGTGGTTTAGGTGGTTTGGGCATCTGACTAGCATGGTGGGCATGTTCCCAGGGCAGATCCAGGACAAACTGGAACGATTACATCTCTGGCCTGGGAATGTCTCTGGAAGAGGAAGGAGGTGGTCGGGGTTGGCAAGTTCTGGCAGTCTGTGGTTAGACTGCTGCCTCCACAACAGATCCAGTAAGCAACAGAGGACGGATGGATACTTGAATTAGTACAAATGTTCTTACAGAAGTTATTTTGACTTTGTCATCAGTTTGTTTTCACCTTATTTAAAATACGGAATTCAGTGGATAACCTTACATTCTCATCACGTTACTCGTTTTTACCCATTTTTTGATTTGACATTCATATGATTTGAAAACTGTGAAATACTTGAGCTATTTTATGTGTTTAAACCTTAACCCTTCACCCTGAAGTTCATGTCTTGTTTCCTCAGCCTTGGCTACAAATAACTCAGAAGTGCCAGATCAAAATATTCCATCAGACAAACTATTTTTTGCATTTCTCTTAACAGGACTCATTTTGAAAAGACAAACATTTTTTTAATTGAAATGGGCACTGGATAATCCCCACAGCGCTCCAGAAGGTATTTGAATAACTTTGTTCATCTTTTGAATTTTAGCCGTTAGCGATAAATAGAAGACGGCAAAGGAGGCGACTTTGCTTGTTTCATTCCTCTATCCTGTGTTGTGTGGTGCTACCTTAGTGAGGTTTGTTCCACAGAGCTTGCTAGTGTGAGCACATGCAAACTTGCTCAATTCCTTTTCTTTAATCAAATGGATTGATTTGTTCTCAAGTGCACCGATGTCCTAAGAGGTTTACCGGGAGACAAAACACACTCTGTTTTCCAGTGAATCACCGTCTAGACTAGATAGCGCACTGGATGCACAATAGCATGTCTTCACTTCACATCTGAAACGTGCTGATAAAAAGAAATTGTGAAAGCAAATGCACTCTTGCCCTCAATTCTGACTTTTGTGGAGATAATGTCCCTTTTTTTCTGCTTTTTCTTCCACTGTTTTCATGTGGAGGAATTTTTCTAACTGCCCTCTTATTTCTTTGCTGAGGTGTGGAGCTCGGGAGATAAGAGAATATTACCTGGCTCTAACTCTGCCATTGTTCCACTGGCCTAGAATCTTGTTAGTCTCTCTGTACATATTTCTAGAGATAATTCGAGCTTATTCTATTGGAAAATTTGAGGTTATTAAAAGGGGTTACTATGGAGAAGGAGTAAGGTTATTGCAGAGAGAGTGAGAAGAGAGCGTGAGAGAGTTGTCCCGAAGCGTTCGGTTGCTCCGTCTGACTCTGTCGCCACGGATCAGCTTGCTGTGTTTGCACAGAGTAGACCTTGTATTAGAGAGGGGAATGAAATGAACTGAGGATTGAGAGAGGTGGGTGTATATATAACATAAGAAAATACAGACGATAAAAACACAAAGGAAGAAAGAGAGGATTGTAGTGGATAAATAAATGGATGGTCACAGCAGCGAAAGTTACAGTAGGGCAGGTGCTCCCACCGCAGGCTGCTTGGTGTATCGCTCCCATCAAAGCTTTGTAGAGAACCTTTCATTTGCAGCTTCCTCGTAGACTCTTATACTGCACGGCTGGGCTTAAACACATTCAGTTGTACTATATGCTGCTTTTGTACACTAGCACGCACACACAGAGATACTCACAGAGAAGCTAGCGTTTCAAGGCGTTCCCTCCTCTGTGAGGCTAAGAAGCAGCATGACAGACCCCAGCGTGCAGAATACAGACTTATCATCCGCTGTCATTCTCTCCTTGCAGACCAGGGGATTTTGCATGGGGCTCGCTGAACCTGGTGTGAGCTTGTTATATATTTATTTCATCTGTTATCAAGGGCTTTGAGAAGCATAACGTGCCTTTGGTGAGGTTGAGTACAATGCACTAGAAACCCATCAGTGATGGATTTCACTGCTCAGATCCCATACCACTTTGATTTATGACATAATAGAAGAGTGATACGCTGCTCCTGCTGCACAATAGCGCCGTGCTCCATTCTGATGTAATTCCAGCTCGCTGTCACCTCTTAGCCTATTGCAGCTAGGGATGGGTATCGTTTAGGTTTTATCCAATACCAGTACCAAACTTTTGAAACGGTGCCGGTGCTTAAACGGTGCTCGAACCGGTGCTTAAAGAATGGAGAACACAAAATTGGTCCAAAAACCTCCCATGTTTAGCTGTTTTTTTGTAAAAAGATAACAATGTTAGTCTTTTCTGCAGCTATGGGGCATATATGGTATCACTCTTGGCTGGAAGCAGTGCTTAAACAATGGAAAAAACACAAACTTTGTCCAAAAACCTCTCATGTTTAACTGTTTCCCATGTTGTCTTTGGTCATTTTAGCCTTTTTGGCCAGGGTGAAGGGAGTATCTGCCATCAAACAAGAAGACAGCCGCATGTAGCTATGATGATGTTTGCTAGTTCACCTTACATGCATTAATTTAATAACGTGGTTAGCCTACTCAACGTAAATTACACACGGACAACATTAAGCGACTCACGCAGAGAAGAACGGCTGCTGCCATCATCATCCGTCATCATTTCTGCTACACTGGCAGGGCTAGGGGCCAGGACTCTCCTCTTCGGGTTTTTGGGGGATGTTGCAAACTCCGGGTCAGATAACAGGCACCACACCCGCAGTAGATGTGCTCGGTGTGAGGTCTCACAGCAAGCTATTAAATACGGTGCATTTCTCGGCTTTTAACAAAATGCTATACGTCGCCAGGTGTTTCATCAGATTCGAGGTGTTGCCTCCTTTGCACAGTATCAGCTTAAAGCACTTGTTGCAGGCTGCTGAGTTTGCATCTTTTGCTGTGAAGTACAGCCAGACTTTGACTGCTTCGCCTTTAATCTGTAGCTCTGCTCTAAAAGAAAGTACATACCTGGGCCCGCCTACTATGCTCGCAAAGGTAAAATGATTGGCTGGAATCCAAAGTGTGTGACATCTCAGGAAACAAAAAAGCACCGAAATAAAGCACCGAAATGTGCGCTGCTTTTCGGTCTGGTTACTGCCGTTTATGTCACCGGATACCGGTACCCATCCCTAATCGCAGCCTGCTGTGCTCGAAAAAGGGAGAACCCTCCAATGCACTTCAAGGGCAATCTGATTGAATTAACCAGCCATTAGATGTGTGAGATGAGCTGTAATTGGGTTGTGGGGGGTGACGCGGGTATTTATCTATTTAGATGAATGAGTTTTGACCGCAAGGTCGTGTTACTGCTCGCGCCGCCCTCAGGACATCTTGAACTGAGCGTGTACCTGCTTGCGTCTGGCTCAGCCATTTTGTTTGAACCTGTCGTCGCCGTGCCTAGATGCCTCACATAACACATTTGGCTCCTTATGGTTTGGCACTGATGGGTGTTTTTTATAGAGCTGCTCAGCGGCGCTCATTTCTCTCGCTCTTGTCGCAGCTCTCGTTAATGACTGGGAGAATAGGAATTAGAGGCAACAAATGAACCGCCGTGTATTCGCGTCAGTCAGGTGCGCTGGGAGCAGATGCTGTAAGCATTTACACCTTCATGTCAACATGTTTTCTCCTTAATTTACTGACTGACTCTTTCACTCTTTACGTGTCGCTCTGTTCTTTGTTTTTTCCCAGAAACTTTTATTCTATTCGTGTCTGTATCGCTCGCTGCCACTTGCACTGCATGGTTGAAATGACCTTTACCCTCTTCCCCTTTCACGCAGGCCTGCCCCTGTTGTTCCCTCTGAGAGGAAGAGGAAGTGATGTCACGCCACCACCATCGCTTTGAGAGGGACTACCGGGCACCCTGGGAGCGGAGAGACATCCGTCCTTCTGGCCTCCACAATGGAGGAGCCAATCATAGCTGTGCCTCTGCCGTTGTCAACGGCAACAACCGTCCGGGGCTCCTTCCCCTCCCAGTCATCCCCTCCCTTCTTCCAACTCCAGTTACAGTTGCCGTGACAACATCGAGCAGCGACTTAGTGGTCAAGCGAGGCATCTCGGCAGCAGGATCGGTGGCTCCGGCATCAGCCAAGGTAAGAGGCTCATCCAAATGGATGCTGGGACACCTGCTTCCCTCTGACTCCTCTTGGACAGCTCTCGATCTCTTTTGCTGCTCTGTCAGGCTTTCTTTCCTCTCACTGTGTCAACTTTTCAATCTGTGATGACTCCCCAACTGGATGTAATATCTAACTTTTTCCACGCTTTTGAGACTCTTCTGCTTTCTTCTCTCGCTCTGTGTGTCTTCCAGTTCTTCCCTCCCACTTTTTTTCCCAAACATTTCTGCACTGGCACGCCTGTCTTCATGGTTCAACTGTCTCAGCTCCTCAAACCCCCTCTGTTGTTTCTCTTTGCAGCCTTTTTTGCTCTTTACCTTTATCCCTCACTCCACTTTTGCTGCTCTCTCTGCACATTCTTGCCAAACCATTTTCCTTCCATCTTCATTTTCTCTCTCTGCCAAATTGCTGGCTTGTCCTGCTTTTGCCTCCTTTTTCTTACATTATTTAAATGATCTCTGACAGCTGACTCAGATGGGTTCTGCTTTCAGGTGATGATTTGTAGTGTGCTAGAAACAAGCAAACAAAGGGAACCATATTATTACATACCATATCAGTATATATTGATCCTGTAGGTCATTGATTTCCCAGTGTCCCAGGCGATATTTCTGCAGTAGGAAAGATTTAGCTTTCCTTCCTTTAAGTGGACCCGAACAGGTTTGCACAGAAGCGTTAATGGATAATTAAAATTAATGTACGAGCAGTACAAAGCAGCATCTAAAAAGAATGCATAAATATATATTAATACATTGTATAGATAACCAAATTTTTTTTTTTTTTGCAAAAATTATAACTGATAGTTCACACAGTAGTCAGCAAAATTAGTAAAAGGTAATTTTTTTGGCTAGCAGTTGAATTGCTAGGTACCATCATGGATAACCAATTAATATTGTTAGCCAAATATAATTGATACACACCTGTTATGGTAGTCAGGTAAAAATATGAACAAAGTTGTGTTAAGAGTTTTTTTTTAAGAATTTTCAAATCTCATGTTTTAGTACTGAAGAAGCCTCTCTGATCAGAGGTGGGACATCTTAGTAAATTTCCTAGTTAACAATATGTGTTAAAAGCTGAAATTGTTCGCTGTTACCTATCTAGCAGTTAAATTGCTATCAACAATATGCATTAAAGGCAGTTAACAACAGAAAATGTTAGCCAGCTAGCTAGACAGCTAATGTGGCTATAAAGCAAAGTTATGAATATAACACTGTAAATTATTTTGAAAAAGTATGACTAGCAATTATATTGCCAGATAACAGTATGGGTTAACAGATGAAATTGTTGTCTAACTAACCAGGTAATAAACAGTTGAAATGGTGTAGACAGGTGATGTAAAAGTGAGGCTAGCAGTTAAACTGTTAGCAAACAGTATGGAGCGGTTAGCGTGTATCAAAAAAGTAGCCTAGCATGCCAGAGTGTTAGCTAAATATTAGGGGTGCAACAATACTCGTATCGATATTGAACAGTTCTATACAGTGCTTTCGGTTGGGTACGCATATGTATCGAACAATACAAAATTTTTAATTTATTTTATCAACTTTTCTTCTGACGATGCTGTCTGTGTTGAAAACTCAGTGGATCTGCGTTCGACTACTCCGCCTAGGCTGCACTGTGGAGCGCAGATCCACTGAGCGCAGCACAAGCTAGCAAGACAGAAGCTGAGCTAGTTACAACATGGCAAATTGAACCTCCCCCACCCTCATTCAGATCTGGCCTTTGGAACTATTTTGGTCTTCATGTGAAGTATGACCCTGAAGGTAAGCGCGTCATGGACAAAAGTAAAACAGTATGTCAGATGTGCCACGCAATGCTCAATTATATGGGTGGGAACTACTGGCAGTTTTCTGGTCAACGCCATCCAGCCCCACGCACAGGGAGATCCGCGGTAGCTCGTTAACAGAGATTTGCCGTGTTGTGGCGTTAACGTCATTTCAGATTAACGCTGACAGCGCTAGTGGGGACACAATGAATATGACTGCACATTTATGCTGACATCATCCTAGTGCAAAGACAAGTGGAAGCAGACAAAAACAACAAGCACGCATGCTACAAACTTTACCCGAGTCATTTACACAGCCGTTAGCACATGATTCTCCTTATGGGGACCTGATATGTTTAATATGCTGCTGAGAATATAGCCCAGAAGAAGAGTATAGTATAGCTTTTATTTTGGAAAGAGCCATTTCTCTGTAATAAACTCTTTTCCAAAGATGAGTGATTTCTCGATCAGATAGATTTATTTTTTTTCTTACTTTGTTGTTTCAGCAACATTAAATTTAAAAACTGTACTTTTGAGTTAAAATATATATTTATAATTTTAACAAATGACAAATGAAAAAAGCATGAACATTTTTTTTGTATCAAAAAAATATCGAACCGTGACACCAAAGTATCGAACCGAACCGTAAATTTTGTGTATCGTTGCACCCCTACTAAATATATTAAGTAAATTGGCCAATAAGCATAATAAAATAAGTGGATCTTAAGGGAAGTAAGTTAAAAATATCCAGCTAATAGTTAAATAAAATTGTGAAGAAATATTTAGCTGAAATGCAATTCATTAGAACGAGTATTGAAGACAAAGGAGCAGTTCAAGTGTAACAAGGCTGTTGAGGTAGATCAGAAGCAAAAGATGGTGAACCGCCATCAAAGATGAAAAGCAATCTCTTCTCGCTCCATTGTGACCATGATATTTAATCCAAACTGTATTATAAAGCTATTTTTTTAAGGCCTCAAGTGATTTAGGTGCATTCATTCCTGATTTGATTATACGTTGTATTTGTGTTTAGAAAATAACTGCAGCTTGAAAGTGTCTTGAGTGGTATAGTCAAGAGCTGTACAGTTTGTGTTTTCCACCCCTTCGTCTTGGGATTTGCTAGCAAGCTGGCTGTCAGCAACGTGTGAAGAGAGAGGCCTTTACCAAAAAGGAGTTAGACATTTTAGCCTCTCCCCAGCCTCCGCTTCCATGGATACCATTCATCTTCTCTCTACATTCCTCCTCACTGTCAGATCATTTTCTTTAACTTGGACTTCTTGGTCTCTTGCTCTTGGTGGAATCTGCTCTGTAAGAGCAGAGGTAAACAATGCTCTGGTAATTTAGCCCACAAGTGCACATCATTAGATTCCCCGCTGAATACACTGACCACAGACGCAGTGAATCTGCTTTGGCACCGCATCGGCCCTTCCTTTTGTGCAGCTGAATAATTACATACATTCAGACAAAGTCTCGCCAACTCCCACCGTGGCCGTTGTCATCATTCAATGGCTGCCATAGCAATTAACTACTTTGCTTTGCATCTGAGTGCACACTTGTTTAAACATACAGCGTATGGGGGAGTGCGTGCACGAGTGCGAGCGTGTGCGTGCACAGCAACAACTGTGTGGTTATTTCCCAAGATGCCAGTCTTATTCAGGGATTTACTTTGCTTTGTTTCGCTCCTGACAGTCCTTTGTAATCTAGGCAGTAGAGACCAGCACAGTTTAGAAATGGAAATACATAGTCTGGGTTCTGCTTTAATAGTGGCCTACAAAAGATACCAGAAGCCTTAAGAACTGGCCAACACTGTGGGAGCCTGTCTCTCTATCTTCTTCCTGGCTGCATACTATCCTTACTTGATCTCTGTCATCTTTGATCAAAGCTGTTGGCGGTCACAAAGAGTCTGATGGACGGCTGTAGCTCGCTCTCCACGGGACCCGTGTCCCTGCTCTGTCCACATATACACTAAAAAGCTAGTGGACTATATTGATTTCCACTGGTCCGATGTACATGTGCACGTGTATATGTGCTGGTGTACATGTGCGTGTAGGGTAAATGCTGACATTCGAAAAGGACCATCTGGCTGCATTGTCCATGTGAAGCTAACCACATGGAACAATGAACCGTTGCTAATCTAGACCTATGCTCTGTTATCCCTTTAATTATTATTTTTAACTTAATTTAACGTGCATTTTGTGCTGCTGTCACAGATGTTGAATTGGATGTAATTATCAAACAGAGCCATTGTGTCTCCGGCTGATGAACAGTATCGTGAATGTCAGGGAAAAGCTCAGTTTCACTCAGCATGCTAGTCGTTTTTCCAAAGCATTTTTTCCTTAGAATATCAATGAGAGTCAATTTACTAGGTAATAACTAAACAGGCATCCGAGCAGGTCGAGGCAAGAGCTGAGGCCTGCTGCCTGTCAGGAATATTACTGTAGGCTCACACAGCAAGGCCAAATTCCATAAAACTTGGTGGAGAGGTGGAGCACGGGTAAAGGAAGTACTCGTCAGATTTTGGTGCAAATTCTGAACGCTTGCCTTAAACTAGCAAAAAGGTGCAATGGCCTTGGTGGAGGTTGTGCTCCGACTTTGTGTTATTTACTCATCGTTTAAAAAACTGAACCTTTTCTGACATATCTGTGGACGAGTATATGTGTGCCACCAGCACAACCAATGTTTTCTTAAAGCCAACTGCATATTAAAAGAGGGACATCTAATATTTGATTACATGGGGATCAAAGGAGTATGTGTACATGTCCTAAATCATTTAGTGTGTGATGCTCAGTGCTGGATGAGACTTCCTTGCTTCACTATTCTGTTTAATTGAACGTAATTGCATCGAAGTTGCGGAGCGCTTGAAGTTCCAACCAGAACATATTAGCTGGACAAGCCGTCTGAGCTAAACCCTTGCATAAGGGACATCCTTAAAAGGCACATGCTGTGCCGTTTTATTAATCTAATCTTTTACATTGCGTTAAGTCACACGCTGAACTGAAATACTATCATCCAGCTGCTTTTGCCTGGGGACAATTCAGCAATGCTTATGCAAACAGCATAGTCGCACGTCCTCACTATTGACATGGTGAGGACGTGCAAGAAGAGACTTCTTCTGTGTGATCTACATAAGGGGTGTGCTTTTAAAAATGTATAGATGGATGGATTTGTATATGTGTAAATGCTTTAATGCTGCGGCTAAACATTTGCACATTCATGTTACTGTTATTAAGGTTAGTGAGGATTTTATAGACTTTATATGTGCACTAAAGCTGGAATTTTTTATCTCCTAACACATTACTCTTCCCACAGATAGGCTGCTGAAACATATGGATTTTGCTGCATGGACTAATCCCTTACTGTGAAATTTTTAATCCATCCTCCCCTGATATTTAACAGTTGTGGTAGCTGGAATTTCTTCACCAGCCCTCGTATAACCCAAATGCAGCAGACACAACAAGTACAGCAAGAGCATGGTGATAAACTGAACGATTCATTGGCAGAGTACTGATGATGTTGGATAAGATGGACAAAATGACCGCTGTTTTGCGGTCTGTCTGGGGTCCACTTTTATAAATTTTAAATGTGTCCAAACTCAGAAAAAAATCCATGAGTCTCACATCAGTGCAGCCTTTATATCGATCAAGGGACTGCCAAAAATACATCATTATCATTTGCTTGGAGATTTATGTTGATGGACGGCATTACTGGCATTTTGATTTCGCTCTGTTTACATCTCGTTCGTTTCTCTGTTGAAAATGTTTCTTGATGAGATTTTGGTTTCTGATCTTTCGAGCAGTCTCGAACCGTGATTGCTATCTGTTTAGCCTGTAGCCATCTCATTAGTTTAATGTTGTTGCACTCAGTAGGTAAGTAATCTTGTGTTATTCTGGTCAGATAGCTGTTGTAGGAAGGTGCAAAACGCGAGGAGTCTCTAGCTAAAGTCCAATATGAATTATTTAAAGACATTCTGTGGAGGTTATGCTTTGTATTTTGTAGAGTGTTGTCGCGAAATCGATCAATGTAGAGCAGTGAGACAAACCACGGAGGCCCCAGAAAAGTGCAATCAAACGATGAGTTTATTAACACACGGGAGAAAACATCAGCATATGTCCTCTGACCAAAATACATGTTGTGGACACTTATAAAGCAGTGGGGTACACGCCCCCCCATGGCGTCAATTACAGATTAAAATAGGGTCCAGACATTAGTCACAATTAATGGTACATCTTTAATGTCTATAAACAGACATAGAACTTCTCTTTTCTATAACACCTTCCATACAAGGTAATAAACGTCAAGCCCTCAGGGTCTCTGGGGCTAATTATTGACTCTGGTCATCTGTTGCCAAGTAGAGTAAAATATAGTGAGACACCAAATGAGTTAAGGCCTCAGGCCTGACACATTCCTATATTATATGTGTTATATGTATTGTAAGCATGCATTGCAGTTATCCTTCTATGTTCTAGTTTCCCTCAGCATGTATCACCTGGACAGTCACGCCAGTGAAGCTTAAGACCCTTAATGAACCGAACATCAACTCGAAATAAGCACAAATATGCAATGTGTATGAAATACTTCATAATGGAAGGATCCTCAAATGGACATCTTCAATAAACAACTTTAATGCAATATCAATACTGTGAGAAATATTATTAAATGGAATAATGCTGTAAAGAATGTTATTAATGCAGTTATAATGATGCAGATTATATGGCAGCAATGTATCTCCACAGTGTCAAAAGTCTAAAAAATCTGGGCAGCAGCGATTTGCAGTAAATAGAAGACGTATAGTTTGGTATCAGCCAACAGTTTGAGCTTGAACTTGATATTTGCATTAAAAGTGTTGCTTCAGCAATGACTTGATCCAAGATAAGCATCTCAAAGGGGGGAAAAAACCAAAAAACCCCAAAGCAAAACAAAAAACCCTCGAAGCGCTGACAGCAACAATCAATAGAGCTTCTCTTAAAACAAAATTACACATTGTATCTCGCTGGTCATTGATTTCAGCCAGGTCAGGTAGCCAGTGGATTGAAGCAGACCCCATACTGGGACCAACACAACACTGAACCGCGGGTGTCATGGCCTCACTCTGACACAATCAAAAAAAAAAAGGAGAAAAGAAAGAACGCTTGCAAAAAGCACGTTTCTGCAGAGTCTTTTCTATTTCTGCATCTCCTCCCAGCTAATATAATGAAAGATGTTCTGGTCAGCGTTGAGGCATTAAAAAACTACCAGTATGACACGACCGGGGCATCACCTTTGTAGTGCATTAGCAGCGGCTTAGCTTAGCTTTTATTCTTATTATCTCGCAGAACCTTAATATCTGCGTAAAGAAACACTCCATGTGAATGTCACCGCGGTGTCAGGGAGGCTTGTAATGAATAGACTGGAAGAGCGAAAAATTATTGAATATCTGCCGAGGTTGAGGCTAAAGGGGGTTGAGGGTGGGGTGGGGGGTCCTTTGAAAAATGGGATAACTTTGTGACGAGTCGCTGTGAAATGTATTGAATATGAGATGATTAAAGTTTAAGTAGGCACACACTGGGGAAGCGGGATGAGAGCGCCGGAACGGAGACGGGAGGAGAGGGAGGGAGGCGGGGTGAGGCGCCAGGTGAGGGTTGCTTTTGAATTAGCTCGAGCTAGTGGAGGAAACCACAATTGTTCTGTCAGACACTGCGATGCAACTCCATCATCGAGATAAGATGAAACTTTACATTTTACAAAGCGAGGCAGACTCACCATGGGGTCGCGCCGAAAACGCTGCTCGCTTTTTACGAGGGAAGCTGAGAACACTGATCATCGCAGCGAGGAAAAAACGATCGCTTCACAGCTTGAAGGGATGTCATCCAGCGTGCCTTTATGCTGATGGACATAAACTGACGGTGCAGATAATGCAGCGAGATAGTTTACAAGAGCTGGTTAAGAATAATAAAAAGAAAAAAAATATCACGTGGTTGTTTTTTTATCATCCCTGACATTTTGACTTGCATTAAGAGTCAAATATATACTCCAAACTCTCCCTAAATACTAAATAGCCCGAGCTTTCTAAGGCACCTTTATCTTTCTCTTTGAGCTGCAGCAAGGTAAACAATCTTCACGCCGCCGCTGCCTGGATGTGATTTATTAGCTTCTACTGTACGTGTTTCCATCCCATCGCAGACTTGCTGCGTGCCACTTTCATTCACACCAAAATCAAGCTTTTAAAAGACAATTCCTCTGAAGTAGAGCTGACTGATTGATGAGAAACGCTTTATTTCAGCACGGCAGCTTTCATTTATTATCTATATGGCATCATGTAAAACCTGAAGGCGTTTTCACAGGTGAGTCAAGAGTCCCTTTATGTGACTTTCAGCGTTTGAACGCTTATTCAATTTTAAATATGCGGAGCCAGAGGTCTGTTTCACTCTTTCTTTTCCACCCCTCCTTCTTCTTCTCTTCTTTGTAAGTGGTTAAGTGGTGCATGTGTCGGAGGATATTTTAGCGCTAAAAGTCAGCTTGTCTAACAAAGAGCTGAGCCGAACCTGTCAGCTCTTTTTCCGCCTTGTCCATCTGGTGGAGGTGTCAGTTTGGATAAAGACAGCCCTTCGGCGGGTGCGTATGCAGAAAATCCGCCCTCGAGCGCGCTATTAAAAACGCCACTTTCTTTTTGCTTCTTCTGATTGGATTTTTTCCCTCCTTCTCATTACTGGAAAATAAGAGTTTGAATTCCTGGCACATACAAGCGAGGAAAACATTCAAAGCTTGCCGATGCGTACACCTGATCTTAATTGGTCTGACAGTTAATGAACTAAGACTTCCTACTTCAGTCTTTTACTTTCCATTAGTCAAGCATTAATTCTTTAGAATCCTTCTTTTTTTGTGTGTGTGTGTGATCGCAAACATCATCGGGGTGTTTGTGGACAAACAAATGTGCTGTCACCCATCTACGACGGAGGCACTAAGAAACGGCGGGCCTCAAGGGAGCAGTGGGAGGATTAGGCAGTGATTTTCCTTCACATGATACAGGGAAACTTTTGAGTGTTAATGAGATGCAGCGATCGTGTGTTTACCTGGAGCAACGGCGCTTGGGCCTGGAAGTCTCTGCGCCATGTGGGAAGAATTAAAGCTTCCCGCTTTGAATCAGACCACGCTACGCTGCCATGATTGCTAATCAAGGACAGAGATACAGAGCCAGCCAGCTAGCCAGACAGATGGACGGACAGACACAGAGAGAGAGAGTCAGAGACAGACAGAGAGACAGGTGAACTCCTCAGTCATGAGGACTGCATACTGTCAAACTGTCAGAGGGAAAAAGGCATTGTAAAAAAGGAACTGTCAAAACCCCATTTTTCTTTCTTTCTTTTCTTTTTTGTCCAGTATTCACATTTTAAATCGGACGGATAGCGAATGGGAGTCATGAATCCGATGACAGATTTATCAGAAATCTCTCACCTTCATCGCAAAGTTAGGACAACGTCATCTTTCGCTGTCCAAAAAAAATATTGACTGTCTTGATTTAGGGAGGAAAGGTTGGTAAAAGAAAAGAAAGAAAAATCCACATAAAAACGAAACAGCGGGCAGATGTGGGAGGATAACGAAGCAACAGGTCAAAGGACAGGTGAAGGAAAGTGTTATCTTAGTCTGTCTCGTCACTCTCCCGGTGACAGGAGTGTCCCGTGGGCTTCATCTAACCCACATCTTTTTTCATGAGTGCTCCCGTGTCTGTCTATCCTGTCCACGGACCCACAGAGGTAGGATCCCAGCTGACCTTTTGTCTCGACAATGCAGCGCTGCAATTATCCATCCAGCTCTTCCCCCGTAACAATTCTGCAGCCCGGCCAAGTCTTCCCTCTCGCTGTCTTTTTCTGCTTTCGGTGCACGTGTTGGATTTGGACGCCTTTGGGAAAAGGAAAACAAAACAGACCGAGATGTGCTATTGTTCAAAGAAATCCACGGATACCCCAAAGTAGGAGACCTTTGTGGGTAGGGGGGCTGGCTCTGCGGTGTGTCTGTAACTGGTTACGGTGGGCTTTACAAAAAAATTCTGCATGCACGGCTCTGGCATTAGAAGAGAAGATTGTCCAGTAGGGGCCTGCTCTTCTCCTTTTTTTCCTGTTGTGTTTTTTTGTGTGTGTGCATATATGTGTGGGTGGAAATGGAAAAGCAGCCTTCTCAACACACCGGCTGTCTTATGAGTCTGGCTCCAAACTGGCGGCCTGATGGCTCAATCTAATAAGCAGTCATTGGATATCAGATTTGAATCGCTCTCTGCTGTGTGAAAGACGAGACGCAAGTCCCTTCTCTATTTATGTCACAATGACTATGCAATATGAGGGTGTTATATTGAAAGGGTTTGAGGAGTGTGTTGTCATCCAATACTGTACATCTGCTCTCCCACCAGTACATGGAGATCATTGTCCCTCCGGTCTTTGGCTGAGGAGAAACTGGCACTAGACAAATAAAGGTGTGTTGACGAAGAGCGGATTTGTCTCGGAGGCTCTCGTTGGCGTTAGTTTGCCTCCTGTGCTCGTATTTGTTGGGGAAATTAGTAGCTTATGCTACCTTCTGCAGTTGCATGATTTGATGACAGGAACAAAGGCCTAGAAATCCCCGGCTTTTTTTTCTCTTCTTTTTCATCTGGCTCCATCACACCTCTATTACTTTTTCGATCTAATTCGTCGGCCCATCTCTGCGCTTCCCCCTCCAGTCCACCACCCCTTTTGCGACTTCAAACAACTTCTTGTCTTTGTTGAGGCATAGATCCCCACTCCTGCGTCAGCAATGCCACCCTCTGAGCGCGCTTGTGTGAAATTGGATTGCTGATCCGTTGGTTTTGAGTGGCAGAGATGTAATATGGGATAGCGGCAACCGCATGCTCTGATGCCAGAGACAGCTGTTACAGGACACCGAGGGATCACAGACGACGCTTGACTCCCGGTCCTCATCTCTTCAAGACTGTAAATGCTCTCAGTAAATCTCATGACAACATAAAGGAAAACGGCGCTGAACAACAAACAGAAACACGCAAGGTCGTGGTCAGGCACGTCGCGCTGCCCGGCGTGTTCAAGGCTGTCAGATTTGCCCGATTCGCTTAAGTGTCAAGAGGTCACCGTTGATCCCTGGGCAATTTGAAGTGGCTGTCGTCTTAGATTTGCCATTATCATTTGTCATCGCTGCCAACGCCGCGTGTCACCGCTCCTCTTCCTCACCACAGGTTGAGAGGTCTGAGTCAAAGGGAAAAGTTATTCTTCACACAAATGTATCTTGCGATTATCACACACTCGGACTCCTTTGGCCTGAAAGGTAAAAGGTTTGTACTCTTTATCAGCTTGAATTCATGTCACTGGCGGGAGCATTTTTTTTTACCCCCAAGGCAAAAAATGCTATAAAAGCAAGTGCAGCTACTTCTCAAAACCACTCTTGCAGCATAGCCTGTCTTCGACATCCCTCCATTTTTCTCCAGTTGTGTTTTAAACACTTATTTTGCTGCAAAGTATGGCTCAATCCACAGCGCTCACTCTTAGCTCTTATCCTCCTCGAAACTCAGAAACAAGGTTGCTTATTTTATTTTGTGCTGGCTGCAATAACTTGATTCAAAGTATATCATATTCTGAAAAATGCTCCGAGAGTAGGATAAAGCCGCAGCCACACAATATCCACCTGAGGGCTGAAAAGCTCCCCCAAAATAATTGAGCTGGCTAAAAATATCAGTTTACTAAGTCAGAGGATTTTTGTTGTTGTTGTTGTTTGTATATTCTGAAAGAGAACTATGTCTAAGTTGTTGTTACAAAGCTAAGGTTGGTAGATGTTGCTAGTACTGGGTGGTAATTCTTCATGTAACAGATCCAGCAAGTACTGGAAACCTTCAGAGATTTTGGTCCATGACATGATAGCGTAACACAGCTGTACATCCTTGATGAGAATCTTTCATCTCACCATCCCAAAGAAGCTCTGTTGGATTGAGATCTGCTGGCTGCGAAAGCCATTTGAGTGCAGTGAACTTGGTTTGAACCTCAGCAGGTCGTCTTTCTACATGCCCAAAGGCATTAGGTTCCTGCAGTGTGATTGGCTGATTAGATATTAATCATTTGTACAAGTTGTTCCTAACAAAATGGCCAACAGGTGTACTTAACAAAGTGGTCAGTGACTGTATATTAGTAGGCGGCCATTGTTAGGTATTTGCAACTTAAAAATATTTCAAAGAACATCCAGTTACTGCTAATTTCTTTATCACCTTCTGGACCCAGTTTCATAGTGTCAGGGGTTTCTGAGTGGAGGCGAGGAAGTGACCCAAACGCAGGACTCGTGGATAGTTAGGTGAAGGTTGGTGTTTTATTATCGATGGAGTGAACAAACAGAACAGAGGAAGGAAATGGCTGGCTGGCTGGACGACTGACTGAATGACTGACTGAAGGACTGACTGAAAGACTGAAGGACTGACTGAAAGACTGAAGGACTGACTGAAAGACTGAATGGCTGGCTGACTGAACGAAGGCGGAAACGACAACGTAACATCAATGACACGAAAAAGAACTGGTGAAACCGAGGAACTTAAATACACAGGTTGAATGATGACAATGATTGGAAACAGGTGAGTACAGGGCTGAACATAATCTGACTAATGACACAAGCTGACACGGGGAACAAACAGGAAGTGAAACAGGCAGTAGATAAATGGTGAACGTGAACTGAAAATACTGGGTCAACGACCCAGAAACCCTGACACATAGGGGATGGCCGTAAGATTGCTGAGAATAAATACCACTGTTTGAAACTTCAACCCAAAAGATATCATTATTTTTTCAATTAGATACTCTATTTTGCTAAAAGTATTCGTTTTCCCAGCCAAATCATTGAATTCGGGTGTTCCAGTTGCTTCCATGGCCACAGGTGTATAAAATCGAGCACCTAGGCATGGAGACTGTACACACATCTGTGAACGAATGGGTCGCTCTCAGGAGCTCAGTGAATTCCAGCATGGTACCATGATAGGATGCCACCTGTGCAACAAGTCCAGTCGTGAAATTTTTCTGCTACTAAATATTCAACAGCCAACTGTTAGTGGTTTTATAAGTGGAAGCGATTATGAGCAGCAGCAACTCAGCCATGATGTGGTGGGACACATCTCCAACAATATTTTCACGGACCGGCTTTTAAGGTGTCGCGGAAAAATACAACAAAATAAAACCAGTACCGGTACCAGAAAAAAAGATTTATTCACAACACATGGGAAAAGACCCAGGGAAACAGAGTTAATGATAAAAAACAAAACAAAACGATAAAAACCCTGAAAACCATAAATTTCACACCTGAACCTCAGCTCTCGTGGCCCGGTACCAAACGACTCATGGACCGGTACCAGTCCGGGGACCGCTGGCGTAGAGAGCTTCATGGAATGAGTTTCCATGTCCAAGCAGCTGCAATCAAGTCTTACATCACCACACCCAATGCAAAGCTTCATGGCGATTATGGCGTGGGTTTTTATTGGAGTTGGGCTTGCCCCTTACTTTGCGGAAACAGTTTGGGGATGGCCCCTTCCTGTTCCGACATGACTAATCAGCAGTGCACAAAGCAAGGTCCATAAACACATGGATACGCAGGGATGGTGTGGAAGAACTTGACTGGCCTGCACAGAGTCCTGACCTCAACCTGACAAAACACCTTTTGGATGAATTGGAGTGGAGACCGCAAGCCAGGCCTTCGCATCCATCATCTGCGTTTGACCTCACAAATGTACTTCTGGTGAAAAAGTCCCAGAAACACAGTCTTGTGGAAAGCTTTCCTAGAAGAGTTGAAGCCTTTATCGCTGCAAAGGGTGGGCAGATATATGAGCAACATGGATATTACTCAATTTCATATCCACGTGAAGGCAGATGAGCAAATAATTTTGGCAATATAGTGTAGTTATGCCTTTAGTTGTACTAAAACGCTCCAACCACTTCAAAGCATTCATTATTCAGATGTGTCCTCATGAAATCAGCAGCAGCAGAGGATTTCTTAACAGGCCCCACTAATGACAGCATCATCTTTACCTCTCATACACTCGTACAACTTTTTGTTTTGATTTAGCAACACTTCTAACTTGTGTTTTAACAGTTATTAGGGAATGGGTGTCTTTGGTGGAGTACGTCATGTTGTGAATCCCTAAAGTAGCATTAGCAGAATGCTAGCATTTAATGGGTTGTGCAAGAAAAAGTGGTGAGACGTCAGATAGCAGTGTTTCATCTCGGTTGTGGCACATCCTCTGTACTGTTTTCGTGAGAACTAGGGCGTTTTTTGTGTCTAGAAGCATGTGTAAATAGTCATTTTAGCCTTTTATGTAACACAGAATTGTTCACCGAGTGTTATCTCATGAGCACCCCCCTCTGCGCCCTCGGCTGAATCGCAGCCAATTTCTGTACAGTGGAATTAATAGGAGGTATAAAGACTCCCCTACATTGCTGACATTACGCATAGCTGTCTGAATTACCCACATTTCACTATAACACAAGATGAATACTGTGAAATTGCTTTAGTTTAACCTCATCAGCGGGACAAAAAAATGCTTGCTTCTTTGTCTGATGCCTCCTATCTTATTGCCTGCATCACTTCAACTACGGGCTCTTCTTTAGAGAACAGCTTTTCGATAACTTGTAAAAAGAAAAAGACTCGCTTCTGTCACTTGTTTGTACCGCAGACGTCTTTTATCTGTTTTTCTGTTTTTTTTTCTCTTTTTTTGTATTATATGGTTGTGACAGAGGCAGCTTTATAAAGTGAGTGGAATCACATGAAGTGTTTTTTCTCCCCGTGTGGGTGGGACCTAATTGTGCTCTGTCTCTGTGCTTATGCAAGTTTTAAATGAGCACTTTCATCTCCCACTTAAACAAGTTTAGTATGTAAAAAGGAATTTATAGAAAAATGAGTTGTAATTGATATTGTCCGCATTCGGTTGTTTACGGCACATTTTAGATAATAGTTTTTACAAAGCAGCAGTCAGATGTCTGGAGCCGCTAAAGCCCCTCTCTTCAGTTCAAGACTGCCATTCATTCATCTATGTAATTGAGCACATCATCGAATGAGTGGATCAGCACTCTAGCCCTTCATACCCGCACTTAGTACCCAAATTTCCTTTCAAGTGTTAAATGAACCCCCCGCTGATCCTCGCTGATTGTATGTCATTTGGATTTTGTCTGGTGGCAATAAAACCT
Source organism: Neolamprologus brichardi (assembly GCF_056152115.1). Lineage (NCBI taxonomy): Eukaryota > Metazoa > Chordata > Actinopteri > Cichliformes > Cichlidae > Neolamprologus > Neolamprologus brichardi. Next base: position 4,006,196 of record NC_142118.1, on the reverse strand, counting down.
CATCTGCCAGTATCGTTCTCCTTCCTCAATGGCCACTCCTTTCTCTTTGTCTGTCCTGTTCCACAATTGCGGAATAAAGAGAGGTGGCATTTAAAAAGGTCCACATGTGGAGGGGTTGACATTCAAAGTACTGCCACCTTAAGGTTAACTCCATGCGAAAGGTGATGGTGAATGCAGGCTTTTAAAGCATCAGTCATGTCGTGGAATATCAGATATCAGCGAGGAGGCAGACGGAGTAGTGTTTAAGATGCACAGGTAAACAATACAACCTCTCTTTGGCATGTCTGGCACTTCAGATCCATCTCACCTGTGGTATTAAGGCCTGATGTGCTCTTAGCATCAGTTACATGCTGCAGAAGACGATGAGGGATTTTTGTCTCCGTGTTTTGCTGCCAAGGCTATATTTGTGTAAATGCATACGGCTTCAAAAGTAGTTGTGGACAATTGCCCTCAGATGCAGCCCGAGGCTGAAACTTGACTCCTGGTAGAAACATTTACGTTTTTCATTCCTATTTGAAAAGGCTAGACTAAAAGTGTACTTTCTATGGCTGCAAATAGACAGTGACAGGCTTTGCTTTGAAAATTCCTTGCTTGACTTATTGCAGTTTTCAGCTGGGTGCACAAAGGAGACAATAAGCGTACGGCTTAAGAGAGGTCCTGAAAATACTTTGAAAAAAAAAAAAATCACTAGCCAATTGGCCGTGCTTTTCTCACTCACTGAGCTGATATCTGGAAAGGATCTTAGGCGTTTTGTTTAGCTTTAATGTTTCTATTGAAGAACACAAAGTGCATGGAACAGGAGAAGGAATTTTGCTATTGACGCCGAGCGGCTCTGGGGATGGGAGCATCTGTCGCGCAGCCCAGCACTTTGATTCAGACTGACACATCTCCACGTTCCCTAAAGTTTTCTGTAATGCAACCGCAAAGCTGACATTTTTGGTTTACGTCTCAGCAAATGCTGTGTTAAAGCTCGGTAGAGATCCGTTTCAGCTGATGCATCATAATGAGGTGTTATGTTCTGATTCTGAACTCTTCATCACGCTGCATTGTCTAAAGTTCAAGTTTGTCTGATACTGTAAAGTTGTTATTGACCTTTTCTTTAGCTTTGTATTTAGATATCATTAGCAAATGCTATTTTAGCTATGTTACAGATACAACACTATAAAAAAGTATTTGCCATTCCTGATTTTTTTTCCTGGTAATGAGTATTTCACTGCGCTGTAGAGGAAATTTGGCAAACTCTTTTTAGTAGAATTGTTTAAATTCAGACATTTTGGAGGGTTTTCTAGCAGGAATGGTGTAAAAAATTTAAATCTGGTTTAAGTCTTGACTTTGACTAGGCCAATGCAAAGCCTTTGACTTCCTGGTGTTTTTCAAGATATGGTCTTGCTGCGCAACCCAAGTGCACTTGAGCTTTAGGGATAATTCAGGGCAGAATTCATAGTTTCAGCAGTTACGACCAGTCAGTCAACATCCCAAGAAATTTGCAGTGCCACTACCAGCTTTGTCTGTTGGTATGATGTTCTTTGTATGAAATCCGCTGTTAATTTTACATCAAATGTAAAAGGACATACTTCAAGCCAGAAGAGCCATTGCGCTATGTTGGAAGAGTATGGATGCTCCCTCCATGGGACTCTGGAAGAAGGAAATTGTCTCTCTAGGCCTGGAAAGACTAACATATATTGCCAAGGGCAAACAATGGGACTTTGTGAATATGTGGAAGCCATATATGGATATTTTAGGGAGTGGAGGTGAAGGACATTTATGAAAAAGAAGGAGAAGAAGAAGGGAAGGAAGGGAAAATCTTGTCTATCCTAACCCATTGTATTTTTGTATTACTGTGAGAACTATGCTCATTTCTACATTTGAATGTGATGTAGGCAGGTTTGATGTATGGATGGATGTGTGAATGTGAGGGTGTTCAACATTTGTTTGTATTGTACTATAAAAAATTTCAATAAAAATATATGGGGAAAAAAAATGTAAAAGGACTCAAAATTCCCCAAAAGTGGAACTTTTATCTCATCAGTCCACTGAATATTTTCCCAAAAGTCTTGTGGATTAAGATGCTTTTGGCAAGTGTGAGAAATCCTTTGGTGATATTTTTGGTCAGCAGTGGTTTTCACCTTCGACTCTCTCAAGGTAAAAGTTGTTCTGGGTTCTTTCCTGACCTCCTGGATGAGTTGTCGATTTTCTCTTGGAGTAATTTTAGTAGGCCGGGCACTCCTGGGAAGGTTCACCGCTGTTCCTAGTTTTTGTGGATAATGGCTCTCATCATTGTTCACGGCTTAGAAATGACTTTGAAACCCTTTTCAGAGCGATAGATATCAGTGATTTTGTTCCTCAGATTGTTTCTTGAAATCTTGTTGCCTGTTCTACTTTGACAGTTGCTTTGTTCATTTTTGTCTAATAAATTGTTGTTTGATGAAAATTATTTGATGATCTGAAAAAGATGTGAAAAATATACAAAAACAAAGCTATAAATAATAATAATCATTGGTGCGACATATTAAACAAATACATTTGTAGTTGACAGAAACTTGGGTGATGTGATTAGTAGTAGTATTAGTAAAAGTAGCTGGTGATAGCTAAGTCAAACTTTGTTTTTCTGGTGCAGGAATGTAAAGTACAGGTTGATCTGCTCTAGCTGGGCTCTGATAGATAAACATTTCCTGCCCCTAACAACCCTCGTTTTTATTTGTCCCTGTACTGTGCTAAAAGTGAATGACTGCATCCAAGTAAAATCTCTGCTGGATCCATTAGAAATGTGGCGCATACTTTAGCTCGCGCTTTGATTAGGATGTCCAGTTGATCTGGGCTAATCTCTTTAACGAATGAGTCTTGGGTCCCTGCATTCATCATGGTCAATAACAACAAATGGCTCTACTGTACTGCTGATAGTTTCTGCTTGGGGCGATAAAATAATTGCCCTTTTTATGTCAGATTGGAGGATGCTGATTTGCCAAATGTACAGGGCTATAAGCTTATCTTCAGTCAGCAATTGGCAATATTACTTCTCTGCCTGGGCAATGTTTCTTTGAGAATGCAGAAGCATTTTTTAGGGACACCACTGCAGCATAGCATTTTTATGGATCTTATTCAGTATGTTTAACATCTTACACACACATTTAACACATTATTTACATTTAATCTGGAGACTTCTGCCGGCTAGCAGGCCCTGCTTCCTGTATTCTATTTTTACCATCCAGCGCATATAACAAACTTTTTTCTCTCTCACCTTTTTTTTTAATATAACAAGGTCCTCATTATGACAGAAGCTTTTCCTCGACTCCAGACAACTTTTTATCTCTCTCTCCTTATTCTTGCGTTTCTATCAGTCCATTATTCGACTGCGAGTCCCCAGCATTGTGGCCTACTTGCTGTGGGCCTTCCCTGTGCACCAGACTCAGGGGATCTGAAGCCGGCCATTTTAATAATACACACATAAATAATAGATATATTTTAAATGCAAATTCTAATAGGGACTTTGGGGGCGACTCAATCATGCAGCATTTGCGGTTTTGACCTTAACTCGGGCTAACAAATTACTGGGAGCTCAGTGTTTCTCATTAGGTGCTCCACGCATCATCACACCGCCAAGTTGCCTTTGGCTATAACCACAACCCCTGTATACACATGTTCAATGTTTTCCTTTCATTTTTTGTGTTTAGTAGTTTTTACCTATGCGCTTTTTTTAAAGGTAAAAAGTAACATCAAATACCTCACAGTTGATGTTGCTGATAAGAATATAATAAATACAGAGGTAAAATTATATTTAAATGCCATTGTTTTTGTTCTCTTTTGAAAGAAAACATCCATAACTCATGCAGAAATCGTAATACATGCATGTAGTAAGTACAAGTAAGAAGTTGTCTGGTGAAATAAAGTATATTTAATGTATAAGTAAATGTCCCATATTTGAAATTCTAATTCAAGCAGAGTATTGTTGCAAAATGCCTAAATAGCTAAAATCTAAGTGCTTTGCATGAAGATGGCTTCTTCTGATTATGGCTGTCTGGGGTTATTGCCATGCCGCTGAATCAATTGTGATGCCTCTTGAATAGCACTGCTCTTATTTCCTTTTCACCACATAAATTTAGAGAAGATATTAATAAGAACACACATTTTGTGTGCTTAAGGAAAAGGTTCTCCTAAAATCCCATCCATATATTCGTACTCTTTGCCTGCCTTTTATGTTAAATATTCGAGCTCATCTCAACATGAGCTCAGTGAGCCGATATTGTGGAAGGGTCACCAGTGGACCAGTGTCTGAGCTAACAAACAAACCATTTTGCATGTCTGGGCTCACACAGATGAAATAATAAAGAAAAAAAATCAAACCAAGGACCTTCTTGGCTGTGAGGCGGCTCTGGTAAACACTAAGCCACCATACTCCTATTCATGATGATAACAACAGTGGAACTGCCGTGTAATTGGAAAGAATAAATCTGGGCCGTGTATAATAGCGGGAATGGTTATTACAAATTGCACACATTCTAATGTGTTTCCACAAAAGAAAGAAACATTCCACCCATCCACGAAATACATGCAGGTATGCAGCAAAAATGTTAGAATTACTATAGCTATTGTGCAGAGAGGTTATGCTACGAATAAGGTCATGTTTTGTTGAATGGGTTTAAGATTACGCCAGGCAGGAAGCTCTTTACAGCTTCAGCATCAATTTTTTTCCTCTCCCAGTCCTATTTCACAACAATTGCTCCAATGTGCACCGTGACCAGCCCTTACATTTATTCCCGCTAATATCAACAGCTGGCCGTCACATTTACCTACAACCTCAAATCCCTCTGTATTTTCATAATCTCGCCGTGCACGAGACGCACGAACACGCGGATCGTCGTCTGTGAAACAACAAAGGCCACACAGTTTGTATTCCTTTGTAATTCGGCTCTAATAACAGCCCTGCAAACTTTATTGCAACCCTAATCAGATTAGATACTTCTGGGAAATAACAGTTGATAATGTTTGAAGAGGAGGATAATATCCCTATTCAAATTAGTCTGCAAATTAGAATGGAATAAATTGTCTGTTCAACATAATATTTTACCGAGTCTGGAGACAAAGCAATCCAAAAAGTAATTGAAAGCAATTAGATTATGATTACTAAATTTGATTAATCTGGTGGATTACACTACTGGTTGTCAATTTCAGGTTGGTATTCTGTTACAAATTGCTAATATATAACATTATATTTATATATCCATTTCTCAAGTGAATTTTTATTAGGACTGTGCTTTATAGCACCGATGACAGAGTAGCGGATTTTCTATGGAAATAGCATCACTACAGTATTAAATTCCATACTCGGGACTAAAAGCCTCTCTTAATATTGCCATTCATTAATCTTAGCTCTTTAGCATAAATCCTGTTCCTAAACTTGCTTTGTACTGACATCAGCTATAAAGCTTTATTTAGGCAAACTTAAAGTAAAGTAAAATTCACCTTTAATCAATCACTGTAACCTGTAATTACTTTATGAAACGCAGTTCTGCCACAACTTTCTTTACAGGTGTGTAAGCGACACTGTGGGTCCTCACTCAACACCCGAACGTCAGTATGAGAATACACGGGACACTTGTTGTGTTGTCTGTGGCTTGCCACTGATCTGTCAGCGTTGCGTCGTCGTATTAAGCGCCGGTGGGCTCGGCGGTTTTGTTCGTCGCCGTTCTCTTGCAGCCATGCCAGAAGGCACCGTTTGTCACGGCCTGTCATTTCACAGGGAGCGAGCGAGTGCGCGTGCCGTGATTTGACATAAATGAAAAAGTAAGGTATGATTGTTGCATCGCTGCCCACTCCCCGGCTTCCATCACGACATCCCTCGTTCATTTCGATCCATTCCCGGTGCCGTTACTGTGAGCCGGAGCCTAAATGTCAGCCCAGTCTGAGTCATATTTCCATCTTTGAAGGAAGCAGGAAGGAAAAAAAAAACGCCGTCTTTATCCGACCGCGCAGACGTCCTTCTACGTTTTGGTTGTTTTTGTTGTTGTTGGCGATTCTACAGCTGTCATCTCAATTAGGAAGCTGATTTCGAGGGACTGTTTGCGCGCTCGCACCACATCTACTGTCTTCCTGATGACGCGCAGTATGTCAGAACGGTGCATGGAGAGAAGGCTCTCAAGGTCAGATTGAAATTGGAACCATTTCATCATGAATCATTATGAGAAGTGCTGTGCATCTGTTGGAGCAATAAATATTGTCAAACATGAGCCAAGCACAGTATATACTATAAATGATACACTTGCAGCATGTTATTTTAGGGCCACAGTTTATTGCAGGCTCGTTTTTGCTGAGCTATTGCACATCTATGAAAAACCAATGTATTGATTTCTTTGTCTTTTGTTTTTTTACTGTTAATGAAGCACGAATATTTCACTGCACTAAATTAATTTATGGATGTTGTTCAAATGAAAGCCCCCTCCAGCCCTTGGCAGGTGTTTTTTATTCAACAGCTTTTAGCCATTGGCCGGTAAATGACTTTGCTATGATAGTGCCAGCGACTTGAGTCAATTTGTTTTTCATAATGGCTCGTCTGTTGTTGGTGCACAAAAGCATCTTGAAACTATAGCGTGTGATATTTAAGTTTGGGGCTAAGATTCAATTAGAAACTGACGTTAATATCTCTGCTTGAAAGAGCAGTGCATGTTTGACACAATCCAGGACCTTTATTCTTAGCTTATTTGGGCAGAATTTTCATTTTTTAGTTAGGAAATCATCAGGAGAGTGATCAGAGAATATGGTCTAAATTTTGGAAAGGGTTCAAAGAGCTCGGTAATGTATATTTGCTTCCAGCCATAAAAAAAGCCTTTGCGATATTTCCTTTCGAATTGTCTTTCGAAGAACCGTCACATTGAATCACAAAGTCCAGAACAATTCAACTGAAAATCAGCCGAATTATTATCTCGGGCTTTGTGAACTCACAATGAAGATTATTGAAAATGAGGGTGATTGTCTTGTTACTGTGAATTTTGTAAGCCAACTTGGAAATGAAACATTTTATGCAGAGTGTTGTGGGTTCGTGTGTTTGTGCATGTGTGTGGTTTCTCTCTGGAGAATAAAAGCAGAGAGATGAACGTGTGGGTGTGTCTGTCTCCGTCGCAGAATGATTACCTTGACAAGGTTAAAAATGAATAAGTGCAGTTGAATAAACCGTCTGCGATTCATTTAATGACAGCTGCTGATTTGAGCCGTGATGCCTACACAATATGAGACAGACACGAATAAAAAAAAGCAGAACATCCGAGATCAGCAGTGTTGCTAGCACTTTCTAATTTTTTTTCCCCCTTACAAGATTGCAGGATTATTATACCTGCTTGTTTCATAAAACTTTATTGTACAAGTAAATCATCATTCTCAATAGGCACACACAACAAAAGAGAAACGCACAAAAGAAAATAGAAATACTGCAGACTGAATCTTGAATGTCTTGAACCATATCAGATTTCTCATGCGGCAGATTTTCCCTGATAAATGGCGCAGAACCCCCACAAATCTTTTTGCCAACCATCTTCGAGGGCAGCTATTGAAACTGTTGCACGAAATAAGACTCGACTCTGGATTTCTTGGGCTTCACTTGTACAGTAAGAGTATTTTAGAGCATAATAGTGCCCCTTTTAATTATATTAAGTCACAGAAATACCTTCTTACTTTGCAAATTAATAGTTTAACCTTGTGTGGTCTCCCCAAACAGAATAGTTTGTTTAGGCCTCGCAGTTACAAAGTGCATTGTTTTGCATAAAGTTAAACCACCAGCTAATTTAATTTTTTGTTGTTATTATCCTGTCGTTAGGGGGTTAAATCTCTTTTTTAAGACAGACCTCTCCAAAATAAAAGTCCCACGGTTTCTGTAATATACAGCAATTAGCCGCCTGCCTGTACCACCAGATCTGACCTGTCTGGGCACAAAAGGGTCAAAGTGTCTGACAGCAGGAAGTTCACACTGGATCTGTGGGGTTCTTTATGTTGCAGGTTGGGAGTCTCTGTGGATTTGGCTTGTTCGGGCAGATGCTCAGTTGTGCTGGGATCTGTAGAGTCTGGAGGCCGGGTCAACACCTTATCCTCTCTGGCTTGTTCATTTCTAAGCAGTCTTTGGCAAGCGTGGCAGGGAGGCGTTTCCCTACTTTGTGATGTGAGGCTCATTATTGTTTGGGTGTGTGTTGTGTGTCAGAGTAAACCCAAGGTTTCCCAGCAAAACACTGGCAAGCAAATTCCAAATCAGTGTGGTTTTATTGTTGACTGTTCAGTGGTTAATTAAACAAAAACATTGAAACCATATTGAATGTGTTGAGTCATTCATGCCGTGTCATATAATTGTAATTCGGTGTCTGCTGGCTCCTCACGATGCACCTGAATGTTAGCTATTCCAATCATCACAGGTAACCAAGCTGGAAGGCCAGGGACCTCATTTAAGGCCTGTTTACCATATGCTTGATTTTCAGTGGAGTTGCACCTGCAGGAGAAAAATGACTAAAACCCAGCTGTCAAACAGGATAATTTAAAATCGTCCAGTTTATAAGTATCTGATTGCTCACCTGCTATAACTCATCAGCTTCACTAGCTTGTTGCTAAAGCTAAAGGCACATATGGCACATAAAAACTATCAACAGATTCAGGGTAATAATGCTCCTTGTTCAGTATGTGTGAACTTTTTAACGCTTTCACCATGTTTTCAACATTTAAGAAATTATCAATCATACTATTAAATAAAAGTGATGCTTAATATTAAAAATCTTCCAAACAAAGTGGAAATTTTAATATTTACTAAACAGTTTGTGTCTTTATCTTCAGGTTCCTGCACATTTGGGTTTATTTTTGATTTTTTTTATGCTTCGGCATAAAAGTTTTGCTTATTGGCTTGAACTAGACAGAAAATTTTAATTTATAGTAAACTATTATGAACCATCAGAGCTGTAAGCTGCACTATTAAAGCCTCTAATACAGAATATCTTACACAGAAACATTTGTGTGCATACAGAGGCAAATTTAAATGTTGTGACTCTTAATTCCAAATAAAATCTTTTTCCCTTTCCCCAGCTTTCTTTTTAAACCATTAGCTGATATTTTGAAACAGCTGGTTGCACTTAGTTACCTCTGTAGGCATTTCTGAGAATACTGAAAATATGTTACATAATTACTACCATAGATTTAACTCTGTATCTGTAATTTAACCTTTTAGATTATACAAACGCCTCCCCTGTGATGCTGAACTGAACAATGTTCCTTCTTTTTGTCTCCTTATTTTCTAAGGTGCCCCTCAAAGATCTGGGTTGAGCTATCATTACCAAGTATAAAGGGTTTTTTTTCTCTTCCTGCTGTAGGCACCTACTTGAAATTTATTGTGGTCAAAGAAAAGGGAAACATAAATATTTATCAGGAGGAAACACGAGAAATAGAAGAAATGTAATAGTTGTTCTAATTCAAATCTTTTAAATTTGAATCGAGCGTTGTAAGGATGTGACCAGAAATCTCTTGGTGTGTGACCTGCATATTTTCCTGGTAAATGAGACATGTTAAATGATGTGCCAGAGGGAAAATGGGTCTTTTCAAGCAGCACACACTGTTCCGATCATCACAGATAACCAAGCGGGAAGGCCAGGGACCTAATTTAAGGCTATTTACCATACGCCAGATTTTCAATGGAGCTGCAGACATGGGCAAAATATGAAGAAAACCTGCAAGAGGAAAAAGGACGAAAACCGAGCTCACAAATAGGATCATTTAAAACCGTCCAGAGTTCATAAAGACGCGAGTAATTAATAATTCATCAATCTCATCTTGAGATCTTTTACCGTGAATGATATTTGAGCTTCTTCTCAGCCTTACCCGTGCACTCTAAAATGAGTGAATACAGGAAAAGAGGACTCGATTTTATCAAAAACAAAGAGATGGAATGCGATTAATTTCCGAGCACATCTCCTGGTTGTATCACCCTCGACTGATTCATCAGAGTTGAGCAACAAAAGGAACACAGTTTTTAATCAGAGCCATAATTCTTGATTAGCACTTAAGCAGGATTTGTCTCTAAAGGGGTGATTGCTGTCACTTCTGAACATTTTAGGCAACTCGCAGAAGTATAACAGTGAATACTCAACTGTTTCTCTTGGTCTTGGTCTCTTTACCATCTAGTTCACCAATCAGTCATGCATCCACCACACATAGTATATCATTCATGCTGAGACACAGTTGGTATAGACATTATGACTCTTCTGTAGGAGCAACGGCTGAAAATAGTGCGTTGTTACATGTGTGATCTCATATTGCCATGTTGGTAACTGGACTGTCACTGCAACTGGCCAATCAAGTTGTTGCATTGTCAAGGACATTCGAATTAACATAACTCCAACTTAAAAGCAGGCTGCACAATGAATCTAATTTTCATTTCCATGGCAGAATTGGCTTCCTACAATTTAATGAACATGATTGAGTGATTTTGAACATGTGTGCTTGGCAGCAGAGAGCAAAGCAAAAGCAAATCAAGTACTTCTTAAATCGGTGCCTTACCATGTGCGTTTGAATTTTCTGGAGAAATTTGGTTGAGTAACAATACATTAAAAGGCAGATATATGAGAAAAAGCAAACGTCTGGCACATCAGAAGGCGAAGACCTGAAATATAGAATTTGATCTTCATCCATTATTTAGAAATACTTTGGATTTAGGGCACGGTATATTAATCAAGAAGAGTGTTGTAGAGTTGTTTATGCATTGCAAAGCAGCACAACTAACTTATTCAATTGGCTAAAAAGCATAAACTGCAGTTTGATGAATGTATGAAGGCCGAGTAAAACGATGCAATGGCTGGTAACGTGGATCATCCAACATCAGCTCAGACATCCACGTGAGCTTTGTCCATCCAGCTCACAAAGACGCGCTGAAATCACGAACGCCAGCGCATTCTGTTTGGCCAAAGATATCTTTCCATTAAACGCGATGAGTACCGAAGGCTTCATGAAAACAGTCAAAACGCCGATATGTTATCCCCCGGTGCAGTTATTTCTCCGAACTGACAAAACCTGCACTGTATGCAAAATGTTGCAGGGAAGATAGAAAGTTATCTCACAGCTATTCAGTACCTTGCTACTTTGAGTTTCCTTCACATCCATCATGCAGGTACAGCAAATGGATTGAAAGACTTTATACTTTGCTTCTAGGAAATGCACTTAAATCAAGTGAATAAACAGCTCATTTGTCTGCACAGATGTTTTAAGTAGCGAGATTGCAGCACATGTAAAAGTGAAAGCAGCGCCCTGTTGGTTACATTTTGTGTTCGTTTTTTTGTTACTATTTTTTAAACTTGGGTAACATTTTTTTCTTCCAAGAGATGCACTCAACTTAGGTGAAAAGGAAGGCCAGTTTGTTTATGCAAAGACATGTACATTATCAGGAGTGATAATTACACAACATTAATGTGAAAGCAGTGCAATAAAAACATTTCCTCAACAAATTCAGTGAATAATAATGGCAAATAATCGTGATCTCAAAACAGATTAACATTATCAAAAATTATTTTGGCTGTAAACATCCAGGCCTAATAGAACTTTGCTTGCATATTGCTCTTTATTTTGAAACTAAGTAGAAGAAGAAGCATTCTGAGAGTGCAAACATCTGCCAAGGCCACTTTCTCTCTAGGCCGTATTTACCTATCAACCAAAACCAGCCACGGCAGGTGGATTCCCTCCCAGAACCTGGTTCTGCCAAAAGGTTTCTTCCTCTTGAAAGGAAGTTTTTCTTTTCCACGGTTGCCAAGTGCTTGCTCAAATGAGGTTGTGAATTGGCACTGTTATAAACTAAATTAACTTTTAGGGGAATACTATTGTATTTTGTATATATTCATTTAGTTGTCTTTGGTCATTTTAAGAACAGAATAGCTTAATTGTTATTGTAACTAGTATATTAAAATTACAAAATTAAAATTGCTAATCCCATCTTTGTGCACTCATTAAAAAAGCATTAGTCTAAAAATGGCAGTAAATAATAATAATAATAATAATTAAAAAAGATAAACCCATGCACACACGCACACACGCACAATAGGCATAGAAAGGTTGTATTGCACTCATGCCTACTTCCACAAACAGACTTATGTTACTGCTTTGATGAGTGTAGTAATTGCTGCTGGGTAACAGCTGTTTAAATCAATTTGCCCTGGTTATACACCACCTGCCTGACAGCAACAGCTCAAACAGTGGATGACCCGAGTCTGTAATGTCTTTTTATATATATTTGAGCTTAAACTTAAATGTAGTAATGACGTTTGTAGTAAAAACAAGCACTTGTGTGGCATACATTTCACTGTTTAGTAAAAGCAGTTTAAATTTTGTGAGTTTTGTTTTCCAGAAATAAAAGACACTTATTCAGGACCACAGTAACACGTATTGAAATGTGTTACTTATTTAACAGTTGTAACCTGTCACTGCAATGTAAAAAAAAATCTAAATAAATAAAATAAATCAGCTGAACTTAATAAGTATCCTATGCCAGCATGTTTTTGTCAGTGTGAAAACCTCTACCTCTCACTCTAATAGCATTATCATGATGTTGAGCTTCAGATCAGTGTGTTTTGACCTTGTAGGAGAGGTCAAAGGTCAAATGTGGCACGTTATTTAAAATCTTTATATGGTACTTACTCTATGTGGAGTATAATGCTTTTTGTCAATTTTCAACCAATAAATCATTAAGTTGACCTTGAAGACTTCAGTGGATGTAAGCCAGATTCTAATGATTTATTAACTGACCCCACTCGACATCCCACTCCAGGCATTCAGATACCTACATCATGAGCTACATTGTTGCAAAATTAGACAGAAAAGACCATAATTAGCTTAATGTTTCCTGCAAAGGTTATTGTACATTCTTAACTATTCCCACACTCAGTCCTCTGCCTGTACCAGGTAGATTTTTAAGGCCATATTTTATTTTATTTTTACTGCACTTTAATGAGTTGTTTTGTAGCTAAACCCACTAACATCTGCAGAGGAATATTAATCTGTTTGGTTAAAGTTTTCAGTCAGAAGTGACCGTTTGTTTCTTTTTGTTCTTCCTCTGATCAACATCAGATCAGGCCAATTATGTTACAAACTATTACAAATCCTCACTGAAAGACAAATATGTGATAATGCTAGAGTGTGGTTAAATTGCTTATTTGTCACGGTTTGTGCATTATCATCGTGAGGATTACAATAATACCATGTCCTATTGTAGATTAGGTCACACATTAAGATAACTTGCATTTTGCAGGCAGCTGAAAACGATCTAATTAAAGCATCCTAATGGTTTCATCACGTTCAGCATGCAACGCTACCAGCATGCTGAAGCTGCTGTTGCAGTTAGTGCTGCTCTGAAAATGTGTTTGTGATAGAGGACATTGTGAACTGGGACTGGTGACTTTTGACTGCCAAACTGTTTCACCCAAGCTATTCCCTTCAGCAAGAGTTATTACATCTTTCACTGTGAAGACATTGTGTACCAGTGAGAAATGGCAGACTCTTACTTTTGTTTCTACATTCAAATCTATGGCCTCATTTCATCGGCTTAACAACCTCATTTAAATGGGCCTAATGACTCCTACTAATGTCCGGGCATGGCCGAGAGATTGCAAATGTTCTCACGAGCGATGTCCTCTGCATGCACGTTGTATATCTCCATTATGAGGTCTTGTCTTTATGAAAAGCACAACCCATTTTTTGGTCTGCTCCAAATGTTTTATTTTGATATAATACGGCGGCCTCTGCGGTATAAGGTTTACGATGTGATTTCTGGGGCAGGATTGTGAATTTTTCTGAGGATTGTAAAGATGCAAATTTTAGTCAAATTTTAGTAAAATTTATATCTCCGTGTGGGTGTGTGGGTGTGTGTGTGTGTGTGTGTGTGTGTGAAAGTAATTATTAAATCATGTTGAACAACCAATTATTCTCACATACAAATAAATGAGCAGCCTAAAGATACATTAACAAATACATCATGAACGACACTAAATACAAAATAAAGCATTCTGACACAACTATAAATTAAAATAAGTTGTTGATCTGCAAGAATTTGGTTAAAGGATGTTAATCAACAGCAACACGAGAATTTCAAACTCGATAATCGGCAACATTTTCAATACATCAGACAGGGAAAAATGACAAAAAATTAGCAGAGAATCTTTTCTTTAAAAAGATGAGAACAATAGAAACAATATCATCACAACTTTTAATATTTTTTCAGTTGTCTCACAACTTCTAAGGTAATGAAAAAATAAAATATATTTTAGGTAGTCTGAGGTAGTGCTGTGTACTCCCAGTGTAGAGTTATTAGGGTAGGCTTAGGGCTAAGAACATGTGCTGGCTCCTACATGAACTTTCTTTTATTATTTGCCGTTGCTGATATTTGCTACCTTTTAATAGCATAAGCGATGGCTAATATGGCTGTTAGAAAATTGCTAATAGTTAAACAGCTCATTTTAAACATGTGCTCTAAAAAGATTTACATGAGACTTTTGTCTTACTTACATTTTGTTGAAACAGAAGCTTTGCTGACCTCTCGAAATTCCTCAGTGGTGCTGTGTGAACTTGTTTGTAAGCTGGAGGAGGTGAAGACAGTACTAGTGCCAATAATAATTAATAATAGTTTGTTGGGTAGTATTTTTATTTTTATTTTTTTTAGTATGGATTAGTATGGTCGATTAGCATAGCTCAGGAGGTAGAGCAGGTCAGGTACTAATCGTGATGTTGGTGGTTCGATCCCTTCGATTAAGCTGCTCCAGTCTGCAGAGTGTCCTTGGCAAAGATCCTGAACCTTGAGTTGCTCCTGATGCATTCATCAGTGTGAATGTGTTTGAACGTTAGACAGAAATCACTTATGTATGTAGAAAAAGATTCTTGTGTGCATAAAATGCTCAAGTAGAGTAGAAAAGCAGTATATAACAACCAGTCCGTTTATAGAATACACCACTTTGTTGAATAGGATATCTCTTGTAACATGTCGACATCTTTTTTCTTACCACCATGGGAAAGGACAAAGAGCTCTCAAGAACAAGGACATCAGGGACAAGATTTCTAACCTTCATAAGACTAGGATCGGCTACCATACCATTGGCAAATAGCTTGGTGAGAAAAATGACAACTATTGACAGAAACCCCCTTAAAGCCTGGGCCTCGTACAATACCGTGAAGCTTTGTATATCTAAGTAACAGCCCAGAAACATTAAGGATTTGATGAAGCTCTGTAAAGACAAGTGATCTGTTTCTAACCTTAACCAAATCTTCTGTTCCAAAAGAATTCAATACTTAAATACCTCCAATCCATAATGCACATTATTTTCAGATACACGAGCATGTTCTGTTTTCTTGGTGAATTACCTTTCGATATTAAAATAAACCTACTGTGAATATCTTTTTCATACAGCCATTCATGACAGCAAGTGTTCCAAGACAAGCCTAATATTAATTTTATCCGTTTATCCTGCTTCATTTGGTGTATTCCTTCCCCGCAGTAGAGTCTTTGACAGCAGAACTGAGTGCTGGAAAGGTCACTGAAATGCTAATGCAAAAATATAATTTTAAGTTGGCTCTTTAAAATTCACAGAAGATTCATTGCAGGGAAATGTTAAATCTACACACACGCACACACACGCATAAAGCACTTTTGCTGTCTTTGTGTCACCCCTGTGTCAGCTCGGGATGACTCCACCGCGTCGCACTCGATATACAGTGCGATAGTTTTTTATTAAACATCATAGTGTGAAGCAGGAGCCCGGTTACCCTGTTATGGATCCATTTAAATAAAGAACTATGCTTAGTGTCAACACGGATCAATATGTGGACTGGCATCGTGATGTGGTCTTAACCACCAAAGCAGGGCCCATTATGTGAAGCGCTCTTGTCAAAGACACTTAGAAAAGAACGTACAGTCAAATATGAGGCAGGAAATCAATGCGCTCTGATAGGGACTGAAACCTGACAGCTCAATAAGCTGGAGGGAAGATGTTCCCTCTTATTCCTCCTCATCCTTTCCTTGCAGCCATAACCGTGTCCCACTCCTGCAAGGGACTTAGCAGCTCAATTCTGCAGACTATTTCAGATTACAAGCTGCCGTCAACAAGTGCACGGTGAGCATTTGTGCAGGACCATGTGAGGGGGGAAACCGTACACAGCGCGGACGCTATCACTGACAACAGAGGTGCTATTAAAGTCCAGAGACGACATCGAGTCATTCGGCTGCAGTGAAAAAGGACAGGTGCACACTCCTGGCCAACAAGAAGGAGCTTCTAGATAAAGTCCATCGAAGCCCTTACTTAAAAAACTGCTTCAAATGCGTTCTTACTGCAGAGGTTAACAGTTCCTAGAACATTGCTGCCTCCATGCATTGCCGCATAATCGCAGACTAACATAAGTGTGGTACGCAATGGACGTTTGTCGTGGATCGGTAGGCAAAGCAACACTCTCCAAGTATGAAGGCCCACTTCTGTGGAGCATGCTAGTTATATATTTGGCTGCAGGACCTTTTTTTCTAACATGACTCATCCGTGTTGGTGATTAATCATCTAACTCATGAATATTAATGTTATCTGTCTGTGTTCACAAAGCAGAAACACTTTTAATCTCTTGCACTATCACACAACAAATGAGTAAACTGAAAGAACAAAGTAAAAATGATTTTATAAATGCCAACGGGAGTAAATATTGGTTTTAAAAGACCCCCCTACTTTTTTTGAAGTACAGCCTTCTCAGATGTGATAAGTGTATACCTGTTAGAGTGATCCAAAGCAGGTACGCCTGTTTCACTGGCACTCTGACTAAAGTGAATACTAAACCTTGAGTCTCTCAGTTTTAAGGTAAAAAAAAGGACAAATGCTAGCTAACGAGAGGAATTTCTCCCTGACGCGTTCGCCTTTGGATTCCTTACAATGATGCTGTTGGTCGCATTTTAACTGCAATATGAGTTTACTGAATAGAGGTGGACACTTTGAAAGCAGAAAACAAAGGAAGCGGAGAATATGTCTGCGCTGCAGCATTGACAGGCACACTGCATCGATTTTACCTCTTGAAATATACACTCACAGACTGCACAGACCTTCGCTAGCATTTATTAATAAAAACAAAAGTTGTGGCATAAATAGATTTCTCATCCTCGCAGTGTTCAGAATAAATGATTGTGAGGAATCTTTTTTGTATACCATTCAATGTCTAGTTTTCTCTTTAAAGTATTTATCTGCATTCTAACGAGGAGATGAGGTGATTTAGAACAAATACTTTTTTAAAAAGTGCTGTTAAGAATCAAAACAAGCTTGTAGACATCGGCCGATTTGCAAAAACATCCTAATTTCACTTGTCAATTGTAACTTTCAACACAGTAACACCGGAGATGGACCTTGAAATTACTTCTGCCATCTGTATAGAACGGCATTAGCATTTGAAAAACCAACAACATTAGACCAAATCAAGAGAAGCTCAT